>NC_046381.1:8530803-8875803 GCF_011125445.2 Fundulus heteroclitus
CCCAGGTACACAGAATTATTACATGGGAAGGTTATCGATGCTAATAAAACCAATATAGTAGTTGGTGACAAACTGAACCATAACTATGGCGAGAGACCGTGACTTCTACAGCAACGTCATGTAGCCTTTTGTCTAAAACTCATGTTATTCTAAAGTATTGAAAGCCAAACAGTGGCTTAAATAACTGACATGTTCATATTTTAACTCAATTTGAAATACCCTTAGGCAGAATTGGATTGGACAACTATGAGAATACAGTAAAGAAGAAACTCTGCCATTCACAAACATCAAAATGATTCATCAAAAATTATGGGAGAGTAGCTCTCGAGAACTTTAGTGGAGAGATAGCTGGCTAACTAGTCATTGTTCCTTTTGAAGAAACGAGATAGAGAGGTGACCGATTGTAAATAGTGTACATATGAATAGTCCATTAAGGAAGAACATAAACTAGAGTAAATGTTAACGAGCTTCAGGTTCACAAAAAGGTCAAATTTATCTGAAAACCTGAATCAGACTAACACGTATGAGAAGGTAAAAGCCAGAAATCCTGCTTCAGATTCCTGTGTGTTAACCTGAGTCTAACAATGAAAGGCACAAACTCACCTTAATAGAGTACAGAAAGTCCATTAACGCGCACTGAGGAGGCCAAAACCAAGTTAGGAAAACTAAAATTATCCTTTCAGTATAAAAAAAAATAAAACAAAAAGATGGTTTCATCTGAAGGCGTTAAACGTTTAAGTTGTCTTCAAAGTCAAACGGGATTATGTGAACTGCGTACACATTTACTCACCGTCAGGGAGATAATGATTAACCTACTGGGGTCAGAGCCAAAACGACAGGGAAATGACTGCCAACAGAGTGCACAGAACAAACATTTCTATCGTTACACGGCTCACTTGAACAACAGACATCTCGGATTGTGCTCCAAGCGTCTTAAATGACGGGCCGTCAAGAACAAAATGCAGAAAATACGTATAACTGAAGTCAATGGACATTTTTTTAATTGAATTAAGAAAATTATGTCCCAACGGCAAAAAAAGCCAAACTTTAGTTCATGGCAATATTTTCTCCATATTCTCCCTTTAAAAAGTCTAAGATTGGTTGATCCTTCACTATTTAGGATCTCCCCCCCAACTAGCTGGTTTGATATTAAAGAATATAATTTACCATTTTCTGCTAACAGAAGAGCTCTGAAAGAAAAGGGTTGTTGAGATTCCCGGCGTTTCCAGAAGAAAACTCTCCAGCTGGTGGGCTCCTGCTTCTCATTTCCCAGGCCTGAAACTTTTTAGCTAAGGTGACTCAGGTGACCCTGATCCTTGATTGGATCAGGATAAAGACCAATCATCACTCCTCACTCACCTCTCCTTATTCTGCAAGCATTTATATTGGATTCAGGTCCCCCCCTGTGTTGTAACCGGTCCGTTTACCTTTGTGCTTTTCTAGAGGTGTCTTCCCATTGTGCCCACCCCCTGCTTAGTGGCTGTTGCTTTACAACACTTTTAATAATCGTTTGCGAAATATAAATTACAATAGGTGTTCTATTGTAACCGTTCTGCAACTTTTAGATGCGTTGCTGCTCCAGCTCGTATGAATCAAATGAGCGGCTCGTTTTCCGGCTTCTGCTGGTCTGACTGACCTGATGGGGAAGTTAAGGCATTAAAATTTGGGGTCAGAGAAAGGATGCTTCTAAAAACTTGCTGGATAGTAATAGAAATATATTCCTCATTAATTGTTGAATCACTTGTCAGTTCTAGGCTTCAAAGTCAGATACATTTCAAGCTGAGCTTAGATTCCAGAGACGTGAAGAAAACATGGAAGATTGCTCATTTACGACTATCTGGTGAGTTTATCGCCAGCGTTCACTGCAGTCTCCTCTTCCTAGCCGCTACCCATCATTATGGCGCTTCAACGCGACAGTGAAATAATTACATTCCTCCACGAAATTGCTACCAACGCCTTTGCTTTGGCCACTTTATGCCGTGGAGGTGTTGTGAAACTCCAGTAAATCTGAAAACGAGACGAACTAATCTGACAGAAAAAAATGCAGATAACGTTTTGGAGCAAGAACACATGCTCTGAAACACAAACAAGTATCTAAATTTGAATTTTGTGTATGTAGAAACAAAAGTGTCCAGAATATTAAACATCCCTCATATGGCTCCAGCCTGTTTAAAAAGACTAATTTTATAATGATGCCAGGTCTCCTCTATCAAGAGAAATAAAAAGCTGTCTCCCATTTTACCCTTCACCATTTTTTATGTCACTGTCTGCGTCTCCGATCGCTGCATATTAAACACTTTTTAGCAGAGCTGGCATTAAGCCCACAAAAGTCCCAGAACGAAATGCTGCATCATTCCTCAGTTCTGTGGGCAGGGTTGGCAGAAGCATTTTGCTGATTGAACAATATTTTATTTAAAGCTAATCTGTTTTCCCTCGCAGTCAAACCATTTTGTTATCATTTACAGTCATGTTTAGTGAAAGACACCATAGAAATATTGAATATATCTTAGTATTTATCTTACGCCCCCCTTTTACAGGTTTAATGGTAGTCGATGCGCATTGTGGAGTATAAAGTTTTCATCAACCTAAAATTACAATTTGCATCCATCTGCTTATGAAGGGCTTTAATTGCGCCAAAACACCTTAGAAGTTCACACAAGTATCATTCAAACCATAATGTCTACTCTCCACCAGAAGATGGGTGTGGCTGTTTGTGGGGGAAGGAAGTGACGAAGCGTTGAAACCATCGGCCGCTGACGCTTCCCGTCCATCTTAGTGTGTGTCGAGAAACCTGCTCTCCACGTCGCACTACAAATGTTCCCAGGCAGCCGTTTGTACGGGTCGGAGCAGCACAGAAAGCAGCTCAAACGCAAGTCGTTAATTTTACGCCGTTCAAGGAAACAGCAGAAGAGCAACTTTTCCGTTGCGGTTTTGCACAAACATTATTTAATCGTAACTGCACTGAAATTTTGATGGGCCTAATTTCCAAGCATTCACATTAAATCAAAGCGCTAACATGCTAGCATTAGCCTAGCATTTCAGACTCAATTTAACGGTCAGCAGGAGGAAGGCGTTACATTATTTAAGATTAGCTCTCTGTGTCAAGTCAGATATGTTTCTAAACAAATGATTAAGCTCTTTGAAGCTACTGTGTCTAATTTAGAGGTTCTTGTAGCAAGCATGTCACGTTTTAAACACATTTAAACGTCTTAAAGGGTAACTCAGCCCCCACATAGATTTTTTTTTAATAATAAACTTAATACATGGGTGTCGTCTAGTGCCGTCAGCATGTCCTGGTCATTACTTTGACGATTCACTCACCATTTATTTAAGTCCTGCTTTTGGGTCTAAAAGTGCCCATGTGGCGCCCTCCCCAGGTTTAACGGGTGTAATGCATTTGAATTTCAAATCAATATTGCTACTGGCTGAAAAAGATTGTGACGTCACTCAGAAAAACTGATGCCAGTAGCTCTGCTGTCTCATTCGCCTATGTAGCGATTTGCATTTGGTTTAGCTGGAATAGTGCACTTTGTGATCTTTAAATTTTCCAGGTTAGTTACTTATTATTTTAGCATTAAGTTAGATTATTTAGCATTTATTTACCTTATTCTAGTAGCCCAGATCATGCCCAGCCCTTAACCCTGCATAATTTCTGGTCTGCTGGGCACATTTTTTCATATATTAGATTTGGTAAGGGTCTAGTATGGGGGATTTGTGTGGGACTGTGCCAAATTTTTCACCCCAGTCCCAGAGTCCCAAAAACTTCAACAATGTCCTGCATTTGACCGAGTCAGATTCTGAAAAGTCAAAACATTCAACAGACGATTTTCTGAAAGAACAGAGAGCTGCAGTGATTATTAATGAGAGCGCTGTTGGCTGTCAATCAAAATATGGAGCAGCATCCAACCTCATAACCAGCTACTAGCCAGGATGCTCGTAGAATCAGATGAAAAGAATTATGATCCATACAGAATATTAATGAAACTGTCAAAGAAAATGCTGCTATAAAGACAAGGGAAAGGTTTCCAACTGGGTGAGGCCGACAGGTGATTCTCAGAGAGCTTTTTGTGACGTTTACCAAAGTCACACGGAGGGGAGCACGATATCAAACAACAAAAAAAACAAAAAAACATTTTAAAAGTTAGTCACGCAACAAAAACACAGTTGAAAAAGCTTCCTGCCGAGCTATGGACTAATTTTTACTCCAACCCGAAAAACACCTGCCACACAGACAAGCCACACACTGCAAAAACGAAATAAGTAAAATATTCTTTAAAATGAATGTATTTGTCCTTGATTTGAACAGGTAAATAAGATGATTTGCCAATGGAATAAGATGTTTGCACTTAAAATAGGAACAATTCATCTTCATCACCATATTTCAAGTGCAGGATGTCTAAATATCTTATTTTAGGGGTCAAAATACTAATTCCATTGGCAGATAATATGATTTACCTGCTCAAATCAAGGATAAATACACTAACTTTAAGAACATTTTACTTATTTTTAGATCCGTTTTTGCAGTGCAGCAGCCAAGATCAGCTTAATTATTTAACTTTACGCAGAAGTTTAAGAACGGCTTTCTAATAAGCTTTTAAAAGAATGGCTGCTCTTCAAAAATGTAGTACAGATTTTTTTTTTACTGGTAAACTTGGAACAATTTTATTAAAACTTTTTTTCAAGTTTAACAGTTTTATTAAACAGCAGAAAGGTTGCTGCTTTCTAGAAACTTGTGACGATTCACTTTTGTGCTCAAACAGGCAAAGCAGAGACTGATTATTGTAATGTGCGATCCGCGTTAAATTAAAATGAATGACGTCATCATAGTGCTGGTATTGTGTCCTGCATTGTCCCTCACAAGCATCCTGTTGTCCCACATTTGTTTTCTTTGTTCAGATCTGGTCACCCTGTTTGAAGGCGAGATGCACTTTCAGTACTTATCTGCAGCAGGCAGTGGGATATAAACTCAAAATGGACCTGAACTTCAAGAAGTAGGCAAAAGACAGCGGTCAAAAATCAGAACGAAAACAGTGGTAAGAATTTGGTGGAGCTGAGCTGCACTTAGGACCACAGGAAAGTCAGGGGGGTATATTTATTAACAAAGCTTAGAGCAGTGTTTTTTGGCTCACGCGGACACAAAAACCAATTGCCAATGGATTTTTTGCAATGTCAGCATTTCCACCCCCTTACATGCAAAACTAAACTATCAGGAAAGAGGGCAACTTTTCTGGGAAAAGCCCTTACTTGAGATCATCACAAGAACTGCTGTGAAATCTGCGTTAATCAATATATAATTAAACAACAACAACACATCTAATTCCTGGAATCCTGCCCCGCCGTTCTTGACGATGAGGACTTAAAAAACAATCATGAGACGAGCTTATTGAGGCGAGGACCTCGAGGTGCAGGGATGAAGCGTTCTTTGGCTGCCGACCAGCTACTTACGGGGCTTTCTAACACATTTACAACAGGAATCCTTTTTAAAGGCTTTAAGGGTATTTTAAAGTTACCAACAGCTGTAACTGTTCAACATGAGAGACGGAGAGTTTCATTTAAACACGTCTTTTAAATTATTATTCTAAAAAGTGGATTCCTCTGTTCACATTTGGCCGGTTTAGAACAATCAAATGTGACTTATACAAACAAAACAAAAATTGACAACTGTGCAAAAACACCACATTCTGTGTCAAACAGGACCAAGGCGGCTGATGCAGCATAAATCCTGGACATGGAGAAGGGGAACCGAAACCTTCGGAGCAGAACTTTTAAGCATACCAAGCCCAAAATCCGCTGTGAGCAGCAGGGGAGCTGCATTAATCTCCTTCATTACCAGCACAACAGATTATAAATCAAGTGGCCGACAATGCCCGACCCCAGTTGGGGCTTCCCTTTAATGTTGCGGTGCAAACTTACGCTGTGAACAACTGATGCAACAGCGTCTGTAACCTGGTTGGGAGCGCTGGGGTTGCTCATGGCTCTGCAGGGGGAGAGTTGCTGTTAGTCCGGCTCTGGGAAGCTGGTTTGGACCGGTGCGGCTTTAGCCCTTCTCTTTCTCGCTGGGACTCAGACAGCTTTTGGGCAGCATAACCTGGTGGCAGACAAATGAAGGGGTTAGTCAGCTGCTCAAGACCTAGAAAGGAACTCCGTGAATAATCGGTGAATTTCAAGTAAAGCCAGGAGGCCTGAGGATTTTAATACGGTCCAGGACATCTGGAATAGAAATAATTGATGACTATTTCCTCTCATAGTTACGGTGGATTATGTAGCACTGGCTCCTACATACAGAGTAACCGTCCATATTGCCCTTTGTGAAACCGTTTGCCCAATTCATTGCTCAATTCTGAGCTTGAAAGACGGAAATTTCTCAATTCAAACCGAATCAGGAACATAGAGCTGGAAATGAGGCTGTGCATCTCAGTTACAGGTTGGAAAACCAGTTTATTCCTTTCAATGTTTTCAAAACAGGCCGTTTTGTGGTTTTTAATGAACAAACCGGTTCTCTGCTCAGGGCGGCAAAACCTGGGAGAGGATGAACCCGCAGTGCAAGATGAGTTATCCATACGGCTGGACGATATAGATAAAAAGCATGTAGATAAAATTGAAGTCACATTGTTCGATAATTATCTATATAAATTAACTAATTTAAATCAGATTTTTAAGTGCAGCCCTGGCCATTTTATGTTTTTGCTTAGCGAACTATTCTTATATACAGAACACACCAACACTGAATTCAAACTCAACCCTTTATTCAACCAACTTTTACCAAGACTACAAGTTTAAAAAAAAAAAGAAAACAAAAAAAAAAGTGCCCTCTGAACTCTTTGAAGGGGGCGGAGCTTAGTGACGGCGAGTCCATGGGTCTGCTTTTGTGACTGATTGGGAGGATGTAATGACTGTAGTATTAACCTACATGATTGGCTAGAATGCATAAGAAAGGAAAACTGTTCTATTGAACTTTTTAACCCTTTTTTCCCCCTAACATCTATATACGTCTATCGATCGATATATACTGTTATTGTATTATTGTCCAGCCCTAGTTATCCATATATGTTTCTGTGAGGAAATATTTCTGAACACCACAAGTGTCAAACTCCAGTCCTCGAGGTGCGTTATGCTTTAACAGATGTGGATAAAATGTTCGGGTCATGACGATAACTGCATAGAACCTGGGTGCCATTTGAAGAGGCAATTCAGGCCATTTGATTTGTGTTGGAGCAGAGATGCATCTAAAAACGCAGGACATCACCCATCAAAGCCGGGAGTTTGACCATGAATGGCTGGAGATGGTGATTTTTTTTTACTCCCGGTCTGGTGGCAGGCAATGAAACCATTTCAGTATATTATGAAGGAACAGAAAATGACATCAATGATGAATGTAGGCTTTTAAATTCAGCAAAGACAACATATGTGGTGCGGCTTTTCTTTTAGGCGTTTTTACATGATAGAAATCAAGTTTGCAGGTTGCAATTTCTTCAATCGTTTTAATCTTCAGCAAAAACATATTTGCTGCAAATGGGTTTCTTACAACAATATATTCCCAATTGAGGAAGTGTAACGTTTTGTGCTGAATCCATAATATCCTACTGTGCCTGAGCAAATTGTGCTTTTCAGAATGGGAACTTTTTAGATAAATGGTGTTAAGTGTTTTAATGGGGTTTTTTTTCACTTGTAAATTGTTCATTTGAAATCATTTTGTGTTAAATATTGAAAATGTCCACAGAAAAAGAAAAACATGACAATTTTGTTCATACATTGCAGCTCTAGTCTGAACAGTGTTCAATAATCCTTTGTTTAAAATCTTAAATCTTGCATTTAGACTAGCTGGGCTGAAATTATTACACACCGTCCTGTTTCCAAGAAAGCACTGAAAATTAATCGGTTCAATCATTCAGAGAGTTGAGCCTAAAAAAGGAGTGTATTCAATTAAATTTTATATAGCTTCAATTCACAACAAGTCATCTCAAGGCATTTTAAAAATTCAAATTCAATCAAATCATACAGACAGATTAGTAAAAAAAAAAAAAAACGTTTCTTATCTAAGGGAACTAAGCAGATTGCATCAAGTCTTGACAAGCAGCAATCACTCCTCCTGAAATGTAGACAGTCGTCTGCATTGTCCATGGCTTTGCAGCAATCCCTCATACTGAGTATGCATGAAGCGACAGTGGAGAGGAAAACTCCCCTCCATTGCTTATATGGATTGATTTATTCTATGCTGACTATGGTTTGTTTGTAATTCAAGTAATTTGTTGAAAAAATATAATTGTGAGCTTTCAAAAAGGTAAAAACGTTGATCTAGGTGGATAGATTATTCTCAGCGATTATGATTTTTTTTTTTTTTTTCAATTAACCTTTTAAGACCTGAGAATTTTTGTCTTATATTCAAGTGCCTAAGATCGTATGTTTGGACCAGAATTCTCAGGTAAAGAGCTTAAAAGCACAGTAGGGGAAAAAATAATGCATTTTATCCCCGCTCATCATCCTCGCATGAACAGCCACCGGTTTCAACCATTGTTCTTTGCTCATCTGGGGTCAGGTTTTCGGGTAACTGGTCCAGCAGGGAAACTCAGACATCCCTATTCCCAATAAAACTCTCCCGCTCATTCTGGGAGAACCTAAGGCATCCCCAGCCCAGACAGGATATATCGTCTCTCCAGAAAGTTTTGAGCCCACTTCCGGATCTCTTCCCAGCGGGATGTGAGCAAAACCTCCTCGACTGACCGGTTTTGATGTGGAGAAGCAGCAGCTTTACTCTACGTTCCCTCAGGATCTGCACCTTCTAACTAAGGCAGAGCCCAGCCACCCTACCAGGAAAGCATTTTTCAACCATTGGTATCCAGGATCGTCTTCCTTTAGTGTCTAGTGACCAGGCTAACACTAGAGAACACCGTTTACTAAAGGAGTTCCCTGCATTTAAACCTTGCAGCAATATGTTCACCACCAGGTGCTGCAGAACACCATGACAGGAACTGATTTAATAGAGATTTAAGCCATGGTATGGGTAAATATTCTATTCTGATTGGCTGCTCGGTGTCACTTAAAGTGATGTAGGACACCTATAAAAGAAGTTCTGGTCAAATAGCAGCTAATGTTTGAGCCAGTGCATTAATTTAGAATAATCAGGCTAACGGCAAGACAGTTGACACTGGTTACCTTGAATAACTCCACAAGGAGAGATATTAGTTAGCATCTTTTTACTAAATAGTAAATAGATATTAAATAGTCAATGTTCAAATTTACGATTTGAACAGTGAAAAAAGTATTTATTTGATATTCATTTATGTTGCAAGTGACCTTGGTATAAGAAGGATAATATCCTTCAAGGTGTCCATTATCAGAAATGAATGGACTTGCGGAAGTTCGTGCCTCCTCGTCTGCCATTAATTTCTGATGGACACCTCATTGGTCATTATACCTTACGTCACTTGTGTCAAACTCAAGGCATGCAGGCCGAATCCAGCCCGTCAAGGCAATTTATCTCGCCCTCAGGAATCAAGAAAAGGCATATCCTGTCACAACGTAGAGGCATATATCTTTTTAAATTGTATAAAGTGGCTAAAACTGTGCCTCCTGTAGCAAACGTTGATTTTTGTTTTACTGTGCAGTAACAGCATCCACTAGATGACAGTTTTCCCACAACACATTAAAAACAACCCAGAAATATGCAAAAAGAGAAAAGGTTATGCAGAATGATGAGTTTAAAGTTTAACTCACCACAACATCAACTTTTTTTGCAGATACTCTGTACAAACTGGGCCTAAGGGTGCTAATTTTATGTTAATGTGACATACATTTTCTATGTGAACTGGAATGAAATTATGAAATCAAAAGCATCATCTATACATGTGCAACTGGCCTTTTTAATGACTTCATGATGCCAAAGTGGCCAAATATAGAAATGGGTTTGCCACCCCAGCCTTACATAAGGCCATCAACAATGTCCGGCAGCCATATTGAATTTTGAGGTTAGGGCTGTTAAACTGCCTGACAATTTGAGCAGTCACTAAATAATATTTCTGTATTAAAAATAATTTAATTAGTCTTGTGTATTATTCTGTTCTTCATTGGCTACAAGCCATATTAATCCAAAACAACTAATACAAACACTTGATATCAACGTATCTAATGGACCTATATCAATTTCACTCCAGCTTTAATTTGAACTGAATTAGTCATTTCAGTGGTATTTTAATTTATTCAGCTCCACCAGCATGTTTTAACCCTGTTGTGTCTTCATTTAACAACTTCACACATGACTCCATTGACCATCCAAGAGGAAAGCTGCCTTGTTTTGTTGCACATTATTTGGTAAATGTCGAAAATATGAAGGACCATTAAAAATTATGTTTGGTCTCCAGATATAAAGAAACTTAAACATCAAGGCAAAGAAATTGAGTGAATTAAAACAGGCTTGGTGGTACGATGACAGAAAGGTGCAAACCAAGTGGCTTCAATAAACCTCTGACGACTGGGAATTGCTGCGAGGCCTGAAATGAAGAAACAAATACTTTACAAGGCCAGATAAGAGCAAGATAACAGAGCTACTGTGCAGCGCACCCAATGATAAGCAGCAGAGCGTGCTTCTGCTAACGTCCACCTTCAGAAACTCTGGAGTATCTCACCAGCAACATCAATAATAGTATTCCTGCAGTCCAAAAAAAATCAAAGGATTGGGCTCCTCCCTTGCAGCCTACTAAAGCAAGCACCGAGTACAGGCAGCAGCAATCACAGCCCTGATAAACCCTCCAGATGCCTGAACACAATCATATCAATGACCTTGTTGACAGCAAGAGAGGCATTGAAGTTAGAAGCATCAATGTGTAGAAGTGAGCCAAAGAAATTGATACGGACACATGCACGTTTACTTGCGTGCTAATCCCTGCACTGCAGATCACAAGATAAAGTGACCACTAATTTAAAAGAAGAGAGTGTGTGAGCCTGGATGTGCTTCAACATTACTTTCTCAGTAAACCTAGACCTTCCCACTCTGGTAGAGACAGAGCTCACTACACAGGGATAACGTTACAGAACCCTGGGATCCTGGGTAAAAGCCCTGGGAACCAGTTTATCTACCTCAGGGCAAGTCTTGTAATAATACCGCTAGGATAACTGATCAGAGGCGATAACAATAACACCACGTGAAATTATCCTGGCAAGGGAGTCGATTACAGAAAATATCCTTGGATTTAAATGTTTTCTGCCTTCCATCAGGTACAGTCCGTCTCCCAGTCGCCCAAATAAAAAAAAAAAAAAGGTACCGAATGTTTCTTGTGCAACAGAGTAACAGTAGTTCGACACCTCTTTGCAGAAAGCCCTGCACCTTACAGTCTTCTGAAAGAAAAGAACTGATTTCTCCTCAAACCTAACTTTTCCAGACTGGATCTAATCAGGACACTGCACGGTTTGGTAAAAAAAAAAAAAATTACTAATTTCTGGTAGGAAGCAAGTTTGAAAACAGGATGACGGTTTCTGCTACAGAGTCAAGCCTCTCAGTGGTTTTATAATCTGGAATTGCTTCTTGGATCTTATGTATCACTTTTTGATAAAACCGAGGAAAAAAAAACGCACCGTCAGGACAAGGAGTTCACAGATAAAACAGATTGATATTAAATGAGCTTACCTTTAACAATATAGATGTAAAAAGTCATCTTTGTCCATTAAAAAGTACCTCTAAGTTGACATTTGGTGGGGGGGGGAAGCAGATACAGTGGACATCCTGTTTAAGATACTAAGTCACAGAATGAATGAGTAATAAACCAGTTTAGGTGGCGACTGTGGAAACTGGCTTAAGGGCTGAGGCCAGAGTGAGGCACAGTCCTAAAATAATAGCACTACCAACCCCGCAGCACATAGAGGAACCGTGATAGGCGGAACGTCTTGGCCTGATTGGGATGAGGACACACATTTAGCCAGACGGTACAGATTGGTGGAAGATTATTCAAAACTTATGAAAGATTTTACCCTAGATAAAGAAGGTAAAATCCTCAAATAATCGGTAACAGATTCAACTACGGTTGTAAAACGATATTCCATCGCCTGGCTCCTCTGTGCTCCTCTGCTGTGGATGTGTGGTCTGCCGTGGGCTTCCAGGCCTCTGTGGGGCTGCTGGATTCCTGGGTCTTTGGATCCTCTCTGCTTACTTCTGAACCCTGGAGTGGGTCTGGCAGTGGCCCTCTGCACCCGTCACTCACTCATGCAAGACCTACGCTGCATACTTTGCATGCTCACATATATTTATACAGTAGCTGTTCTGCCTTGTAGTTCTGCAGTTTTGTTCCATTTCTTTGCAGCTCTTTGTTAGTTTTCTCTCTGCAGGTGTTGGTGGTCGTCTTTCCGTGGTTTCCTTATGGTGGCTGAAGAATTTGTTATTTTTGAAGCAGCTGGTTCTCAGGTTTTGTAATTTTTGGGTTCATGTTTACTTTTCATCCCAGTCCTCTTTCTCTTTTAACCTCTTGTCGTGTTTGTCGTCAGTTTGTACAAAATACCTTGACAGCAATAAAATAATTGATTGAGGGGTGTGCGTCAAGGAAGGATTTAAGTATAAAGCCTCCCATGGTAAAGCAAATGTTTGCCATAACTACGGCAACTAGAGCAGCATTCTGCTTGCCATGAAGCTGGGCGGCACAAGGAAAAATAAATACATTTAAGGAGGTAATGATGGAATTTTTTACCATTTATGTTTTAAAAGGTACAGACTTGGAGAATCAGAACTAGCAAAGATTCTTAATGTTTTATAGTCCGAGTTTGAATGGAGGAGAAGCGCTTCAGCTGCAGCATCTGTGTGATTACTCTTCCAGCGAGACGTCTTGACGGCTTTAATTATGAAACATTTAAGCACGTCCTCTGAGTCAGAAGAGATTCTAATTTAGTTTCAGAGCCTAAGCGCTGTGAAATAGTCATAAATAAGGTCTTTAGATAGTCTGCTATAATCCAGTTCAGTGCGTATTTTTCACCCCATTTCTATCTGGGAGAGCGGATTGGCACAGTTCACCTTTAGTGTTATGATGGCGTCAGAGTTGTGATGCTGTTGCATAACCAGTGGAGGCCTGCTACTTAACTCCTTTGCGTGTTCATATGTTCGCAGCTTTGATTTTTTTCCACTGCAGATGGATTTGTTGGCCCCATGAAGGTCTCTGTGGATGAATGGGCCACGAGATTCCTCAAAGACAACATTTCTACAAGCCTCAGTGGCATCTTCAACATTTTTTGCAGCCAATTTGCTATAGTTTAGATGCTTTACAGAATGGAAACAATTACATCAGAAATAAGCAAATACATAAAAATGTACTATACTAGGAGAGCCTGTCCATTTTAAAACTTTCTTTTTAAGTCTTTGAATAGTCTTGCATCTCCCCACCTCTCTGAGCTGCCTGCACGCCCCGTCTCGGTCACTCAGATCAGCTGATCAGATGTTGCTGGAGGTACCGAGAACACAGCTGAAGCTCAGGGGAGATTGTTTTTTTTTTTTTCATTGAAGCTCCCAGATTATGGAACGTTTTGCCGCTGAAAATTTAAAAAAAAGCCTCTTCACGAGACATTTTTAAAATCTATTCCTAAGACCCCCCTCTTTTTGGGTTTTAATCTGGTAAAAACTGTACTTTTTTTCCTGGTCTATGTTGGGCTTTTATGTTCCTACTTTTACTTTTTAATTAATTCTTTTGTTGAGCACTTTGGTCAGCGTCTGTGTCAGTGCTTTATGAATAAAGCTGACTTGGCTCCCAGATCCTGACTAGCGCATCACTGAGCTCCTGGACAGGCTGATGTGCAACCTGGTGGCGTCGGCTGGAGCTTAACTTGATGTCCCGGAGATGTTTTATTAGATTTAGGTCAGAGAAGCATGGAGGCCAGTCAATGGTATCAATTCCTCCAGGAACTGCCAGTATACTCTTGCCACATGAGGCCAGGCATCATGATGCACCAAGAAGAACCAAGTACCCACTAAACTAGAAATAAAAAACATGGACAACAGGTCCAAGGATGTCATCCTGTACAGGTCAGTGCCTCCCCAGACCAACACTGACCCACCACCAAAGTTAAACAATTTTGCAGGCGGCACAACGTTCACCAAAGCTTCTCCAGACCCTTTCCTGTCCAGCACACAAACCTCTCATCTGAGAAAAGAACGGGGCTCCAGTGCTGAAACAGCAATCTCTGGTGTTCTCTGGTAAATCCCAGTTGAGCTCCATGGTTCTGGACAGTGAGCACAGGGCCTACTAGAGGACGTCAGACCCTCAGGCCATCCTCGTGAAGTCCGTTTCTAATGGTTTGGTCAGAGACATTCAAACCAGTGGCCTGCTGGAGGTCCCCATGGAAGACTCTGGCAGAATTCACCCTGTTCCTTTTTGTAAAGGAACAGATACCGGTCCTGATGGATTAGGTCCAGTTCTCCTACTGCCCGTCTCCTGAAATCTCCTTCTTGAGAAACTGTGCTAGAAGGCGCAGCAAACCTTCTGGCAATGGCTCGTATTGATGTCCATCCTGGTGGAGTTGGACCGCCTGTGCACCCTCTGTAGGGTCCAGGTATCACCTCACGGTACCAGTAGTGACACTGACCCCGGTCAAATGCAAAACTACTGAAATAACAGTGATGAAAATGAGGGAAAAACCATTTGTGGCCTCCACCAGCAAAACCATTCCTGTTTTTCGCCGTCGTCTCATTGCTGCTCTTTCAGTGCAGATGTTGCTAATTTCATCAACACCAAAACAGCCAACATCGATTAACAACCCTGTCTGCTACTGAGCTGACCAGATCAATAGATCAATAGTCAAGAAGTTTACCCGACTTGATGTTATAACGTGTTCCTTTAATTTGACTAGAACACTGAATCCATTTCAGTTTACCTTTTTCAATTTTTTACAAAAAGACTTTCAGTGCTATTCTTGTTAGCTTCTATGCTTTGTCTGCACTTAAATCTTTTTCTTTCATCTCAGATTCTTTTTTTTCTCCCCCTTTTCCTTTTTTTAAAAACAAAAACAGGCGTAAAACTTTCCCTGGCCTTAGTAAAGGATAAGAAGAAAAAGCACGGCAGTCAGATGGCTGGACAGAGGTCATGAGCCCGGCTTGAACCCCAGACAAGCCATCACACGGGTCTTAGACCGGCGTTCTGCTGGGGACGCCCTGACCGGGCACAGCTTCAGTCTGCAGCCCGACACGCGAGCGCCAACCACAGATTGCACAGTTACGCACAAACTCAATCAGAAGAGAATGCATAATTAGAGAACACCGGAATAAAATGAAAACTGTGCCAATAAAAACTGCTTTCAAATAGAAATAGAGGCTTTATCGCAATGTCCAAACCTCAACAAATACAGGCCTTTACTTATAAAAAGCAGGACAATGAGAGGGAAGAAATGACAAGTTTAGAGCCTCATTAAAAAGAGATTTTTTTTTTATAAAAGAGGCAGAAAAAGCCTGTTTTTCCCGCTTGATGTTTTATTGCTGCGACGGCTTAAAGTGGGAGAGATCATTTTTGTCCTTAAAAGTTTTATCTGGCACGATTAAGCGTAACATTGTCATTCCTACCGTAAAAACCACACAACTAAATCATATTTTTATGACAGCAATAAAAAGCAGCTGAATAATTATCTTTAAAATGAAGCGTGGGTTAAGAAATTAAATGGTTGATTTTAAATTCACCTCATTCTAGAGAGTTTTTACACCAAGTTAAACATCATTTACACAGCAGATTTAATTCATAGGTAAATTAGAGCATGTCTTTGCAACAAAAACTCTTTAAGCTGCAGTCATTTGAGGTTTTTTCTTTTAAACCGTGGAGATTATCAGTACTTGTCTACATTTGGTCAGATATGGGGCTCCACGCCTGACTCAGCACTCACCTCAATTCAACTGGATATTAGGAAGCCAGGATAAACAAACAAAAAAAGGGAAAGAAGATGGACCCACAGAAAACCAATCGCAAGATGAATGATTAAACAAATTGAAAATAATCAGAGAACAAGAAGCAGGACAATTGGGACACGAGGTCAATTTAGATAATAGAAGTCACTAAGGCACACACAAAAATGCATCAATAATAGTATAAATACCTCAACGAGCTTACTGCCAAGAAGCCACCGCAGACATTCTGAACTCTGCTGTGAAAAGAGCTGCAGAATAAAAACAAATAAATGGGTGGGGAAAAAAAGCAAAGGAACTAAAGATATAGAGATAAAAAACAAAAATAAATGATGATATTGGTATTATGGTGAAGCTTCTTGCCGTGCGGCTTCTCCTCAAACAGAGCGCTCTCTCAGACCTACAGGCTCGGACTGATAATAGCAGCCTTCCTCCTTGGGATTATGTTTCCTCCTCCAGCCTGCTGACAAGCTGCCATGTGACTCCATTCAGCACTGAGTCAGAGGCTGCTGCTCAGACAGACGGACCTCAATATGTGTCTGAGACACACGCTCCACCTGATGGAGCACATCCACTCCCAGTAATTAATATTTCTCCATTAACCTCAAGAGGGAACCTGTGTTCACACCCCACATCTGCCCATAAATGTTTGGGACAGCCCCAGAAGTCTAGATTTTTTTGATAGAGTGTCTTCTTATTGCTTCATAACCCAAAAAAAGGGAAGATGGTTACCCATTTTCCTGTACTTTGGTCTAAAAGCACATCAAAAATGGGGTGTTGAAGACCTTGCAGCAAATAACATTCAACACATCTGCAACTCCATTAAAGTGTCAGTGATAAAACTTGCAGGAAACGCACACCTTGGTGATGAAATGGGGATTTCCACTGTGGGATTTCACCAATTTTTTAAATAAAGCACTCAAGGAAAAAAATGCTAAAATGAACAGGGTGGGGGTGTGGCATTAGTGAACATTGCAAAATTTGGAGAAAAACCCAAAGTGTGCAATACAAGCCTGAGAACACCACCTGTGAGGTAAAGGGGTGGCGGCATCATGATCTGTAGGCATTTTGCTGCTAGATGGACTCAGTTGAACCAATTATGTCAGGTTTATTTTGAGAAACTGTTCAAAGGATGTTGACTCAAAGGAAACGCAAGTAAATGTCAAATCTAGTGGGGGGGGGGGGGGATCTCTCAACATCTTCCATTATACTGACTTTAGCAAATGTAAGTTATCAAGTCTGAGGATCTTTTTTTGTCTTTTTATAACCATCCAAATATATGATTTATGTGTGTTGGAGTGAATTTTCAGAACAGTCAGGCAACTAGCTTGAAATTGCTCAGTAAGCTGCTGGAAGACCACAAGACAGCTGAGAAACAGTTGTTAAGATGCATACTAATGGCAGAAGGAACACGAGTCGGGCCTGAAATCAGCATGAAATGTGGAAGCACAGTGATCCAAGCATTATGTTTTTCCTGGCCGGTACAGATCTTCTGTTTTCTCTGAGGTCCGACCTCCTGGTTTTGTCTTATTCATTCATTCATTTTGATATTTTCTAAAAAAGGCTAGCGCGCAAGAAAAACAAAAACAAAACAAAAAAAAACAATTTTAAACCTAACAAAAACCTGGTAATTTAAAACGCCAGCAGATTTTTATAAAACTAAACAAAAAACGTGAACATAGATGTGTTCTGCTGCTGCTTGATGTTAAAACTCCCACCATTTATAGTCTAAGTGTTGATCCATTTGATAAAAAAAAAAATTTTTTAATAAAAATCACTTGCCAATTACAGAGCTGAGCAGATCGAGGTAAAAATTGTCCGTTTGCGATGTCTGGTCGCTCTCTGCCTCATGTTAAGAAGAACGTAGTCCCATTTGAGCAGCCGAGGGTGCGTCAACTCTCTGCTTGTTGGAGAGCAGAGAGTTGACGCACCTTCCCTACTTCTGCAACGTCACCTTCATTTGTCTCAAATAAGACAGCTTGGGCTTGTTGCCAGATGTAACAAAATCATGTGATTGCGAGAACATTGGTAAATGTCAGAGTAAATGTAGCGTTTTTACCCCGTTTTCTGTGCTTCCATCATTCTATGACTTTTAGCATTTCGTTGGTTACAATCTGCATCAGATATGTTCAACTGTCTTAAGATTACAGTGGATTCCTGAGTATAAACTCTTAACATAAACCCAAAAAACAGCATTGCATATTTCCATTGTCAAACAATTATTGAGCAAACCAACTCTGATGATAATATATTTGGCATCCATTTAGCAAATGAAGATTTTTATCAATGGGGAAAAAAAAGCCTAATCCCAAATTGTAAAGCGACTCTGCACTTCTCCGTTTTGTAATGTCTAACTGGCCGAGCAATATTTACACGAATATCTTGAGTATGCATGCCTGCTGTTGAAATTCTTTATTCTGAAGCAGAATCACAATGCTTGATACTTAAAAAACACTGTTTTAAGGGTATTGCATCCCCTGTGTCATGAGGTTGAAATGACAAGAAAACCATCACTTTTAAAATAGACAAGCATGACAAAATGAGAACCACCCAATTGCCCAAATAAGTCTTAAAATCCATGGATTGAGACACATATACCAGAGATGCAACAGTTCCCTGGCAAGTCCTGATTTCTGATTTACTTTCAGGTCTGGTGTTCCAGTTCTGACTAGAAAAATAACTGCGGCAGGTTTTGATGCGTTAACTAAACAAGGAAAAATAAATGAAGTTGACTGATTCTGATTTCTGATCAATTGATTGAAGCATTGTTTAAATGTTTGCTTGCATTATATAAAAACGATTAATTTTATACTGAATTCTTTCAAGCCAGTTAGGATTACCAATGTTTCCATTTGCTAAATGCCAAAAATAGTGAGCCTTCTACCTGTTTTTAAAGTCAGAGGTTTACACAATGCATCACAGTTACTTCAATGCAATTTGGTAGAAATGCCTTTTAAACTGTTTCTCAAAATAGTCTGCAGATATTTTGACCAGTACCTCCAGAACTGGTGCAAAGGAGAACCTGGGGTTGTTCTTGTTAAACACCCGGCATGTAGGCACCTACCTACCTACCTACATAAACCTTTTCTACTTTCAAATTTTCTGTGGGACTGAACCAAAACCTAGACTTTGTTATCCTAAAGCTACATTTTAACTAATTTGATGGCATCTCTCGTGTTATTATTCACTGGAAGACCGGTATGTGCCCAAGCTTGAACTTCCTGGGTAATCGTTGAGATTTTGCTTTAATATTGAATAATTTATATCCATTTGTTTTGTCATTAGATGTAGAAACAATGTGCTTTCTGTAGACAAGTTTTCACAAATAACATCCCACAGAAGAAAAAGGTGTACATGTTCTTTTAGAAAAAGTAATTTTTTTACAACCTAACAATACAAATAAAATTGTGGTTCTTTAAAATATTACAACTAATTTTTGATATCTACTTCAGAAATGTTTTATTTAAAAAGGTCCTGTCACATTTGCGGCTCTAAACCAGCTGTTTTTTAGTGAGACTGAGGGGAAAGAAGGCTCTTTGGATTGTAAAAGGTTGCAGAACCCTGATCTAAAAAAAAAGGGAAAAAACTATTTAAATTAGTCATGAAACAAAAAACAAAAAGACTAAAAATGCCCATCTAGCATGGCTAAAAAAGTAATTTAAAATAGGAAAGGTTTGGGTTAGAAGCTCACATGTCAATTATGCATAGCATTTTCAAGGAAGTACTGGATCTATTCTCGGAGCAGGAATGACTACCTTCTCCTCCCTAGACAAGAAATCAAGTCAGGCTGCAACAATGAAACCATCAGGTGACCAGATTGTGTGGAAAAGGCTTTTTACGCCAGCCCAGAGCAACATGACACATAAAAGCCTTGGTTTAACCAACATCGCTGAAAAATTAATGATTGGCTCATTAGGAGAGAAAACGAGTCACAAGGTAAAGCATCTTTATCTCTTTTCAAAGTCACTAAAACTTAAGTAACTGGGTAAATGCCATAAGGTTACTGACTACTATGGGCATATTAAATAAGGATTAGATATCTGGTAAATCAATTAATAGAAGCCCATTAAAACATATTAATCCTGAAATAAACCAATTTTATTATTTTTGGTAAATTCCTCCAAGGTTAGAGGTGTTTAGTGGGAATCCACTTCTCTTAATGTTTTATTAGGAACTCTATATAGATTCAGAGAATTTCTGTTTAAAATATCTGCAAATCATTTGGTGGCAAGTCAATGCTTTTAGGAATCTAAATGTGGTTACTAATATTTTAGGTTCAAGTCAAGCATCTGAAAAAGGGAAGAAAGGTTATTTAATTTACTTTGAATGGTCTGATTGTGCCAACCTTCTGCCATTTTTACTCAACGATCTCTTTGGTCTCCGGATAAGGGTCAGAAATAAGCAAATCCAGTGAGCACCAACTGGGCGGATGATCGATCAGTCTTGATTATGGCAGATGAGAATGAGAAGATAAAATTATAAAAAGAAAACAGCTCAAATAACCACTCTTATAACCAAGGTATGAAGAACACCTCTGAATGCAAATCTTTAACATTGAAACATAAGACCAAGCTTCATTGCCACTACTGTTTGCCAATAACAGGAACCCATGGGTACGATTCTCAGAGGCTCATCAAGATTGGACTTTTCCTGGTACCAAGAGTCTAAATTTCAGCTACAATACTTTGACCGTAATAACTTGTAAACCTTTAACCTCAAAAGCTGCCACTTGGAACACCAGCACCAGTTCTCCTTCCGCTGTTACGCAGATGATCTACAGATCTATTTGTCTCTGAAGCCAGGTTGCAATAATTATCTATATTCTCTATTAGATTACAATACTGCTGTCAAACAGTGGTTGGGCAAGAATTCTTTGGTTTTAAAAACAAAAACAAAAAAATTATTGTATTTTATTTGGCAGTAACGTTACAACAGGTGTCGATGCCTTGAGTTTTAATCTAAAGGACACTTAAATGTAGTCGTGATATTTGAAGGTCTGTACATTTGGAAATCAGATTGTGGTCAGAGTGAGCTTTGTTCAGCTGTCCTTTAGCCAAAAGTTAAGCCTTTTTTTAACTCCTCTCAACCTGGAGAAGGCCATAAATGCTTTTATTAGCTCCAAACTCAACTATTGTAATTCTAAAATCACCTCCAACTTGTCCAGAATGCAGCCGTCCGTCTTTCAATCAACACCGCACCCCAATCTATCCATCCATCTATCTATCTATCCACACACACACCTTCCTGTTTTACGGCCTCGTACCTCCTTACTTATCTCAACCTTTAACTGTTTGTGTGTAGCAGATCCTTGAGGTCAACCAGTTAGCTTTTATTGGAAATTACCAAGGTCTAAGCTTAAAAGGGTGACTAGGCGTTTTTAGTGTTGGCATCTATGGAAGCAGCTTCCTGTTGACCTTCGTGCCATCACCGAACCGGGTCATTTAAAAGCAAATTAAAACCACATCGGTTTGAAAAAGCTTTTAACGTTCCTAATTTTTTTTAACTGAATTATTTTGGTTTTCTGAGATCTTTTAAAGTGTCATTTTATCGTTATGCACTCTGAGCAACGTTTGAGGAACCCTGTTGAATGGAGGTCGTTCTGATGGCTAAACGGTGGATGGTGTCCAATCATGAACATGTACTGTGTACTTCAATGGGCTGCACAATATTTCACAAAGTTTATAATTATCACACCATAATGGTGTGCAAAATAAATATCGCAAAGAGTTGCTTAAGGTGTAAGCGATATCAGCTAATTATTCAAGTATGCATTCAGGCTGTTAATGCCAGTAATGTGGTAATGCTTGTTTAACAGAAAAACATGCCACAGGAGGGCATAAAGAGGTTAGAAATTAATTTAGCAAAAAACTATTTCATTACCAAAAAGACTGCATCTAGCTAAGATTGAGTGAATTTCATACCCCCACCCCACCCCCCCCCCCCCCCCCCCCCCCCCAATATCTAGATAGACCATTCACCGTAGGGTCTATTTTCACAATTATAAACAAACAATGAAACCAAATCAGAAAGAAAATAACCCTGTTGAAGTATTTTTCAGTCATTGTCCTTTCCTTATGTCATGAGAATCCAATAAAGTCAGTGAGTGTATCAGGTGTTTATTTAGGATGTTTTGCCCAAAAGGAACAAGAAAGATATTTTAAGAAAACCAAAACTCTATGGTCTCCTCTGTTAAAAGAATGTTGCTCTTGTGTTTGCTCAGATGTAACTTTGCATCAAGCCATGTTGTTGTGTCCCCTCCAGAGAGAAGCAAAAAGATTCCCCAGGCTAGTCTTTCCATCTTATGTACCATTTAGAGCAGGGGTCACCAACATGGTGCCCATGGGCTCCTAGAAGCCCCCAAGGACCACATGTGGTGCCCACGACGCTGTTCTAAAAAACAGCACAATCCACCAGTTAGCTGCATCTAAAACTTATTTTATTCTGTTACTCTTGTTTATTTGAAGGTCATCTTTCACTATTTAGATGGATTAAATGGGAATCAATGTTCTAATGTTGACTGGCAGCAGTAATAACTAGTTTCAGACTTTCCCTTAAGTCCTGCTCTTGGTGCAAGTGTGCAAACCCACATTATAAAGTGTCTAAATATTGGGTCTTTCAGAAGGACAATAAACTAAAACCTGTAGCCATAACAATGAAGTGGTTCACCACAAATCAACCCTTATCCACAGCCATCTCAGTCCATCCCAGACCTTAAATCGTATAGGAAACCTTCAGGGGTGACCTGAGGATAAGAGAGGACTAAAGATTGTGGATGAGCTAGAGCAAGGGTCTTTAATTCTGGTCCTCAGTGTCCTGCAGCTTTTAGACGTGTCCCTGGTCTAACACACCTTAATCAAATGACTGAATTAGCTCCTAAGTATGCAGTCAAGTTCTCCAGGGTCCTGCTAATGATCTGTTTATCTGACTCAGGTGTGTTGGACTAGGGACACATCTAAAAGCTGCAGGACCTGCAGGACTAAGGACCGGACCTCAAGGACTGAAATTGAAGATCTAGAGACAAAACTACGAGCAAAATTAGCAGTGTTTCCATTGACCATCAAATTGCATAAATTTTAATTGATTTGCTCAATGGAAACACAGCAATTTCGTGAAAAAAGAAAACTCACGTTATGATAAAATGTCTTTGTGCTTTGAGTCGGGTTTTCAGCCATATGGAAATTGGTATATTTTGCAAAACTGCAATGTTAAAAAGTTTTTTCGCATCACACGAGTCACGTGATCGACAACCTGATGTTACTACTGCCGAAAAAGACAAAGAAGACGACAGGAAGTGTTGAATCTATAGCTCTTCTGTAAAATCGCCAACTACAGTTTCCCAAAAACGCTGCATACGTAGCCACTCCCACGTATGAGCACCACAGTTGAAATATGAATATCTCGTGTAAGCATTTACATCGGTTGCCGACATGTTTTTTTGTTGTTTTTTTAAGTGTCCTGTCTGGCAATGTGGCAATAAGAATTGTCTTAATGCGAGTAAGAGCCCAACAGATTTTACTCCTACAAATGGAGCCTTATCGCTGTCGCCATAGTGCTCTGCTTCATTTATATATGTAAATAGTTTTATTATGATTTATGTAGGGAATAATTCATGGTATGTGGACATTAAATTGAAAAAGTAGAAAAGGAGAGAAAATGAGAAAAGAAAAAAAGAAGGGGTGTAAGAAAGAGGAGAGAAGAGAGAATGACAAAAAATGTTTCTAATGAGTTATTGCGTGGACAGACGTATTCATGAGTGATTTTAATTGCATCTCTAATTTAAAGGAAATACCGCAATTACGAATTGTTTCGTTTTCCACGTCAGCAGAATATCTACAAAGTTTAACGCCTATTTGGAATGGAAACCCAGTTAGTAAAGGATCCCTTTCTACTTGTCAAATGCAACACAAGAAAACCTAGTCCTGTCCTAGAAGTTGGACACTTAATTTTGTGTAGTATTTTAGCATGTGTTTTTTTATTCAGGAAGGAAAAACTAAATATAATAAAACTAAAGGCTCAATTTTTAAAACATTACAGGGTGACATTCTACATTTTTCTCTGCTCAGAATATAAGCCTCATTTTCAATCGGCAACCTGCATTAAAGAGAACTGTGAGAAAACGGTCACAGGAAGCTGATGAAACCCTTACAGGTTGTATTGAGGAAACAGCCTGGGTTACACTGTGCCAACCACATGGAGAGGACATTAAGACCATGACTGAGTGCGAGACTGACTATATAAATTTCCGTGTGGACAACACCATACCCACAAGCAAAAAAATGATGCTTCCAGAAGGGAGATGAGGAATTACTGTGGAGTATACGGAGGAAACTTAAAGTCAATATAAGAGAAAGGAAGAAGGTATACAAGAAGAAGCTAGAGAGAAAACTCCAGCAGAACAATATCAGAGATAAAGAAGATCACAGGCTTCAAGCAGGAGGAGAACGGGCATAAGGCAGTCTGGACAGAGTCAATGAACTGAACACATTCTTCGACAGGTTCAGATCAGGAACAAGGTCGGCATCCTCCTCTCCTGCCCACAGCCACACATTCATCACACCCTCCGTTGACACAAAACCTCCCGGTCACACCTCATAAGATTTATCTTCTTCCTCACCCACAGACCTTTCTGCTTCTGCATATTTGTTCTCAGCAGAAGATGGTGCTTCTCCCTTTAACCTCCACCTTCCGTCTCTAGAAGTCAGATGAAGAGGAGACAGCTGGAGAGACTCAACCAGAATAAGGAAGCAGGTTCAGATGGTGTCGGCCCCAGAGTCCTGAAGGCCTGTACAGAGCAGCTCTCCGGGATTCTACAGCAGCTCTTCAACCTTAGTCTGACCAAGGAGGTTCCAGTGTTGTGGAAGACCTCCTGCATTGTCCAAGTACCAAAGAAAACTCACCCATCCGCCCTCAACGACTTTAGACCTGTTGCCCTGACATCCCACATGATGAAGGTTCAGGAGAGACTCCTGTTGGCCCACCTGAGTAAACAGACCAGCAGCTATCAGGACTCCATGCAGTTTACTTCTCGCCGTGGAGCTGAAGGTAAAGATGCCATCATACGCCTGCTTCAACAAACCCACTGTCAATTAGACAAGGCAGACAGCGCTGTAAGGATAATGTTCTTTGATTCCTTCAGTATATTTAACAATTCAACCTGATTTGCTTTGTCAGAAACTCCGGAACACTGAAGTGGAGGCCTCAACAATCTCCTGAATGCCTGACAAAAAGACCACAGTTTGAGAGATTAATGGGTTGTGTCTAACCAGGTAGTCAGTAACACAGGAGCACCACAGGGGACTGTACTCTCACCATTCCTTTTTTACTATTTACACCTCATACTTTCTATACTAGAAGCTGAATACAAGGAGCTGGTGAACAGCTTTGTGGCACGGTGTGGAAACAACCATCTCGTTCTGAATGTGGATAAAACAAAGGAGATGATTGTAGATTTCAGGAGGAACAGGAATAGTGCCAACACGATTACCATATTGTGATAAGAAGTGGAGGTGGTGGAGGAGTATAAATACCTCTGTGTTCATCTGGATAACAAACTGGACAGCTTCTACAAGAAGGGACAGAGCAGACTGTGGAAGATTAGGTCCTTCAGGGTTTGCGGCAAGATGCTGCAGACCTATAAATCTGTTGTGGAGAGAGTGATCTCCTCTGCCATCATCTGTTGGGGTAGGAGCATCAGAGCAACTGACTTAAAGAAGCTCAACAAGCTTATGAAGGCAGGCTCTGTTCTGGAGACCCTTCTAGAGCCTCTGGAAATGACTTTGCATAGAAGGATTCTTCATAAAATCAAGAATATTATGGAAAACCCTGAGGATCCTCTTACAACAGCAGTGTGTCTTCAGCATCTACAACAACTCGTTGCAGAAACCCCCTTTAACATGAGTTACACCAACACTTGATTTGCCTTTTGCGATTATAAAGTATTTTTGAATTAAATAGATTTATTTATTTTAAAGACCTTTTGAAATTTTTTTTCAATAATTGTTTTTCCTCAAAAAACATGCTTTCATGGCTTGCACAAAGTACCTGTGACAAAACAAAAACAACTATGCCTAGAAAGAATCAACACTGTTACAGAGTCACTCCTAAAGACTCAAAAGCCACCAGATTAGCTGAGTTTCGCAGCGGACAAAGCACAATCCTGTGATCTAAACATATTCCTTATCCATTTGCCAAATAACCAAGCTCTGCATTCCACATCAGCTTTTATAAGTTGCACCAGCATGTGTGAGTATGCAAGACATGATTGTTTGTCCCCTGGGGACGTAGGCTCAATGTGGAGTCACATGCATGTCTTGCGGGGAGGGGGAAGAAACGCATTTCAAGCCACAAGCGGCTAAAACCCACAAAGCTCACTTCAAAGTGTGGAGCTTTACTTAGTCCAAACATTGTGCTGATAATAGCATCATCCGCTAAGGTCAACTATATGAAAAAGGTGTGACCACAGTTTATTTCTGCACGCATATTTTCATTTATTCAACCAACATATGAAATGTTCTGTTTATACTAACCAGAACATTGTTAATCTTTGCAATGTTTTATGTAGATTGAAGGGTGCGGAAACAAATTTTAGAGGGAATTTAGTTAAATAAAGGCAACCCGTCTCTGAGCCAACCCATTTCTCCTAAAATGGCACTACGGCTAAAACAAAAAGCATAAAATTAAAAGGTTCAACGCAGACTTCTGAGGAAAAACATGCCACTGTTGATTTTTTTTCTGTCTTTTGTTTGCAGTGTTAACACATTTTGGAAGGGCTCCCTTGAGCTTCCTGTAATTCTTTCCTCAATTCAAATCTAAGGGAGAGAAGAAAAAAAAAAAAAAAAGCTGAACAAACTATACTGAGGACCATGAAATAAATAAAACAAGGAGGTTCAGCTAAGGACAGACCAAGTAGAACAGAACAGCGGCACAAGTTAAAGAAATTTTAAAGTTTTTTACTACATAAAGAATCAGCAGATCCCTGTTAATTACCCCCACCCGGCCACTTCCCATGTGACCAGATTAGCCGAGGGTGACCTTAGCTTGTTGCACACCTGCCGTGCTTTTCTTCCTCTTTGGGCGTGCTGTGTGTTATCTGCATCTTCTGTTTGTTGCCTCCGAGTGTTTTTTAGCCTAAAATAACCCAGCAGTTTAAAGTCACCCGGCCACTTAAGGACTCTTTCAACACGCAGACGTGTCTAACTCCTTGCTCAGCCCGTCACAGCCCAGTGGACTCATTACCTTCACTCGGGGTTTGGCGGCTTCCTGCACTTCAGCACGACTGTTTTCCACGCGCACAGAGGCTCAGAGCCAACAGCTGCTCATAGTTGTTCTGTGCCCGTCTTTATCTCACTCTTTGTCCAATCAGGGGCTTCACGCCGCAGCGGCTGTGCTCGTGGCTGAGACAGCACCTGTCATTTGGGAGACGAGGGGGTTTAAGCAAGGGATCTTATCATTCAACATCACTGCCTTTTACCCCCTTCTAAAAAGAGATGAAACTGCAATTAATAACACTGTTTATCTGTTTTAACTCAAGTATTTTCATCATATTAGTATTCATGCAAATGCAGCGTCATATTCCTAATAGGAAATTTATAAAACCTTAACCTGGCGATGCCAGTTAGAGCTGATTCAGATTCCTCTAGAAGAATCTATCTAAAATTTAAAAAAATAAGATTCAAAATCTACAATATTTGTAGACTTTGAGTCTTTTTCACTAAGTAATGGCTTCCACACCGAATAGTGGCGTTACTGCGACCTGGTAGCACCAGGATATGTTTGCATTCACTGATCGGGATTCTCATCACCGCTCAGAGGTGATCAAGCTGGTGAAATATAAAAAATAAAAAGCTTAGGTCCTTCAGGGTTTGCAGCAAGATGCTGCAGATCTTCTATGAGTCTGCTGTGGAGTGATCTCCTCTGTCAGGGTAGCATCATCAGAACGACTGACAAAGAAGCTCAACAAACTTACAAAAGAAGGTCGGCTCTGTTCTAGCGACCTTCTAGAGCCTCTGGGGATGACTTTGCAAAAACGGATTCTTCACAAAACTAACATTTACTACACTAAGCATCATCTTCATCAGAATGTTGTACAACAGCAGAGTAACTTCAGGCAGAGGCTTCTCCAGATCACCTTTAAGACAAACCACTACAGGAGATCCTTCCTGCAGCCATCACCATCTACAACTCGTTGAAGAAACCCCTGTAACATGAGGTACACCAGCATTTAATTTCCCTTTGGGATTAATAAAGTATTTCTGAATTTAATTGGAGAAAAAAAAGTCACTGGAGTAAATTCCCCACAGCTGACACATGTTGGCATCTTCAGATGCTAAAGCACCAATAAACTGAGGAGCTAGGACAACGCAGATTGGATTTATTGCAACTGACATCTAAATCAATAAGCTCTGATAAGATAATAAATGCACCTCTTCCTCAACTACCTGCAGGATTAAGTCTTCAAGAAACGATACAAAGACAAGGCAAGAAAAATGCGACGCATGTCCGACTCTTTCCACAGCAGTGAGAATGGCCCAATGGTGACCTTTTCAATCACCACTTCCACATGTGATGCTAAATCGAATATTTTTCAAAGTGCCCACAATCTGTCATGTCATGTTTTATCAGACTTTTACATCACTGTCTTGGCTCTAGAGGCATGATGGCGGTGGCATTTAATTAGTATAAATGAGAAGAAGAAGAAGAAAAAAAAAAAAAAAAAAAAAAAAAAAAAAACAGAATTGGGCATCAAGACCTGCCAAAGCAAACAAGAGAGGAAAAAAAACATTTCAGCTTGACCTCAACATTTCCTCCATCACTGTAAAAAAAACTAAACAAGCCAAACAGTGCAGAGCCTCCTTGCAGTGACTAAAGCAGCTCTTAAACATTACGCCACGGACCCGTGGAGCAACTCTGTGCCGTTAGATTATTAATGTTGACAACACATCCTTGGAGTCATTCAAGTTGCAAGGTGGATTCACTATTAATCAAAAATAAAAATCACAAGGTGAATTCACTTTTAATCAAAAATAAATGCCAGACACATGCAGTTAAAACCCATGTCTCACACAAAGAAGTACTTTTATTCTAGTTCTATTATTTTTACACAACATTTCTATTAAACTGGTCACAAAAATCAGCAATATTTACTGTGAAAAATGCAATATCATGTGGACAGATGGTATAAGGGTGCAAAGTTTCTCCAACAGACTGCTGCTTGGAGTCATTTCACAAAAACACACAAAAGCTTGGCCGAGATTTTTGATGGTGGAAAGCAGTCTGTGTGGCCACTAAAGCTTAGTTAATGATCACCGTCTCTACCCCTACAGCACAGAGACCAATACTAATGTGACCTCACTTTTAACTTTGGCAGCACAGGTCATGAGATCTGCTTTGCAAAAAAATAAATAAGTGTTTTCAGCCTGCTGCTCTTTTGCCAAGATAAAAAAAACAAATGCTGCACTCTGTTTTGGGAACCCTGAGAACTCTCATTTGATTGGCTGAGGAACCAGGAAGTAAACACGGGCTACACTCTCAAACCTAGAGGTACGGTCCAGAACTACTTTGGTTCAAAGGAGAAAAACGTGACTAATGCATTGTTGATGGAGAGGACCGATTGTTTATAGGGAATGTTACTTCCATGCCTGGTGACAAATGAGAATGATTTAGGTTGATTTTACAGGAGTAAATATTTTTACTCCTTTAAAGAAGAGTAAAAATATCTTTAAGAATTTAACAAAACTTAATAAGAGTCATGTCCAGGACAAAGCCAACATGTGGAAGAAAGTTCTCTGTCGGAAGAGGCAAAAACTTAACTTTTGGGTCTATATACAAAAGGCCATGTGTGCCGGACGCCCTAGAACCACCCTGTATAGATTACCACAATAAAAACCTGGTGGTGGCAGCATCATGCTGTGGGAATGCTTTTCATAAGCAGGAACAGAGATTCTGGTCAGAAATGATGAGAAGATGGATGGAGATAAATACAGGGTTAGTCTGAAAAAAAAAAAAACCTGAGACAGAGGTTCACCTTCCAGCAGCAAAAAAAAAGGTGAAATAACTGGACTATTCAAGATTTATTACAACTGGACTTCTATTTTGAAGCTGAAGACGTTTAGCTTCCTATCCAAGAAGCTTTCTTAATTCAAAATGTCTGGAGTCGTGTGGAGCTCCAAGCTTTATAGACCTGCCAGGGACGACCTCAGTTCCTGGATGAGAAGCAAAACATATTCAGCATAGAAGTCAAGTTGTTATACATTTTAACCTTTTTTTTTTGATTGATCATGACGTGGGTGACTGAAAATCTTCACAAACACATTCCAGCAGCAAAATGGCCCTAAATATACAGCAACGGCTACAATGGACTGGCTTAGAGCAATGGTGGCCAACTCAAGTCCTCATGAGGCTCATTACAAGGCCTCCTTAATGGTTGATATATTAATGTAACAATTCAGTCATTACTAAAGCATGCAGACCACCAGCTTCTAAGGACAGAAGATAGTCACTGATTTCTATTAAAGCATCTTCGTGTGTTAGAATGACCCAGTCAGAGTCCAGACCGGTAATTAAAGACTTTGTTGCAAGACTTGAAAAATATCCATAGATGCTATCAAACAAATCTGAGCGAGCCTGAACTATTTTTGCAAATAATTAACTATTGCTTCTAGATGTGCAAAGAGATTTGTAATAAATTACCAAGTTTGTAGCTGTGAAACGACAAAAATGTGACAAATATCCAAAGTACATGTATACTTTTGCAAGGAACTGAGTGTCCTCAGCTCAATCTGCCCCCTTTTTGTAGAAACATGAGCGCTTGTAATTACAACAATAAACCAACGAGGGCTGGTGTCCTGCAATGTTTACATGTGTCCCTGGTCCGGTCCAATACACCTGAAACACTTTCTCAGCAGGTTGCCAGGTTTCAGGGCACCCTGCTAATGACCATATTATTTCATTCAGATATGCAGAAGGGCACATCTAAAAGCTGCAGGGGAACGGCCCTGGAGGACTGAAGTTTGGACAATGGAATCTTTCTTCCTCAGTCACACAGATGTTGCGTTGTCCTTTATTCTTAATTCCCCTTTATTACTCGTAAGGAAAACATACAAAATCCACTTTTAGCCCTTAAATGCATTTTGTTGTGTACGTGGAATCTCAGAGTGCAGAAAATTTAAATGCAGTCTGTCCAGGAGCTGCGTAGACATCTTTATATTCTTTTTGGGTCATATTTTTCTAGCCGATCAGTTTTCTGAATAATTACATTACAGTATTTGTTGTGGAGCTGCTAAACAATGTCATAGACTACAAGCAAAATGTTCAGTTGTTCACCACACCGTCCTCCTAGAATACTACAAAAATTACCTAAAGGGTTGCAGTGAAACACTCTGCGACCTGAAGAGGGTGCGAAGTGGGAGGTGCCTCCCATAGAGAGGTATTTTCACAAATGACGTCAAATTGTTACATTTAGAACTGCACAGTGTGGTCTGATCTGTCCTGAATATCGCCTCAGACACATTATGGTAACAAAACACTGTTTAATGACAACAAGGATGGAAAATGCCCTTTATGCGGTTCTGTTTTTAAATATGAACACACAACAAGCTCCTTAAGCTGTCAGCTAAATAGCACCAATTCAGCCGTGCTGCGTGGCGGAGCCAATCAGTTTCTCCACCAAAACTCCTCGATAACGCAAGGATGTGACGACAGATAAGCGCAGGGCATTATGCAAAACACGGTAACAGGCTTGGTCCTTTCTGGTCTCGGCAGTAATAATTGATTGAGTCATACAACTCAGGCCGACCGCCACAGTCAGCTGGTCCTCCATGTTGAATGGAAAACTGTTTCGTCTCAGCTACATTCAGTTCCTGATTGGCTGTCGCGGCGCAACAATACACAAAAGTTCAGCTTATTTTAATTCACTTTTTCAATCGCTCGTGGTGTAGCTGTTATTTTACACGGATTCCTTCTCGCGTTTGATCCTTTGTGCGAGAGGAGAGGTCAGCCTCTCCTTTCCTTCTGCTCATTTTTTAGGCTGCTGTATTTCTACCACTCTAAGTTGTGTTTCTCGATCAAAGCACGTTAAAATGAAGCTCCCGGGACATCGTCGTCTTCCAAAACTATTTTGTATTGCAGTTGTTGCCATTCTAGCTTGCATTCTGCTTGTCTGAACATCCGGGTCACTCGAGCAGCCTGCAGGCAGATGTGACGTCATTTGTGAAAAGCCCCATTTAAAGAGACGGCACCAAAATGAGTTGCTCTCTGACGCAACTCAGCACTGCAAAAACAGAAGAATAAGTTAAAGGTTTCTTGAAATGAGTGTATTTGTACTTTATTTGAGCAGGTAAATAAGATTATCTGCCAATGGAATAAGATTTTTGAACTTAAAAAGGAAGAAGTCATCTCCATCAACTTATTTTAAGTGCAGTATATCTAATTATCTTATGTTAGGGGTAAAATTACTCCTTCCATTGGCAGATAATCTTATTTACCTGCTCAAAAAAAGTACAAATACACTCATTTCAAGAAAAAGAAATTTTTCCAGTTCTGTTTTTGCAGAACAGGGGTAGAAATGGTGAACATGGGGGTAAATTAACGAGGAATTCACACCAAAGCATTTAATCCACTTTATATGGACCACAACGGAATGATTTCAATGTGAAAAAGAAGAACTGAAAAGCCTGGTGTGTCCCCATTAAGAACTGGCTGATCACTTCCTGCCTGATAAAGTCTGCACTCAGGAAAAAAAAAGAAAAAGTTTCTAAAAGTACCTCTAATGACACATTTAAAGCACGTGGCTGATCAAGACAGGAAAAACAACCATACACACTGACAGAGAGGGTCGTTATTAACACAGAAGGAGGGCAAGATTATTATGCTTGAATTAACTTTGTAATGTTTGGGTCTATTCACCATGGAAGCATAAGGCATTAGAGTGTACAGCATTAAAAAGCATATTGATCAGTCTGTTCCCTCCAGAAATCTCAAATATCAGCTGTGTCATCCTCCTGTAATCTGATAATAAAGCAACGACCCAGCAGAGACTCTTGTAAACCCCAACTGTTCAGTTCACTTGTCACTTTAAGCCATGCACAGAACACAACGGACCAAGAGACAAAACTGCAATTGTAGGACTGAGTGACCCTAATACAGCTTCCTATAGTGGAGCACTAATAATATAAACACAACAGTGTTAGAAAATTGAGTCAGACAGCCAGGGCTTTCTTTACGTTCCCCTGAGAGTGCTTCTATCTAGCGACGGTAGTATCAGGGCGTGGCTGCACCAATTGCTCAAAAACGGACGCTTTTCTCCACCACACAGAAACTAAACTGTGTGAACCTCAGACTGCGTGTCTTACACGAGGATGGCGCTAACTGTGAGGCAAAGAACAACGTTTTCCCAGGGCTCACGCAAACAAAGGGCCTACAATCTGACACTTAAGTCTCTCCAATACAAATAGCTCATTTATTTTTCGCCTGGGAGTCAGTTCTGTGTGATTGTGTGTCGGGCTGGACATGCAGAAATCAATCAAAGCTCTGCTTGTAAGAGGAAGGACATTTAAACTGATTGAATAAGGCTGCAAGGAGAGCAACAACCACAGCTTTGGTAAACAGCACTAAAATAATAGTCTTTAACCTTTAGGCTTGATATATTCATGGAAAACTGGTGTCTCTGTATCTGTACAAGGAGGGTAAAATACACAAGATTAACTGAGAGTCCAGCTTAAAAAATGCTTATCAGGCTTTTTCCTCCTTCCTTCTTTTCTGCATGAACAAGCAATTCACAACAGGAATGTGAAGACGTCCTCTCAGCCGTTGAGGCTTTAAACAAGTACAAAAAAAAACTTCAATAAATCTTTCTGTCATGTTCTCATGAGGCCAAGAAAAACGAATGCAACCTGAGACTGACTGCAGAGATACGATGAATCCATCAGATATGTTAAAGCGCAGCGCAATAAGAAATAAAAAAAAGGACCCAGTTTGATGTCATTTTTCAGAATGACTAACTTTAAAGGTCTTACTATGACAAAGCTGCTCTCTAGGGTAAGAATGTTGCAGTCTTTGGTTTTTACTTCGATTTAACACCTGATAGGAAAGATAATCACTTAATCCGGCGTCTCGGATTTACTTCAAAGTCAAAAGTCTTCTCAGATAACCAGGAGAGCATGCGAGACGATTATGCCGAGTCAGCAGAAAAGGCACATCCTTCCTCTGTCCTGCCAGATGCCACGTCCTGACACTTATTATTCTAACGCAAAGCAAAAACGGCTGGAGCCCCAGACTAGAAGGAAAACAAAAACTTTCTGAATTATTGCTGATGTGCTCAGATGACGTATGAACGAACGGATTAATTGAAATTATGGCCTCATTTCTTTCCCCCGTTCACATTTGACAGCAGGAACAAATACTAGTCCACTCACAGACAAAAAAGGTATTTTTTTAACAAGATAAAACACAGAGAAGGTAAACCATGCCAAGATTAATCTTAGCTAAAGCTTTACAATTATTTTTGCAAGTTTTCTAATAAAGTCTCCAAGACTTTTACTAATCAGTCTGAAAGGATATCGATAAGTTTGCCAAGCCAGAAACTGTTTATGCCTGATATATTAAAGCTCAAATTTCTGATTAAAAACACCACTTTTTTTTTCAAACGCAGATTTAGATGTGCAATGAAATAAAATAATGCATCAGAACAAGGGCACCATCTATAGAGCCTGGGAGGTCAGTTGGGGCCATCAGGAAAGCATTCGTATGTCCAGGGTCCAGTGAGATGAACCTGCAATTGGTCCCACTGGCTTCATGTCAAGGCTAAACCTCATCACGTCAACATTGGGCTGGCAGTGCTGCACGTTAGTTATACTAATGCACTTGGCACCAGCACTTCTCTGGCTGTGAATAAAAGGAAGCAGCTGCAATTAATCCACAATCGTCACAGCAATAAATGCAGCACCATTATTAGGCTCCCAGCACACAGAGGAAGGTATATGCTGCACTTCCTGCAGAATACGGCTCCCAGGCGGGGGAGAGGTGCACACACCTCCAAATTGCACATATTGGTTCACGGGAGATTGAGGGAAGTTGTGAGTTTTTTGGGAGACTGTAAAATAACTTAGTTTTGTCAGGCTGTTAAAAACACAATGCAGGGTTTCCCCCACCATATTATTAGCTTTAACTCACATACACACACATCCCGCCAGGCTAAGCATCATTTCTTTATTTTAAATGCGTCGATATTTGAGAGCGACAAAAAAAACGGTCATTAAAGTACCCGTCCGGGAGAAAACCTACCAATCTAAATAGCTAACATGCTAGCTGTTATTAGCTCGACGCACAGCACTGCGCTCCTCTTCAAGCTTGCGACACAACGTTCTCACTCAAACAGATGGACTTTTATTCAATCTGTCCTATTAGTTGCACAGTGTAAAACAAGACAAAAACAGGAAATCAGAAATCTTTAAAAAAAAAAAAAAAAAAAGAGAATATAATTGTCTGAATGGCAAAATAATACAGGGTTTAAGTGCACAACACACCAGTGGAGTATGTTTATTTACTGGTCGTTAATTATACTGAAGCTGAAAATAAAGAATTCAATACTAACAATGTTTAACTGCAGTGGCAGGCTCAGGATTGTTTCCATGTTTGCAAAAACAATGACTGCTGCTAAAAGGCATACTCAGGGACCCATTGTTGCATTCGGATCCCATCAGAAATACCAGTTTCTCATTAAGAAATTCCCTTTTCCCCGCATTATTTAACATTATTAGCTATACATCTTCTTGGATACAAGATAAACAGTTTCAGTATGAAATGTTCAAATGACCACAGTCAACTTTTAGTCATTCACTGAGAGTCAAGCTAAAGCCACTACTGGACATTGGTCACTCAAGAACTAAAGTCAACTGAGACAGCAATGGCCCTCTGGATCCTAAAGCTTTCCATTTTGTTAAAAAATAAAATAAAAAATAAAAATGTATTTAAAATTGTCCATTATGTAACAAAAAGTATATAGGAACACTTGAAAGTAGCAGAAAGATGCAGAAACAAAACGGAAGACTAAATGCAAAAATTGAGAAGCAAATTTTTAAACTTTCTGCTGATACACTGGTTAAAAGGGACCGATAGTTTGTCCGCATTTGAAAATATTTCTGCTTTTACATCCAATTAAAGTTTCAGATTCATCAGGTTTCCAGGTTAAATGGCAACTAGATAAACTTAAGAACTCAGTTGTGCCTGGAAACAAGAACCGGTTGAGAGATTCAGTTTGCTGGCAACAAGTCAGGAATTAAATTTTATATAAAAATGAAAGCCAAAACTGTTCATCTGTTTAAATATATGCAGTTTAGAAAAAGTTTCTGTATTTAGTGTAAAAAAGGTTAAAACTGCCATCATAAATACAAAGTGGTTAAAAGAATATTTTAAAAAGGGCAAGATTAGAAACCAATATTACATAATTGTCACTCAGGAGGGACATTTCCATGAAAGCAGACACACACTAGAAAATACTAATAAAGTAAAAACTACACAGACCAGATCTTATGGGTCACCTGGCATTGCATTTAAGGCACTGTTCATTCGTGGATGTGAAATAATATTTTTTTTTTGCTGGATCCACAAAAACCAGCATGCAAAGAATCGTCAGACATGCACATATTCAAGAGAGAATTCCTGATCTAATTAAAAACAGTCTCCATGCAGTTTTGCATCATCTGGACCATCTACCACATTGTTTTGCTGGGTCTACTTCATGGCTTTTGGCAAATTTCCACATGGCTTTCTTAGCAGCCATCCTTCCGTAGATTTGAAGAGAACACCACTAAAAGGTTATCCTGTAGATTTTGATCTCTGCAGCTCCTCCAGAGTCACCACAAGCCTCTTGGCTGCTTGTCTGATTAATCCCCTCCTTGCTCGGGCTAATCAGTTTACGTAAGCGGCCATGTCCCGGTAGATCTGCAGTTGTGTCATGCTCCTGCGATCTTTGAATAACGCGTTGAACAGTGACGATAGCTCTGTTTACTTGTTTGTTTACTGGTGTTCACAGAACAGCTGCATGTACACAGGAGACTGATTTACACACAGGTGGGCTGTATTTACTGATTAGGTGCCTTTTGAAGGCTAATGGTTGCATTTGATTTGTTTTAGGGTTTTTAACAGTAAAGGGATTCGATTAACGATCTAAACCACAGTTGTCAGGATTTTCCCCAAAATTAGAAAACCATGAATCATTTTCTTTCCAGTTAATAATCAGGCTCCACTTTGAGTTGGTCCATTACATATTTTAATGCAGTAAAAACACATTGAATGAGGAAAATAGGAACGCTTTTGCCCTATGTGGTTTCATTCAGATTCCCTAAAAAAGTTTATGGAAACTATTTATCAAAAAAAAGGGTTGCTATGTCTAAATGGAAATGATGAAAATGCTCCTCAAATACACCCAGACGTGATGAATGAACGCCGTGTAAAACCACTCCCCTCAGTTTTGTTTAACTTGACGTTTATTTTAAGAAACAAGGCAAACATTGAAGTTTGATGTTATTGCCTCATCAACAGGACCCTCGTATCTGCTGCTAGCGGTTATGAGTAACTTTAGGACCATCATCGTTAATTGGTGTCTTAAAATGCATACATTTAAACATGTCCAGACCTTTTTCCCCCCCACACACACACACCCTTATTTACATTACCTGTTCAACAGCGCTAGAAACAAAGCCAAATCCTCCACTGGTGGTGCTGGTGTTGGGGGGACTACTCCATGCATGTGTGGCAGTTACTGGCTGTCAAAGGCGAGTCTGTTCACGGGAAGGAGGGAAAAAAACGAGTCAACGGTCAGAGGTGGTCGATAATCCTCAAATATAACATCTTTTTCATTAAGCAGAATTGTCAAAAAGCTCACAGTAACACAAAGACAAGGAGTCATTTGCTCACCGGTGATTAGCAGTGCTGCTGCTCGCCTCAAACTCTCTCTGAATTACTCCTACGAAGCGCGTCAAATATGGGCAGGAAAGCCGCAGCCGCTTCCGGTTGGCTGGGTTCAAATTAAGTTCACGGGGACTCGCACCCAAAAACGCCAACAACCGCTAATGCCTTAAATCGAATATTTTTAAACAAATACAATTTGTGATCCAACCGAAGCCTTAGGACGACTCACGGAAGATTAAGACGTTTTTGATACGTTTCAAACTCCAAACCATGCTTTTATTTTGAAATTAAACAGATCTTTTCCGGTTTTGGTGACGTAATTTATGTTAGCTTTGTTGCAGTGGGTTGTTAGGTGATCGTTGCTGCGCCTGCGTAAACGATGATTCACATTTCTGAGCAAACGCGTCTTTCCGTTATAATTCCTGTTACTCTCTGAGATAATTGCAAAGATAAAAAAACGAACCGCAAAACAAATATTTAAAAAAAAAAACGTTTTCATAATAAGATATAAAAAACAAAAACTTTCATTAACAGAAGATTAGTGATGTTTATTATTTATTCATTTTTCAGTCAATCATCAAATAATTTGTCAGCACTACAGGCATAATTACTGAAAAATTATTGAAAAGGTACAGACGGAAGCACAGTGTTTATATATGTATCTGTCCTACACATTAAATTAAACTACCCATCATCGTTCTTACATCATATGAAAGTAGAAAATAGAACATAACAAGAACAAAAAAAACATATAACCCTATTAATTATCAGAATCATAAAAAAATTACAAATGTAACAATATGTTATTTATACTTATAGCCCTCAAATATTGTCCCCCTTATCGTTTTTTTAATTTTAATTTTTGTAAACCATTAAGAAATTACACATTTATAAATCCATACTTGCATCATTCCATATAACTCCAACAATAGAAACACACATAATTTTAATCTCTTTTTAACATGTTTCAAAAATTTACAAATCTGTCTCAAATGCTATTTGGATTCACATAATTTAAAGAATCTTTGCACTCCAACAGGTGGTATGTTTAATTTTTCTCTGTGCATTATTTGCATAATTTTGTAACAGACCAAATCATGCAATATCACAATATTAGATTTTATAAACAGTGGATTAGTATGTTCATAGTCCCCAGCCTTATTAATAAAGCGTATAGCTTGTATTTGTAATAGAACTATATCATTTATTTATGAGCTTATCTGCTTTAGTAAAGTGGTAGAATTGGGAATATTATTTCTGAACACAGTGTATTACCAAATATATTTATGTAGGAAGATAGAAAACATTTGCTTTTCCTGCGTCATGTCAGAGGTGACTCATCTGTGGTTGCATTACGCCTTTAATAATACCATGCATTTCATTTTAACTTGGCCAGCTTTCATAAAGAAAAAAATAGCATTTCACAATAAAAGTTACACAACACGTGTTGAATCATAAAACCAAAAATGTGTAAGCTAAGTGAATAAAATCTGACTTGAAGTATTTTTGTTATTGCCCATTGGGAAGGAATTTGATTTAAAAAAAATTATTACAGATTTAACCAATGCTAAGGTAATTTCCTACTTCAAATGAGATTACATGTTGACCTTACACTTACCACAGTGTCTGGTATAACATTAATATAATATTAAAACTAGGATAGCATTGTATTTCTCTTTCTTTTTGGATAATGGTCTGATTTCATAACAGGTGTATAAACTCAATCTATTTTCTGTGTAACAAGCCTTGAGATCACACTTGCTGTGAATTAACCCAGTGTAAATAAACTGGGTAAAAGAACAGCGTGATCAAACAAATTACCACACTGCAGTGCCAATACTTCCGCCGCTCTGTATGCACTCAGTCCAGTAACCTCTTCCAGGGAACTGATCATCACCCACCTCCACATCTGCTCCTCATTTCCCCCTGTTAGTCACCTGAACGCTTGTTCCCAGGCTTATGCTGGCATATCCTGACCCTCCATTATCTTTAAGGCAATCCAATAAAAACGCTCTGCTGGAAGTTTGCCAATAAAACCCCGGTTTAGCCAATATGTCACTGATATTTTGCCCGCCATGTTTAACACAATGTATGCTGAAGAATGTGGGTTATTTAAACAGTCAGTGTGGATGGGAGAAAAGCAGGAAGGAACGTAAATAGAGAAAGCAAGTACAGGATAAAACAAAGAGCTCCATCATAAAGTCTCTCTTGTTGATAATATATGGTCTGCTATCACCTTTAAGATAAGTTTATCAAAAGATTATCTCTGTTCTAATTGCTTTATCTGTAATGGTCTAGTCTGTCACTCCAGCAGTTACTTACTGATACTGCAAAAATAATTTTGGGTACATATAAAACAGATTTATTATTCAGCCTGGGTGCACAGATTCTTCAGCTTTGAAATTAAAGAAGTGGTTTATCATGCATCAACGATGTCAGAATAAGAATTTACATGCAGCTTATGGTCTACTGTTTTAATTAATGCACTGTTTGTTTTCTTTCCTGTATAAAGTACTCTCAACATGGTCCCTGTGTTTACTATTGAGTCTTTCCTGGTCAGAGGCATTGATAGAACCATTGTTGTTTTTAACTTTTGATACAGTTTTGTCTTCTTCCACTAATTTGCTGTAGGACTCTTCCCAATAAGCTTAGAAGAGTGGAAACTCCATGTAATCCAGGCTATTATTCAGATAAAATCAAAATGTGATTGAGTGTAATTTCCTTGTCATTTTAGTCTGATCGTTTCTAATTCACATTTTTACTGACATGTTCGCTGGACTTCTCTTTGGCACCTTTTTTTTAACCATTGATGTAGAGTTGTTATGTCTGAGTTTGTGTTTTTGATGTTTTTCATCTGGCTGCAAGACAAAAAAAAATCCCTAAACAAGGACAATAACAAAGTTGTCCTGAGACAGAAAGAAATGATAATATACAACGGTCTAAGAACATCTTTTAAAATGTTAGTAATGTTGTTGAAGAGCTCCATGTGTTCTGCTGGATTTAAACCAAAACGAAATGAGAATTTTTAACATCATAGTAGAGGTTAGATATGAAAGCCAGCATGTGAGCAGAAGCGATTGTACTTCCTGAGGAGGATGAGGAGAGCCCACCTGCCCCCGCCCATCCTCAGGACCTTCTACAGAAGCACCATAGAGAGCATTCTGACCAGCTGTCTCTCTGTGTGGTGTGGAGGCTGCAGTGCCTCCGACTGTAAAAACGTGAGGAGAGTGGTGAGAACAGCAGAAGGGATCATCCTGGCTCCTCTTCCCTCCATAAAAGACATTTCATCTCAGTGCTGTGTGTCCCGAGCCGGTAACATCATCAGGGATCCCTCACACCCCCACCATGGACTGTTCTCCCTACTGCCCTCTGGGAAGAGGTTCCGCAGCATCCGCTGTAGGTCCTCCAGGTTCTGCAAAAGGTTTTTCCATGCTGCCATCAGACTGTTGAACTGCTGCTGAACTGCTGATCTATAACCCATTAACTCTGCACAACATTCGCATATTTGCACATTTTGCACATTTTGCATCATTGCATCTCCATCTAGCATTACAAATGCTGCCGAACTCTTTGTTTTTAAATGCATTCTTGCACAATTCCCTTTGCATAATCAAATTCTGTATATACAAATTTAAAAAAAAAAAATACCCACCTGTACACTGTGACTTTCTCCTGCATTGTTTACATTTCAATTGTTTTACTTTTAAATTACTGCTGCACCCTATACTGTATTTTAAATCTACTGTAAATTACAAGCTGTATTCTTGCACAAATGCCCTTGTAGAATCAATTCTGCACATACAAATGGTTTTAAAAATACTCACCTGTACACTGTGACTTCTCCTGCATTGTCTACATTTAAATTGTTTACTTTTAAATCACTGCTGCACCTTATACTGTAATTAAATTTTTACTGCAATTTACAAGCTGTATGCAACAAAATTTCGTTCTGTACGCACTCTGTGCATACAAAAAATAAAGTTGTCTAAGTCATGTGGGGCTTATTTTGAATAATTTGCTGAGTACACATGACAATTAACAGGATTATCATAATATTGCTCTAGATATAATTGAAATAAATATTTACACAATAAATCGTTTATTTCATCTAATTTTTAAGAATTTAGTTTGATCTTTATTGAATAAAACTTACCCGACTCCGTTTTGTTGAATAAAATCCACGTTGTGAAACTGCCACCTGTTGGTCAGGTCTTGGCAATGACTGCTAAAGCTATGACTGATAAATATAGTCTTTTGAAACAGTTTTCTTTCTTTCTTTCTTTCTTTCTTTCTTTCTTTCTTTCTTTCTTTCTTTCTTTCTTTCTTTCTTTCTTTCTGTCTTTCTTTCTTTCTTTCTTTCTTTCTTTCTTTCTAAAAGTATTTACTTCAACACAACTTGTTAAATCACCAATTGATCCATAGGTGCCATAGAAATTAGAATATTACCGACAAGTTAATTTATTTAAGAAATATATTTAATATTTTGTATAGATCTGTCACACTTAGGGATATAGTTTAAAAATGTATTTATAGTTTTGATAATTATGGTTTACAGGATAAAAATTTGAAAACCCAACATCCAGTTTCTCAGAAAACGTATTATTACATAAGACCAAAAAAAGGGGGATTTGTACAACAACAAAACTGCCTGATGAAATTAAAGTGTCGATGTGCTTTACAGCATATGCATGCAACATTTGCATGAATTGCTGCATCATTGCAGTGTGGCATGACAATAATTAGCCTGTGGGAGTTAAGTAAACCTGGGCTGCCTTAAAAGCAGCTTTCAGCTTGTTTGTATTGCTGAGCCTGGCTTCTCTCATCATCCTCTTGGCTCCTCTGTAAATTATCTGTGGGGTTTAGCTCAAACCAGTTTGCTGGTCAACCTAACACAGCAATATACAGTAATAGATGTTTTGCCACCATTTGTATAGTTGGCACGTGCAAATCCTGCTGCCAAATGAGACTGGTATCTCCATACTGCTTGTGAGCATCACCAGGCATTAGGTGCTCCCAAATGTTCCTGGTAAGTGACAAGGATCACTTTGGACTCGATAAAGCCCAGTAGACCAACATCAGCAGATGACATTGCTCCCCAATCATCATTGACTGGAAACATAAACTTGGAGCTTTAGAAACCTTGATTCCACGTGTTTTGTCTCCTTCTTCAGAGTGCAGGACCTTGATTTCCAAATAAAATACATCTCCTTTCATCTAAACGAGGACTTTTGACCTCTGAGCACCAGTCAAGTATTTTTCTTTTCACCCAAACAAAATCAGAAACCTTCCATGTTGTCCCTGGTTTAGCATTGCCTTAACACAGGGATGCAACAGCTGAATGGCCCTTACCTTATAATCCTCTCAAAGCTCTGGTCATTCCTGTCATTTGGGCGGTTGTTTTCTACCACATTTCTTCCTTCCACCAAACTTTCCATTTACATGCTTGGGGACTCTACTGGACAACTATCAAGTGATGATTCTGCTCTGTTTTCTGTAACCCCCAGTGGGTTGAGGTAGATGACAGTTCACACTGAGCCTGGTTCTGGTTCTGCTGGAGGTTTTTCCCTTCCTGCTAAAGGAGAGTTTTCCTCTCCACTGTCGCTTCATGCTTGCTCAGTATGAGGGATTGCTGTAAAGCCATCAACAATACAGACGACTGTCCCTGTGGCTCTACGCTCTTTCAGAAGGAGTGAATGCTGCTTGGAGAGACTTGATGCAACCTGCTGGGCTTTCTGAGGAAACTATTTTGACCAATCTGTATAATCTGATTCAGATAGATAGATAGATAGATAGATAGATAGATAGATAGATAGATAGATAGATAGATAGATAGATAGATAGATAGATAGATAGATAGATAGATAGATAGATAGATAGATAGATAGATAGATAGATAGATAGATAGATAGATAGATAGATATCTTTATTGTCATTTTGTATGCACAAAGTGCGTACAGTACAACCTGTATAATCTGATTGAATCTGACTTTGGAAAGCGCCTTGAGATGACATGTTTCATGAACTGTCGCTATATAAATAACATTGAATTGATCACACTTCCTCGTAAGGCTATAACTTTTTTATATATACATTTACATGTTTGTGCATCACACGAGTTTCACTTCTTTGACTGCCTTGCTGAAACAAATAAAAAAGTAAATTATCCTACATCCATATATACCTAGATGGACTTGCATCTCATCGTTATTTTTATTATTATTATTATTTAATACATTATTTAATACATTTAAACACTATCCGTGTTTTATTGTTTCAGTGGGGGGTGATTGGGTGCTTTCCTGCACCAAACAAACTCAGCTTTCACTTTCTCTCCTCAGCCTCCTGAGGCGATGCTCACTGTCGCGTAAATAAATCTCCACAGGCGTTACTGGTTGGGGGTTTGAAGCTGCCAGTCACCGAGGAATAAACGGGATCTGGTCTCCGCCGCCAGTCGCAGAAGAAATCCCGTCTCTTCTCGGCGCTGATAGGCTGTTTTCTGTCCGTTGACGCCCTGTCAATCTGAGAGCCAGAGGGGAGGAGAGAGGTCAGCAGCGGCTAGCAGCGCTGATCGCTCACCAAAACTGAAGCAGGGAGTCCGTAAAGTTGATCCAAACTCCCGGTTTCACTTTGATATTCGTGCAGAAAACCGTGAAAAACAATAAGATGAGCGCCAGCGCCTCGCCGGTAAGCCCCGAACAGCCTCTTTACTTTTGACCTGTCAGCTGTTAGCCCAACGTTAGCCTGTTAGCCGCGCTAGCTCACCTGTTAGCCGCTATGCTAACGCTGTTTGTTTACAGCCTCCATTGTTCCAAACAACAACAAAACAGTCTCAACTGGAGCGGCTCGTTCGCTTGTCGTCGGATGTTATGCATAAACTGTTTGGCTTTTGCCACCTTAGTTGTTGTGACAAAGCTAGCCAAGTGTTTCAACTTTATTAACTGTAGTTAAGAGCAGGAAAGAGTTTAAAGGTAAAGCTGTAGAGAACAGCTGGTAGGGCTACATTTATAACACTTCTTTTACCTCCGTGTGCTGCTTGCTGTGCTGAATCTGTGTTTCCAGGATGTAATAATCTTGTGTGTCGTTTTGTGTTTGGAAGAATAAAACAAAACAAAATAAAAATGGCCGTTTTCACACTCACAGCTGTCTGAAAAAAAACACATTCAAACCCGTTTCTAAGGGGACTTCATCCACCTTTTCCTCCTAATAATTGCACAAATTACCAAATAAAACTGTCCACTGTCAAAGTGTTCATTTATTTAGTCAGACCACTGTAAAAAAATGTCTACTTTAAAGTCATAGGTATGCTTTAGTAATGACCGACACTCATTAAAAAGAGTGGTGGGTATGTTGATTCATGATATACTTTTGGCAGTTTTTAAATTGGTATTTTTTTTTTTTTTGCATCTAAAGATAGAACAAAAATAAAGGAGTGCCTGCCCACCAAGGTTTAGGGGAAAAAAAGCTTTAAAACTGCTCAAATTTGTCGCTTTGTTAATTTATATTACACGCAAAATACTCCGCAGCCCTTCCCTTGTTGCTGTGCACTGCTGGTGAGCTGGCCGACAGGGGGGCTTTGCATTTGAATTTATTTCAGACACACAAGTATACAATAAATGACAATATATGGCCTTGTAACATAAATAAATAAAAACAGTCTGAAAAAGGGTGTATTGGCAGAAGCAATAAGCTTATCATGCCCACCATCCAAAACCAATTTACATTGGACTTTAATAATGATCATCTTTATTTTAGTTCCAGTGAAATTTGTCCTCTGCATTTAAAGCTTCCCTTAAGGAGCAGTGGGCTGCCACTGTGTGGCAAAGCATTTTAAGGCTAAGGGTCCTGATTCGTGTGTGTGGGATTCAAACTGGGGAACTTAGACCCTGCTTCAACTACTAAATTACACAAAATACCAAATAAAACCATCCATCCATGCTTAGCGCGCCACATTTAATCAGACCACTGTAGAAATATTTACCTTAAAGTCATAGTTAAGCTTTGTATTTATAGTTGAAAATGAGCTCAAAAGGACAAAACTGATCATTTGTAATTATGACATAAAATATACTAAACAACCTTGCTGATAGAATAAATAAATCCTCCAGAATCGTAGTCGCTTAGTGTTTGTTTTCCGGACTTTATCCCACCACCTGCTCTGTCCTCTGATTCGGCGCCGCAGACGATCGGGGAGCTCTTCCTCACCCTCGGAGAGATGGGTTTCACAGAACAGCAGATCCAGGCCGCTGTGCAGGCCGGCCATCTTTCTGTGACCGAGGCCGCCGAGTGGTAAGCGAAACAAAACCAGCTCAGAGCTTTTGATATGCGTCCCAAGCATCTGACGCGACACGTCTACATCTACAGGCTGATACAGGGTCAGTATCCGCGGCACACGCTGGTCAAGCAGTCCTCCCAGTCGTCGGAGAATGCTCTTTCTGCTTTCAACCCGCCCAAGGGAGGAGCGAGCAGCTCTGCGTCGCCCTGTGACGTCGGAGGTAGAGTCGGTTCTGATCAAGTAGAGGTGGATCGGTTGGGTTAGAATTGGATTTCAGTGGATTTATTCTGCGTTTCCTTTTTTTTGACAGCGTCCCCGGTCCTGAAGCTGTCGGACTCCTCCGCCCAGCCTCCTGATCCGCCTCCGCTCGAGTCACGGATCAAACCAGACAAGAGCGACTTTGAGGAGAAAGAGCGACAACGCGTCGCCCAGAAGGTCCTGGCCGAGAAGCGGCAAAAGAAGCAGGTCAGATCAGAGACGACAGCCGCGTACGCGTGTCATTTCTGTCGCTAAAGTTTTGAAGAAAATGTTGTTGTTTTTTTAACGGCAGGAGCGTGAGATGGTGTTAAAGCGGATAGCTGAGGACCGGAAAACCTTGCAGGCGAAGAGCCACCCCGGCTCGGCCGCAGACGCGCCGCCCCCCGGCTGTGAGGGGCAGAAACTGGGAGGAAAGATTCAGACCAATGTTGATAACAACTGCATCCTTATGGTAAGACCACAGAGGCCCACCTGCAAACACGTAGGAGCTGACTAAATCCGAGGCACGGACTGAGTTTCATGCGTCGTTATTTTGTGCGTCGCTGCAGATCCGGCTGCCCTCCGGCGAGTCCATGCGCGAGCGCTTCTCAGCCGACGCCCCGCTGCGCAGCGTCGTGGAGCACATCAGCGGCCGCCACCCCTCCCTGCCCTCCTTTTCTCTCCTTCAGGGCTTCCCCAGGAAACGCTTTGGCGAGGCAGAGCTCGCGTGCTCGCTGCGCTCCCTGGGCCTCACTCCCAACGCCGCCCTCTGCATTCAGACCACCCCTCCAGAGACGCCTCAGGACCCACCGAGTCCAGCAGAACCGCCTGCAGCAGCTCCGGACGAGCCGCTTCCATGCGTCGTTCCTGAACCGCCGGTACCCGCTCCGGAGGAGGCGGAGGAGCTAAATCCGGCTTTAGTTCATCGCCTACCGAACGAGCTGTGGGAGGAGGCTGTAAATTATGCAGGGATACCCAGGGCAGGTCCTCCAGTGTCTGGACCTTCTCATTTCTGGGGTAAGTACCAAGTTAGCTCTGATGTAAAGTTGCTTTAATGACTCGTTTGAACCATTCCTTCCTCACGATGTGATGATAAAACAACTTGAGCAACTTGTAAAACAAGAATATGGTGCCAAGGTGCGAAGGGTATGTGAGATATCTCTGATCCAGATGGGGTCAACAACACACACACGGGTTGAGTTATGTATATACTTCGCCACTACTACTTCTACACTGCAAAAACAGATCTTAAAATAAGTAAAATGTTCTTAAAATATGTGTATTTGAGCAGGTAAATAAGATTATTTGCCAATGGAATGAGTATTTTGTCCCCTAATATAAGATAATTAGACATTCTGCACTTGAAATAAGATGATGGGGATGAGTTGTTCCTATTTTAAGGTCAAAAATCTTATTCCATTGGCAAACCATCTTATTTACCTGCTCAAATCAAGGACAAATACACATATTTTGAAAACATTTTACTTATTTTAAGTTCTGTTTTTGCAGTGTATAAAAAAATTAGGGAGTTGCACTTTGATTTTACACTTTCTGTGGCCGTCGACAAGCCTCTGAAACGACCCTGGCTCAGAACTGGGTTTGATTTAAATGACTTAGTTTACGGCACAGACCCGACCTTTAAGCGTAATCCACAAACTTTCAACAGGGTTGAGGTCTGGTCTATTTCTGAATCCCCAAAACCAGTTCTCATGGGTTGTTGTTTTATTTGTTTTTTTGTTTTTGGGATGAAACAACAGACTGTGTTCAGATTTCAACCATATGGTTATTGATCAAAAATAAGGTGCAAGAGTAGTAAGAATGTCCCACAGCATGACTCTGCTAGCACCTTGCTCAACAGTCGGTGCCCTGTTCTTGGCTTTGAAAGCCTCACATTGAGTCCTTCATACATACAAATAAGTCAATAGCTCTTTATCTGGGGGTCTCCATTGAGTCTATAAAGTTTGGAATTTACTTTTATATTTTCATGGTCTGCATAAGTATGGACATTTTCCAGACTTTTTGTTTCCTTCTTCTGTTTTCTGAAGTAGAAAAGTCTAATAATGCTTAAAAAATGGCTTTGATTCTTAATGAGTTGACATACTTTATCAAGTTAGACCTTGATTTTTTTTTCTCTTTTTTGTTAACAAACTGGATGCCCACTTATTCAAAGTCTTTTTGGCCTCTAGAAGCTGTAACTTGTTTCTTTTTTGATTTTTCTTCCTACATATCTTGTCGCAGCATTTATATATAGACAAGCTGGTTGGCTACTTGTGCCAGGGCTGTTTTTCTAAACAAAAAGGAACTCTCAATCCTAGTTGCAAGACTGGATCCAGCATCAAAGCAGGCAATCCACGTTGCTGTAATAGTTTGTTTGGCCCTGAAAAGCAGCAGCTCGGTTTCTGGACTCAGTCCGGCTGCAGCGTCTTCCTCAGTTTGTGGGTTTTAGGCTGACTCTCTTGAACAAATCGCATGAATCTGTTGACATGAGATGCAGAGTCACTGGATGTCTTTCCTGGCTGACAGGGCGAGGCCAGAGGCTGGTTCCTGGGAACCCAGAGGATCCTGGACTGGAAGCTGACGAGGAACCAGAAGGAGAAGAAGAACCGCCGCACATTCCCAACGGTACTGTTCCTTCTGTCTTCAGACAATTGAGTCCTCCTTCCTCCTGCCTCCTGTTTCCATGTGCTTCCACCTAGTATCCACAGAAAACGTTTTTCTTCCAATGTTAGGAGCAATGAGCCTCTAGCTGCACAGCTTCTATAAGTTTATTGCTTTACTGACATGAAAATGTGGGATTGTGGGTCCAGTTTGGGAAGATTAGTAAAAGTGGGGATGGATCATATTCACTACTATGGAGCATGTGGATGTGATGTCGTTTCATGCCAGACAGAGGAACGAAATCCCACAACTGTGTAGACAGTTAAAAAATCAGCCAATAATGTTGTTTATCAGAGGTACGGGTTAAAACCCTTGACGGGTTAATATTGAGGACAGTTTTAAGCTCACAGCTGTGTAACCTTCACAGGGATGCCGAGGCTGCCTTTCTTTCCAGACAACAGGATGCGAGTAGGGTTTGAGCCCCGACACCACTGGCCGGACCAAGGGAATCGCCTCAGGTGGGTGTCCCGAGTTAAAATGATAAAATACAACGATGTCCAGTTCAACCAAAGTTGAAATTGTCCAGTTGAATCAGCAAAAAGCGTCGCAGCCTGGTTGAAAGGTTCATCCAAGAGGGAAAACCTGACAGCTTCCATGCAAAGTAAGCAGGCCAGTAGTTGTTCAAATGAGTTTTAGGAATATCTCGGGAATATAAAACATTTTTAAGTGGGAAAAAATGGAAATTATGGCACCCAGGAAGAAGCATAAACAAATAAAAGCATTGATGGACCAAATAAGCTTGTATACGCAAGCAAACCAACTATCAGCGGTATTAAAACAAAGTGGAACGACAGCAGCTCAGCCGTGAAGTGATCAGCCACATAAACTGAAGGACTGCGGGCGGCGGATGCTGAAGCACATTCTTTCTGCAGAGTCAGTCGCTACAGACCTCCAGACTTGGTGTGGCCTTCAGATCAGCTCAAAAACGGAGCATAGAGGCTTCATGGATGGTTTTCCATGGTCGAGCTGCTGCATCCAAGCCATACCTCACCAAGGGCGATGCAAAGCGTTGGATGCCGTGGTGCAAAGCACGTCGCCATTAGACTCCAGAGCAGTGGAGACACTTTCTCTGGAGCAATGAATCACAAGTCTCCATCTGGCAGCATAGCTGTAAGCACGGTCCATAAAGACAAGGGGGACAGAGTTTGCTGAACTAGAGCAGAGACTGAGAGCTAGACCTTCTCGTCCAACATCAGTGTCTGACCTCAGAGATGCACATCTGGAAGAGTGATCAAAAATGCCCTTAAACACTCCAGAACCTCGTGGAGAGCTTCCTCTGATGGGATGAAGCTGTTACAGCTGCAAAGGGTGGATCAACATCATCCTGAATCCTGTATGCAATAAATGCAGGACAGACTTCTCTTTTGTTTTTTCCCCTCCGTTTCTTGGAATGTGGTTGTTGTCAGTGGTCAAATATGAACAAGATTTTCAATAAAAATGAGCGTAAAAAAAACTCTGCTTATTATTTACTAATTAGGAGAGTTTAAAAGCAATTGGACAACAAATATGCGACCCAAATCAGATCTTGTTGCCCATTCGGTACCCTTTTATTATTAAAGGGTACTGAATGGACAAAAGCATGCAACATTTTTTTTATTTTTTACTCATCAAAATGTTGAAAAGCATCTATTGTTTTACTTGTAGTTCATAACTATCCGCCACTGTGTGTGTTCTGCCGTATAAAATCCCAATTAAAACAAAATTATTTGTGGTTGCAGTGCAACAAAATATGCAGAAAGGTTGAGTTATTTTCACAAGCCGCTGTACAAGCATTCAGAATCTAAAACGGTCAGACATTTGTGTTTGTTCTGCAAGCTTTGAATTAGTAAATAAGTAAAAAAAAAAATCTACTCAAAGTGTTTCCCGGGAGCAAAATCAATTTAAAAACACAATGCATGCTTAAACCTCTCTAAATAGATCATTTATTTACTGTGAAATACATTTTGGTGCGAGCAAACTGGAAGATGCAGCTTTTTATTTTATTACAAGAGCCATAAATATGGGAGTGATTGACATCCAGGTTGCCACGCTGCACCCAGGAGAGTTAAAAAAAAAAAGTGCTCCTCATTATAGGGGTGGACAATAATTCATTTATAGCTTTGCACATTTAAAACACAGCATGTCTTCGTGTGTCTTCAGAGATGCTCCAGAGGAGGAACCAGCCGACCCCGAGGAGGCAGAGGGTCCAGTGGCGCACGTGGCCGCAGGTCAGGCTGCAGTGGAGCGCCTGCAGAGGGCAGCGCAGCAGGAGGAGCACGGTGCCTCTCAGGGACACCCGTCACCGCCGAAAAGACCCTTCAGGACACCAAAAGTGCCATCCCTATGTGCCTTGGCCACCCGTGCAACTGTCCACCTCATGACTGGTAGGACGCTTAGCGGTGAAATACTCAGAGAAGGTTCCCGTTGACTGAACATGTTCTGGTCCTGTCCCTGCAGCTCCCAGCATGCAGTACAGCAGCAGCCTGGCAGGCTTGACCCCGGAGCTGGCCGAGCTGCTGCTCAGCCACATGTCCAAAGAGAGGTTGCTCCGCCCGCGCACCCTGGAGCTCTTCTTCGGCTGCCAGCTGCAGAAATTGGTCCTGAACTGCTACCCGTACTCCACCAATGAGCTCCTGCGGCAGCTACGGGCCTTCACAGCGCTGAAGCATCTCAGCCTGGTCAACTCTCCTCTCATCACAGGTAAAAAAACGCCGGCTGAATGTTGAAGTTATGGCAACATTTCTGCAAAGTCTGAGGTGTTCTCGCTAATCCCACGCGCCGGTTCTGTCCAGATTCTGGTCTGTCAGTCCTACACAGCCTGGTCAAGCTGCAGTCACTCAACCTGGCGTCCTGCAGCAAACTGACCGACTCCTGTCTGCAGTATATCACAGGTTAGGCTTGTCTCCCATGTTGTAACCAAGACCCAGACCTTTGAACACTGCAAAAACAGAACTAAAAATAGGTAAAAAAAATTCTTGAAATTAGTGTATTTGTCCTTGATTTAAGCAGGTAAATAAGACTATTTGCCAATGGAATAAGATTTATCCTCTTAAAATAGGAACAATTCCTCTCCATCCTCTCATTTCAAGTGCAGGATGTCTAGTTATGTTATTTTAAGGCTAAAGATACTCATTCCATTGGCAGATAATCTTATTTATTGGCTCAAATCAAGGACAAATAGACTAACTTTAAGAACATTTTACTTATTTTTAGATCCGTTTTTGCAGTGAAATGGCAGATTATTGCATTTTTATTTTTTACAGGGTCTTGGTAAAGCATTCATGTCCTTTTTCCCTTGTTCTCACACTATTATTTATACAATTTTATTTATATAGCGCCAATTCATGAAACATGTCATCTCGAGGCACTTTAATGTCAAAATCAATCATATTATACAGATTGGGTCAGATTATACAGATTGGTCAAAAATTTCCTATATAAGGAAACCAGTTAATTTGATCAAAGTCTCTCCAAGCAGCATTCACTCCTCCTGAAAGAGCGTAGAGCCACATGGAGAGTCGTCTGCATTGTCCATGGCTTTGCAGCAATCCCTCATACTAAGCAAGCATGAAGTGACAGTGGAAAGAAAAACTCCCCATTAACGGGAAGGAAAAACCTCCAGGAGAACCAAACTCAGTGTGAACGGTCATCTGCCTCGACCGACTGGGGTTACAGAAGACAGAGCAGAGACACAACAAGAGAGACAAAAAAGCACAGAAGCACACATTGATCCAGTAATCTGTTCTACATGAGATGGTAACTTGAATGTATTGTGGAGGCTGACAGTGAGGGGGAAGAAAAATGCGGCATGAGCTTTCAAAATAACCATCAAAAGAAGGGAAACGGGTTTTATACTCCATAATAATCCTAAACAAAACCCAGTGTGACCAATTACCTTCAGAGGTCCCTTAATTGGTAAATTAAGTCCGCCCGTATCTCTGCATGAATCCATCTGTTCTGGAGCCTCAGACGATTGTTAGAGAAAAATAACATCATGAAGACCAAGGAGGAAAGGCCTGTGGAGATGGTCAAAGCAATTTAAGTTATAAAATAACATCCCAACTTTGAACGCGTGGAACAAGTCGCTCTGATCAGCTAGTTGGCCAACAAATTAAAACCACGTGTCGTTTTCCTTCCACCTCGCTAGGGCTGAACTATTTTGTAAAATAATCTAATTGCGACTTTTTTTTTTCTTAATATTGTGATTTAATATGATTTTTTTCCCCCAGTTTAATTTATCATGTGTTTCAAAATATATACAAAGAACAAATCAATTTCTTTCCTCACTATGTGGATTAGTTGCTAAAAGACCCACAGCATCTAAACTCAGAGCAGAAATGATTGCGTTCTACCTACAATATATTTCAATCAAAATTACAATTTTGACTTTTCTCCGCATTAACCACAAGCAACAAAAATGGCCTCTAAATAAAGATGTTTGTAAACAAGGACTATTTTAAATATGAACTTTTAATGTGTCTATTGATCAGATTATTCAAGAGAACAGCTTTTAATTTGATTGGACATCAATCCTTGTTGAACATAAAGTGCAACCAACAAGCAAGTCTATGTATTAAACTGATTGACCTGTACTTAATGCTATGTATGATTATACAAACTCTAAAACAAGTAATAAAATTAGATTATCTCACTGCTGCAACCGTCTTCCCTTCCATGTGGAGGCAAACCCACTTTAAACATTTTACTGACACCTAATGGACGTGTCTAATTCACTAATTGTTAAATAGCCAAAAAAATTGCACACCTCTGTGATTTGGAAATTGCGTTATTTTAAATCACGATTATATTGAAAATGCGATTAATTGTTCAGCCCTACACCTCGCTGTTAGGATCTAATTTATGTTGCTCTTTCACACACAAAAAAAAACGCCCAATAGAATAAATTTAGGTCTGACATTATGTGAACCGTAACATTTACGGCTCGCCGGTTTCTTCTGTTGATCTCCTGAAGGTTTGAAGAGCCTGAGTCTGCTGTCCCTGGATCAGACCAAGGTGACAGACGCCGGGATGGTTCAGTACCTCCAGTCCGCTCCTCCTTGTCTCTCTCAGCTCAGCCTGAACCAGACGGCCGTGACCGAAGCCACTCTGGCTTTGCTGCCCACCTGTGCGCCGCAGCTGCGACTCCTCAGCGTCAAGCAGACTAAGGCACCTTGAGCTCCTTTCCACCCAGCACCGTTAGTCCTGAGAGTCCGCTCGGCGTCTCTGTTTTCTCTTTTCTTTTTTTTCCTCACCTGGCGTGTGGCGTCGTTTCAGGTGCGCGACATCTCGGCCCTGGCAGGGATGTCCAGCCTGCAGACTCTGAATCTGGACGGGACGGGCGTGACCGAGGCGTCGCTGGAGAGCATCTCCGCCCACCCGACCCTGACCTCTCTGAGTTTGGGAGGAATCTCTGTGAAAGACGGGAATCACGCCCTCGAGATTATCTCAGGTTTGGGAACTTTAAAGACGGAAGGGATCAAGAGCTGGAAAGCCGTCGCCTAAGATGATGATTTTCTCTTTTCTGGCAGGTCTGAGGTTGACTCAGCTCACGCTTCCTGGACGGCACACTGTGACCGACGGGGGGCTGGCATTCCTCTGCAGGCTGACCCTGCTGTCCCAGCTGGACCTGAAAGACTACACGCAGGTCACAGACCACGGCGTCAGCCACTTGGCCGCCATGACCAGGTCGTTCTCACGCCTCAGCCGCGCCGCCAGCCGCTGGTTACACCGAACGTGCGTCCTGATGGGAACGCCGTTTTTTTTTTTGTGTGTGCAGGTTGAAGAAACTGTCTCTGAGCAACACTCAGGTGACAGACGCGGGGCTGTCCTCCCTCCGCGGCCTGCAGGAGCTGCAGGAGCTGTGCTTGGACAGAACGGCGGTGACGAGCAGAGGAGTGGCTGACCTCATCGCCTGTCTGCCTCACCTTCAGGTCATTTAGCCGCTCGTAGCTGCACCAGGTGCCGTTTGGTGTTCAGACATGAATTAGGCGCTTCGGTTGTTGAATTTACCATCTTCTCTGTGTCGGCTTTCACCCTGCACTGCAAAAAGGGAAATCAAGTAAGTAATATTTTCTTGAAATTTTTGTATTTTTCCTTGATTTGAGCAAGTAAACAAGATTATTTGCCAATGGAATAAGATTTTTTGCACTTAAAATAAGAACAATTCATCTCCATCATCTTATTTCAAGTGCAGGATATCTAAGTATCTTATTTTAGGGGTAAAAATTCTCATCCCATTGGCAAATAGTCTTATTTAGCTGCTCAAATCGAGGAAAAATATACAAATTTCAATAAAATTTTGCTTGCTTTTAGTTCCCTTTTTGCAGTGGGTTGTCCTTTAGGATCAAAGCCGAAAATCCTGCTACAGTGGAAAAGTAAAAACCTAATTAAATTCTGACCGATTTGGATAAAACGCAGAAACCAGATGATTTTATGACGTTCCAACTAGGGCTGAACTATGGACTTTAAACTTTATCTCAATATATTCTGGTTATTTTGTGATAACGATAACGGTGATGATAAAAGACCATTTTCTTGGAGTCTTTTTTTTAGGTAACTGTGACGCTGTGAGTGTATGTTAATTATGGCCCAATAAGCACACAGCAAAAACAGATATAAAAATAAGTAATATGTTCTTAAAAATGTGTGTTTTTGTCCTAGTTTTGAGCAGTTAAATAAGATCATCTGCCAATGGAATGAGTATTTTTACTAAAAAATATTTATTTTACTAAAATGAGATAATTGGATATCCTGCACTTGAAATAAGATGGTGGAGATGAATTGTTCCTATTTTAAGCAAAACAAATCTTATTCCATTGGCAGGTCATATTATTTACCTGCTCAAATCAAGGACAAATACACAAATTTTAAGAAAATGTTACTTATTTTTAGTTTGGTTTTTGCAGTGGCACAAACACTGTCCTTAAAAAACATTTAAAACTGTAATATTAAAACAAACTTCTAAACATATCAGGACACTGGTTACATAAAGAAATTATATTTTTATTACCTAACTGCACAAAGTAACTGGATTTATTCATATTTTTTAATTTAGAGATTCTCTTAATAAACCCAACAGTGGAGAAAATAGCAAAAAGAAATATCCTGAAAATATTTGAACACAATTGAGATTCTGCCCCCTGAGCTGCAGATCTCTGAACATCAGACCACTTTCGGTCTCGAGGCTTCCTCATTTTTTATGGATTTAAAGATGGAGAAGAAAAAAAACACTTTTTTTTCTGTCATAGCTTAAACACAGCTCTACTTTAGGCTAGTTTATTGCTTCGTTTACTGGAGACACTAAAAAGAACCTTTCACTTTAGAAAGTCCATGTGACTAAAATTACATTTCTTTTTTTATGTGCCTGTTTATAGCGTTTTACCGTATTTTCCGGACTATAAGTCGCACCAGCCATAAAATGCATTATAAAGAAGGAAAAAACATATATAAGTTGTACTGGAGCATAAGTCTTATTTTTGGGGGAAATTTATTTGATAATATACAACATCAAGAACAGACATGTCATCTTGAAAGGCAATTTTAAATAAAAATAGAACGGAGGCAACAACAGGCTGAATAATTGTACGGTTAGCTTACGCAACATGACACAACTGAGAACGTGCCTGGTATGTTAACATAACATATTAAAAGCTATTCAGATAACTATAGCATAAATAACATGCGAAGAAGTTAACCAAAGCGGCCGTGTCACTCCAAATAACTGAAATCCAGTGAAATCTTTCTTCATCCTCAGTGTCACTTTCAAATAACTCCGTTAACTCCGGAGGTAGAAGATGCGGCACTTCCGCTTCTACGTCGCTTACGTCTGATTCAACACAGGCTTAGAGCGCCCTCTTGTGGTTTGGTGTGAAAATAACAGGTGTAATGATACAGGGTAGTTCACGTGTGACGTCCCGCGTGACGTCAGCGCTACATCCGGGTCCCGCTGGTAGGCAGAAAACAGTACTGTTCTCGTCTACTACATGACAAAACGGGTGATTTAGAGCGTATTTTTACTTCGTTTATTTATGGAATCTAAGCAATGCCTACGACTTGTTGTGCTCCCGGTTGCACAGAGAGGCATTCCAAATCGTTGGATGTATGTTTCTGTCGTTTACCGAAGGAGGAAGGACGAAGAAAGAATTGGATATTTTCAATGAAAAGAGCGCAGGCAGACACTCCCAATGGACTGGGGGGGCATCGTACTACGAGAGAATTTGCAGTCTACACTTCATCTCCGGTAAATACAACTTAATTCTGCTCTAGTCATTGTTCTACTTAAATAGCGGCGGAGGGTACACAGATCGCTACACGGGCTGGAGAAGCGGTAGCAGCAGCAGCCAAGCAGCAGCGGCGGAGCAGGCAGCGGCTGCTCTGCCAGTTCACGGGCCGGAGAAGCGGTAGCGGTAGCAGCAGCAGCGGCGGAGCAGGCAGCGGCTGCTCTGCCAGTTCACGGGCTGCGGCAGCAGCCAGCGGCTGCTGCGTAAACACTACACGGGCCGGCGCCCCGGCCCGGCTACACGGGCCGGGGCGGCTAGCAGCAGCTAGCAGCAGGGGCAACAGCCGCTGCTGCTGCTATTCGCCCCGGTTCACGGGCGCTAGTACTTCTGTGTTTACGCTGCAATGTCGCCGACACCGCCACCCATTTTAACAAGACAAAAACACCTAAATAATCCGTAGTGAAATTTTTTTTTTTTTAACCTACCGGGCCTCTGCTGAGACGCGGCCTGTGTCCGACGCCGCTTTGTGCTGTTGCACAAACATGTGTGAACAACATCCATCCATCCATCCATTTTCTGACCGATTAATCCCTCATGGCGTCGCGGGCGTTGCTGGAGCCTTTTTCCCGATTTAAAATAATTGTAGCCGTCCAGTGGTTTCATGGCTTTCGTGCTCTCTGTCTGTACTGGCCTGCCATGTTTATAAGGCAGCTGTATATGTCATGGTACGGAGCGCTTGGCCAGCATTTCACAGACTCGCTCCGTCCCTTAAGGCTTTTGCTGTGTGGATCTGGCAATCTGATACCATCAACCATCAACTTACTCTTAAAACGATCTTGTAGTACGTTATCTAAAGAAGAAAAATACGCGGAGAACTCGTCAGTTTCTCTGTTTGCGTCCGCCATTGTGTTCGCCTTTTGCCTACCAGTCCGGCGCGCATGCGCGAAAAACCCGCATCAAAACAATAACAATGAACTACCCTATACCGGTAAAAATGTGTCATAATTTCACACATAAGGCCCGTTTACACGAAACTTTTTTAACCGAGCCGAGACCAGTCCGAGCTCGGTAACCGAGATAACTCTTGTGTGTAAATGGTCAGCAGACTTAACCGGACCGCGCTAAACATAACCGGACCGCGCTAACTGTGGACCAGTTCCTGAGCAGGTCTCGGACTGGTTTTTTTTCTGGCCCGGTTATCTGATAAAGAGCGCATGAGCAGACCGCGTCATCCTCTTACAGTCAGCTGACTGTCCGCGGGTTTTCCGGCGTGTCTGGCTGCACGTCCCGATTCACACTCCATTCAGACAAATTTCAGACATTCATAAAAATACTAGCTTCCGTACCGTGCCACATGGTTTCCAGAGATGATTCTGCTTAGCAGTGTGATGAACCTCAGCGTCTATCGTTGTTTCCTGCGTCTGTAAATCCTTATTAGACGTTCGTTTGTCTCATCCACTTCCCAAAAAGCCAACTTTCTCAAGTAAATTCATCAATGGTTGCCTTCGTCCCCTGACTCTCCGCAAACACCGAAATATCACAATATCAAGCATAACATCCTGAATGTTACGGGCGCCGCCGTTTTTTTTTGCTGCTTCCGCCTTCAATCCCAGAGAGCAACAGTACTGCAGATCGCCACTAGGAGGCGAGGAGCAACCAAGGAACCGGGATAAACGGGTCGGCTTGTCTTGGGTAACTGATCCAAGCTCGGACTGGTCTCGGCATGGCTCGGTTTTTAGGTGTAGTGTAAACGGGCCTATGAGTCGCACCCCCGGCCAAACTATGAAAAAAAAACTGCGACTTATAGTCCGGAAAATACGGTAATAGTAAGCGAAGAGCTGTGTTTTGATTGTAATTTCCTGCTTTGTAGGTACTGGGCTTAGCCAGCACGCAGGTGGGAGACTCTGTGGTGAGGAGGGGTCTGGTCCACTGTCATCAGCTCGTAAAGATCAACCTGAGCCGCACACGGATCACAGACAAAGGTACTGCCCCAACGGAGAACCGATCGCCTCCGCTTCCATGAGCGATATAAACCTCAGTGTTTTCCCCCCCTCCCCCTGCAGGTCTGAAGCACCTGAAAGACATGCGTCTGTCTCAGGTGAACCTGGACGGCACCGGGGTCACGCTGGTGGGCATCGCCAGCCTCCTCTCGTTGACCAACATCGGCAGCGTCCGGGCCACCAACACCCGCGCCATCCCACTGGACGACGTCTCCGACGAGGACTGAGGAGCGCTCTGCTCGGACTGAAACGAACGCTGATGAGCCCGAGCGCCGCCCTCTGCGTCTGAAACGCCGCCGCCGGCAGGACCAGCTGGGAACGGCATTTAGTAAAACACTCCTCCGACTTGCACTGTCTCAACTCCAGCTAGTGCCGTTAATCCGACAATCATACACGCCGAGGTTGAAATCTTAAAAAAAGGGATAGTTCAGAAATTTAACGGTGAAGTTCTGCTTCTAAGCCGCCTCTAGTCAGTCCAGATCCACATTAGTTGGTCCTAGAGGCAGAAGCTAGCTGCTGTTTAGGAGGTTTTCAACCCGTGTTTCTGGGTTTAAAGATGAGAGAAGTTCCTTTTTAGCAGCGCCTCTACTGCGCCCGTATTCACAAAGACTCTCAGATCATATCTTAGCCTAAACATTCCTACTTAAAAGCAATCTTAGTGAGGAGGTGCGGTTGACCCCTGTTGCTACACTGCAAAAACGGATCTAAAAACAAGTAAAATTTTCTGAATTGTTCCTATTTTAAGAGGAAAAATCTCATTCCATTGGCAAATAGTCTTATTTACCTGCTCAAATAAAGGACAAATACACTTATTTTAAGAAAATTTAACTTATTTTTAGTTCTGTTTTTGCAGTGTAGGTGTGATGCTGTCTTTCAAGAGTTGTTTGATAGTACAAGAAATAAAAAATAAAAAGTTCCTTGCTCGTGTAAATCGGTTGTATTTGGCAAAATGGCCGACGTGAAATGGAGTAAAAGCAACGCTCCGTTCTGCCCTGGGGGAGGAGAATTATTGTTTAAAGGTAAATTGGTCGCTGGATCACGGCACAAATGCAGACTTTGAATCATATCACTACAGATTAATTTGTTTTTTTCCTCTGCATGTCTGGATGCTTTATAGCAAACTGCATTTAGGCTACTAAAATTATCACGCAATGCCGAAAATAATTTCTCACCTCATTTTTATATATATTCTAAGTAAACTTCTCCACTTTTCATTCATGATTATACAACATTTTTCCTATTATTTATTTGTCCTCAGTAAAGTGACGTTAGGTAGAGCCGCCTTTAACCCGTCGGGCCGCTGAAACCAATTAATTTCTTTCTATGTGAATGATAAAATTTATCCTATCTAAATATTATAATTGTATGATTGTTAAAGGGGTTTATTTCCTCCACTGTTTAGGTGTATTATTCAGACAGCACTTAGCATGGCGACCGCTGACACACTTCTGCTTTGGCTAACAAGTCCTTGCTCCATAAGGGTAATTGGATTGAGCCTTAGCCTTGCTAAAAGTCCTCCTCTCTACTCCTAACATTTCTTTCACTCTCTCTCTTAAGGCCTGCAATGCTTTGTGAATAAATTTTATTTTACTGAGGTAAAATTCTAAGAAAAATCCTAAAACGACGTCCCTAAGAGATACTTTTAGTCTTAGGGTTCTTTGTGAATACGGGCGCTGCATGAATATTTCTAAAGGTCCCTGATCTCTTGGCTAGTCAGCAAACCGGACCTCTGTCCTCTTTAAAACAACTCCAGCCTTTAAACCAACGTCACATTTTGTCTGGATGGTTATTGAAACAGGAAATGGAGGCAGGAGGCGGTGCGTCACCAATAATCTTCCTGTGGGAAACGCGTACCAGGGCGGCTGCTCTAGAGAAGTCTGGGGAGGGGGAGAAAAGTCTGGGAAAGTATTACGTTTTTTACTTCAGTGTCTTCCAGGTCTGGATGAAGTGTTGAAAGAGTATTGAAAGATATTTGTAATTCCAGACTTTACTCCCCGTCTTTCTTCTGTCCCCTCTGTCCTTCAGCATTACCATAATTTGTCATCTTGTGCTCCTTTTTCATTAATTTCCTACACCCTTTACCTTTTTGTTCTTCCTTCCCTTCTTTCAACCCCCATTCCTCCTCTATCCTACGTTCCTTGACATTCTTTCCCTCCTTATCCCCCTAATTTCCCTCTTTAAAGACTTCCCACTGTAGAAATATCCACATCTTCCTGTTTAACTTCAGTATTTAAAATTTTTAAATTAACGTAAATGAACTCTAGTTAATCGTTACCACCTCAAACCTTTTGTTTAAATAACCGTCCAGTGCAAACATGACAGCAGCTTGGAGGTTCTGCAAAATATCTATATTTTTTTGCATAAACGACTATGCTGCTGTGTTTTAGGCTGCAGAAGTCCTCTTTGTTCGTAGCCTCCCGTGAACTAGCCGTATGTTTCTGCCTTCCTCTCATCTAATCCGTACTGAAGCTAAATAAGGACACCCAGAGTGTCGTCTTCTGCTGGCGAGATGTTACCTATAACCTCTTTAACAGAACCTCAGTTCTGAGCCATTCCTTTACAGGAGAGCCTTCCTGCTTAACAGCTAATCTCTTTAGAAAGTTTACACTCGCCCATATAGAGTTGGTGATTACTTGCATACGTACTCCGCAGCATATAGAGAAACATTACAGCTTTAACCGTTTGTGCAGGACTGCAGGTCAGGCACCAAACAGCATGTTTTTTTTTTTTTGGAAAACTGAGACTCTGAAAGCTTCACTTCAACATGGCTGCAGGACATGAAGGTGAATTTTTATAGTTCATTTAAATTTCTGATTCCGTTTCATCTGAGTTTGGTTAAGTTTTAGAAATTTTAAGAGGTCTATATATATATATATATGTGGGGAAAGACTACTGCAGATAAATTGATACGTGGCATTGATACGTGGTACCTTGCAAAAGGAAGTAATCCAAACTTTTATTTTACTGGAATTCGAGTCGTCTTAAACGCTTCTGCGTAAATCCAGCTGTTCTGTGGAGGTGTGACCAAAATCATGAGGATGGAGGAACACGGCAGAAAAATTTAAAGCTGGCTTTTGAAGACTCTGGAGGAGCTGCAGAGAATCTCGTCGGGTTAAAACGAGCCGAAACATTTTCGCCTACAGGTGCAAAACTGGTCCTGAACACCTGCTCGCATGAAACAAGGTGATGGTAGCGTCACACTGGAAGTTTGAGCTAAACACGTCCAGATAGAAAGATGGCCTAGTCAAAGTCTAGACTCTAGTCAACAGATGCCCTCAATCCACCGTCTACTACCAAAGACATGCAGCTGGGATTGCAGCCACAGGTTGTCCCAAACTGACTAATCAGAAGGCTTAATTAAAAATAAAATGTTGAATGCCTTCTACTTCATTATGTGTTGGTTCCATCACATCAATAATACATGACATGAAAACATTCATTTGGTTTTAATGCTTTTGCAAGGCACCAATCAAGGCAGACGTCTGGACAGGTTAGCTTTCAGTATTTTAAACACCTAAAATTTTACATTTTAAAACACCTGAAGGTCCTTTTAAAATAAAATAAAAATCCCATCCTGGTAACGCATGAGCTCCGCTGGCCGTCTTGTCCTCTTAATGTCATTTATGCCAAGAAAACCCATAGTTGAGTGTAAATCATTGGGGAGTTCAGCCATTTGATTATCAGAACCAAAATAAACTTTTTTCCCTTGCAATAGTTTATTTTCCCTAAAAAAAAAAAAAAAAGTTTTGACTTTGATACTCTGTAAATGTGTAAAGAGTAATAAAAACTTCTCCCATTAGTTGTGCGGTTTTTAATGTTTTTATTGAGACAAACCTTTATTGCATTACTGTCAAATAAGGCAGAACTGCTCTTTTACACTGAAGGGGGGGGAGAAAAACAAAAAAGTCACTTTTTAAATATCATAAAAATGACCTAAAAGCTGCTGCCTACATGTTGGGATAAAACTGAACATTAAGAAGGAACAGAAAGACTTTGAAGACGACACAATGGAATGCATTCCAGGTGGATCAGCCAATCAGAGTGCAGCCTGAGGTGACGGGGTGAGATGGAGGGAGGGGGGGGAGATAAACCGTGAGGAGATGCAGTACTACGTGTACAAGAGACGAGTCCAGTAGGATGCATAATAGTTTCTGTTGGGTAAGAAGTTTCCTGCTCATCCTGTCAGAAACCTGCAGGTCCATGATGTCAGATATTAACGGGAGGCCCAGAGCTCAAGATCGCCAGCGTTTACTGCTTTTCTATCTTCGCCTTCAAATGCTCCTTGTATCCCAGGATGTTGCTCTTCCACTTTGTGATGGTCTGATTCTCACACACCCAGATTTCTTGAGCCACCTGTAAAGAGAAGAAGCAGATCACACATTGTAGTTTTCACCCCCCCTTCGTTGAAATCAGAGATGCAGCGATCCAATCAGACACCTGGGCTGAACGGATCAACCGATCATCCATACTACTAATTAATGAATGAACCGTAAACATTATAGTTAGAGTGGCTCATGTTACCCTGAGCTACCTCTATAGTTATGCTGCTATAGACTTAGGCTGCTGGAGGACATCAGGGTCTATTTTTCTCACCCTGCTGAGTTCTCCTACTGTTCTCCAATTTGTATTGTTAGTTGTTATTTCAGCTTTTAACTCTTTGTTCCGTCTTTTTTCTCTTCATAGTAGGTACACCTGGTCTGGTGTTCTGTTAGTTGTAATATCACCCGCAATTACCATATAACATAGAAAGTACTCCTAGATCATTGTGTGCTTCTGTGCTTTGTGTCTCTGCTCTGTCTTCTCTAAGCCCCAGTGGGTCGAGGCAGATGAGCGTTCACACTGAGCCTGGTTCTGGTTCTGCTGGAGGTTCTCCTCCCTGTTAAAGGGGAGTTTTCCTCTCCACTGTCGCTTCATGCTTGCTCAGTATGAGGGATTGCTGCAAAGCCACCAACAATGCAGACGACTGTCCACTGTGGCTCTACGCTCTTTCAGGAGGAGTGAATGCTGCTTGGAGAGACTTGATGCAACTTGCTGGGTTTCCATAGAGATGAAACTTTTGACCAATGATTTGATTAAATTTGACTTTATAAAGTGAGTTGAGATGACATTTTGTTAATTGCCGCTATATAAATTAATTTAATTATTAAAAAAAAAAGTGTCTCCGTGTTCTTTAGCATGGTGCTTATTTAAGTTTGTGGTGTTGAATTTACCAACTTTATCACCATCCCTCACTGTTTTAGCGTTGCAGATACGGCACGCTGCAGTCAGACTGGTTGGCGTATCAAGTTCAAAATGTTTCCAAATGGCAAACTTGACTCGGCTCCATGTTTCTCATCACTAGCAGCTTTGTGTGATGACATTACTGCCGTTACACTGAATTAAAGTGACTAGATCTCCATAACTGTATTGCTGTGAATGATATTAATTTAAAAAATAAGAAACGAGTGGATCAGAATGCTGGATCTGCGTCATGCATCCGATAACTGATTCAGCTAATTAGTCAATACAGGATCCGGGTATCGGATCGGTGCATCTCTAGTTGAAAACGGCCATTTTCAGTTGTCACAGAGGACCATACCTGCTGAATTAGCCTGAAGTCGTGACTGACTAGCATCATGCCGCCGTCGAACTCGTTGATTGCTTCTGCCAGCGCGTCGATCGTCTCGATGTCCAGGTGATTGGTGGGCTCGTCCAGGAACAGCATGTGGGGGTTCTGCCAGGCCAGCCAGGCAAAGCACACTCTGCACTTCTGACCGTCTGACAAGTTCCTGATCGGACTGACCTGGAGGGATTAAAATATAAAATAAAAAATTTGCTTTTAGGGACGCAGAAACCTTCCACGCTTTACGAAGATGCGACCGGGACGCGTCTGACCTGCTGTTTTCCCGTCAGGCCGTAGCGGCCGATGATTTTCCTCATCTCCTCCTTTTCTTTGATCTCAGGGAAACACTTCATCATGTACTCCAGAGGAGAGAGGTCCAGCTCCAGCTGCTCCGTCAGGTGCTGCTCAAACAAAGACGGTGGAACCAGTGATTCGACTGCCGTTTAAAAATTAAAAACATGGGAAACAACAAGGCGCTGGGTTGAGGTTTACCTGGTGATATCTGCCGATCTTTACGTGAGAATGTTTGCGAATCATGCCATCGGTAGGGAGGAGCTAAAAAACAAAAAGGACAACAGTTCAAAGCTGAACACCGGGAGCTGCTGCAGGTTTATTTCTGAGTAAATCAGCAGTACTGACCTCTCCCATAAGCAGCTTCAGTAATGTGGACTTCCCAGCGCCATTGGGTCCCACCAAAGCCACCCGGGTGTCCAAGTCGATACCGAACTCCAGGTTTTTATAAATGTGCGGCTGCAGCAGACGGCAGATAAAAGTTAAATGTTTTTTTTTGGGGGGGTGGAGGTGACAAAACAGAAAATGTTGTGCATATCAACCGTACTCACTGTGCTGTCACTGTACTTGAAGCTCACGTTCTGAACCATGATAACAGGAGGAGGAATCTTCCCACAGGGAGGAAAATAAAATGACAGAGTCTGGAGAAGAAGAAGAAGAAGAAAGGATGTTTTATTCTGTACCAGTTAAATAAAGTTCTGCAGTAATAAATATGGCCTTCTATTCTCAGGTGACAAACATTTCTTCTGAACAACTAGACATTACTTCATATAGGATCAGTATATTTATCACAATTCCCATCTAGGCCTGCTAAATCTGGCCGTTTCCTGGGTTTTCTACTGGTCAGGAAAGCGGCGGCGCTCTACCTTGTCATTCACGACTTTCTCAGTCAGGCCTGACGCCACCATCTTCTGCAGCGTCTTCTCTTTGCTCTGCGCTTGCCGCGCCAACTTGGCCGAGCCGTGGCCAAACCTGGCGATGTAGTTCTGGAGAGCAACGAACAAAGAATGAGAACAGTCCTGCGTTTTAAAACACGGTTATTATTCTAGTGGGAAAATTATTCTGACTCATGTTGCTGGTGTTAAAAAAAAAATAAATGAAAAAAAAAGGCTGGGAACGGTGCACAGACATTGATCTAAGGGTAACGGCTCCCAAAAAGTTAAGTAAATGCACCAGGAGAAATGTTATAAAAGTCAGCAGGAAAATCTTCAAACCTCAGAGGTCCTTTTTGGTTTTTAGTTTTAAACCGTTTAATTCACATTGTTCAAATTTGAAAATCTTGCGGAGTAGTCGTCTCAGCTCCTTATAATAACCTAAACGGCTAAGCTTTGCAAAAACAGGACAAAAAACTAATGTCCTAGTCCACTGAAAACTATTTTTGATCAATTAATCCAATATATAAACAATCCAGTTAACTAACAGAGTAGTTTTCATCGTTTTTCCCCCCTCAGCCTGATACAAAAATGCAGATTTAAAAACATCTACAGGCATTTTTAGGAATAGATATAAATGTTGTGTGATTTATGTCCACCAGATGGCGCTAGCTACCTTCCCCCTCCAGTAAACTCATCCAGCAAAGTTTCACACTTTGATTATATTTTATGTGTTTAAAGATGCATTTTATTAATTCTCTTTATTTTATTAATTGCTAAAAGATGAAGTTACATAAACATACCGAGGGTTCAAAATATAAAACATTTATATAGTTTGATAAGTAGTATTCAGGTTGGGAGGAGTTTTGAAAACCTTTTCCTGCTTAAAGTAGAAATAAAATCAGCATGTAAACATCTTTACTGCAGATTTATTAAGTGGGCAAAAGCATTATAAATAATGGTTGTCGTACATCAATAAACCATCTCAGGATCTCTTGCAGACCTTTAAGGTCTTCATCCTGCTGGAAATCATTGCACTGTGGCTCTGTTGAGTTATGAGGCACTTTCTCTGCTGGAAGATAAACCTCCAGGTTCAGTCTCAAGTTTTTTACAGCCTGAAACCAGTTTGCTTCCAGCATTTGTCCATAAAACAAACAAACTGACAGCGTCGCTGCCTCTGCTAAAGACGAGCCTCAGCGACTCACTGTGGAGATGCTGCGATGAGAACTTACATAATCACTCACTGCCCTCATTTAATCCCATTAAAGGGGTAAAAACATACAATTATAAAACGGAAGTGGTGTCAAAACGAAAATAAAAAAAGTTTAAGGGTGTGAATATTTTTGCTGGGGGGAAAAAAAACAACACACAGCTCTGTGCAGTGGAACAGCTAGACCTAAACCAGCTGCTTGCTTACCTTCATGTGTGTTATCTGGTCCTGCTCCCAGTTGAAACGCTTCATCTGGTTCTCTTCCAGCTCCGCTCGGGTCTTCACATACTGGTCATAGTTACCCTGAACAAATATAGATGTGCGTCGCCGCCAGCAGAGAGATATGATTAGTAACAGCCCACCGTGAGTCCATATTTAGCACCGGGGATCATGAACGACTTTGTTCAGCACATCTGTGTGGAGATCCTGAAGGTTCCTAAAGACTTCCTAGTTTGGCTCTGAGCCGGCGGCTCTTACCGTGTAGTACTTGAGCTTTCTCTGGTGCAGGTGGATGATGTTGGTGCACACGCCGTTCAGGAAGTCTTGGGAGTGCGAGATGAGCACGAGGATTCTCTTAAACCTGCCCAGAAGCACATAGTTGGTGGGTGTGCAGGAGGCGCACAGAGGAAACATCTCCGGTGAGGCGTAAACTTACGACTGGAGCTCCTCTTCCAGCCACACACAAGCGTCCAGGTCCAAGTGGTTCGTGGGCTCATCCAGCAACAGCATGAAGGGCTTGATGAACAGAGCTCTGCAGATACGGAACAAGCAGCCAGTTCAGGATGGGCCCCATTTATTAAAGTGTATCTGCCCTATAAAACATGATTTCCCCCACCAGAAATTAACACGGCTCCTAGTTTTTACCTGGCCAGGGCGACGCGCATCCTCCACCCTCCGCTGAAGTCCTTCAGTTTCTTCTGCTGCATGGCAGCGCTGAAACCGAGACCGTGGAGGATCCGAGAGGCTCGCATCTCCGCTTTGTCCGCATCCAGCTCCTCCAGACGCTCGTACAGCTCCATCAGCTTCTCGCACTCGGCTTTGCGGGGAAAGACGGGCGTTAACGTTTCAGTCGTGATCCCGTTACCGTCAGCTTCTTATACAACTCACAGTCTTCGTGGGCAAGTCTCTCTGCCTCCTTCTCCAGCATTATCCTCTGCTCGTCCACTTCCATGACACACTGCAGGGCCGTCTTCTCGCTGGGCGCCATCTCCCGGGTTAAGTGGTAAATATCTATGTGCTCTGGAATGGGGATCTCACGGTGGCCGATGGCTGACAGTAGCATGGATTTTCCTAGCAGAGGGAAGAAATTAGAACAATTGAACAACTTTTCTTATTTAGGGTAAAAGATGAACCCATAAAAAGGGCGGAGACCAAGCTAAAGGGTTACCTGTGCCGTTGAGGCCGATGAGACCATAGCGTCGCCCCGAGTTGAGCTCCAAGCTGGTGTCTGCCAGCAGCTCTTGGCCGTGGAAGGTGAGCGACAGGCTGCTGATGTGGACGTCCGTGCTGTTGGGGTGGGAGGCGAGAACGCCCGTCACGGCCCGAGCCTCCGTCTTCCGCAGCTCAAACTCGTCTAGCTCCTTGGTTAGGCTGGAAACACCTACCAGAGGATAAAGCCTCCTGCTTTAATCCATGACTCCACACAGTTTTAGCCTCTCTGCAGCATAATTCTAAATAACTGGGTTACAGACGACAGGAAAATGCCCCGAAACTTGGAAATAAAAGACCAATTATTCAAATTTTGGGGATTAAAAAAATAAATAAAAAATTAGGATTACTATTAATAGTCTTAAAAATGTTAATAAAAACCATCCACATTTAGAGCCTTCATATTTTAAAGTTAGACATGACTATTCTGGCTACCTTTTAGCATGTGAATCATGTCACTCTAGCTTAGCTCTATGGGGTTAGAAAACTGTCAATATAAATGTATGCTTAGGTGTCTGAATTTGCAAATGTAAGTCAATAAACGTGAATAAATTCAAGATTTGTATTTTTTTCCCTTGTTGTCAACTCCATTGTTTCATCTGACAATACAAGTTTAGAAGTTAATAATACAAGTTGCAACAGTACAAGTTTGAATCACATTTACAAATACAACCTACAAGCCCTGATGAAGCGGTTTTACAATCCTTACCAGTTGGTGGCGGTAACGCATCCGAATGTTTTTCCACCAACCGCCATTAAACAAGAACAAGAGCAGGAAGACGAGGGGTCCGTCTCAGTTCAGGGTCCGCGTCCTTCTAAGGACCAGGTCTATGTGGGCCGTGAAAAAGACCGGGAGAGACCGGCTTGTCTGGCCTCCATCACCCTAACCTTAGCAGCGTGAAGCAGCTGTGAAGCTAAGCAAACCGAGCCTCAAGGTTAATCCCATCATCTCCACCGTAAATTACTTTACACGGTTTTTATTTTCCCCTTCATATTCATTGTGGCCAAAAATCTTATTTAAAAATGTTGCTTTTATCATATTTTATGTTCTAACTCACTAATCAGCCAAATGTTTAATTTGATGTTGAAATATACCACTTAACGAACGTCATTTGATGACAAATACCGTTTGTGTAATTTAATGAAACATTTTCCAACTTAAACACTGTCCCTGTAACTATCTGAGTGAAGCTTAAATCAGTTTATTTATAGAGAATAATAGTAATGAACTAACCAAACACTGACATTAGATATCTGAATTATTTCTAAAAGCGAGCCGGCTGTAGGCCGATAAGGCGAGTTCGGTTGCGGTCAGAGCACTTTTTTTTTCCTTCTTCCTTTAAATCACGAGATATGTCAAACCGAGCAGATATTCCGGTTTAACATAGCCAACTTCTCACCTAAAAACCTTTTAAAAGTTACATTTAAGTCACAGAAAGCGTAATATATTCAACTCGCCTCCACCATTGGTGTTTCCGATTGAAAAGTTCTCTTCAAACCGTAATGAATCATGGGATAGGATTAGCAAATAGGGGGAAACACCAGACCCGTTCTTTTAAATCGGGGAAAGGAAGGACGCATTGGTCGGCCGCATTTAAAGGAGTCTTTGAAGGATTTGTGAATTGGGACAGCCTTCGTAAATCGGCCTACAAATGCGTCCTACGAAGGATGCGGCACCTGAGAAAAACATTGCTTGCATTCTCACACATGAAACATCTGCTGTCATTACTGCCACCTACTGGTGGGGTGTGCAACAGCTTCATCAGGGGTTGTGTTGATTCGTAACCATAAAATTGTGATTCGTACTCGTGAATTTTGGATTTGTACTTGTATTTTTGCAAACTTGTAACTTCTAAACTTATATTCTCACAGATCACACGTATGTAGGAATTGACAAACAGGAACAAATACAAATCTTACACTTAGTCACGTTTATCGACTTACATTTACAAATACAGATGCATACGCTCATATTGACAGTAGTCTTACTCCATATAGTCTCCCTTCAGATAATGAAAACACATGTGATAGCGGTCTTCCTCTCACCATTGCTGTCTTCTCCGTTCTCCTGGTTCTCGTTCTCTTGGATCTCGGGTTGATCGCTGTCCCCGTTTGCTTCGTCAGACTTCTTGGGCCTCTGACGGGCTTTGGCTGCCTCCTTCTTCTTGGCCGCCTTCTTTTTGGCCAGGTCTGACGGCATGGTTGTCCAAGGCTACTCAACAGAAGAACAAAAAATAAAATAAAAAAATAAAGTCGGATAACAGCAATCGATAAAAATTACCAACACCTTAACATTAAAATCTGTTCAGACCATCTGTAGTGTAAAAGGTGTCGGTGCTGAGGTAACTAAACCGGCGTTAGTCATATAAGGTAGCGGCATGAATCAGGGCTGGGATGACTAACAGCTAGCGGAGAACCGGCTTGCCGGTTACCTAGTGCCCCAATAATTAAACGAAAACAAAGCTTAATTTTTTAAATGAATACTTTTTAATAACCAACGTGATCAGCAACATCGTATTTAAGTCTGGAGAAGCGGCGGCAACGACAATGGAGACCCCTTTCTGGTTCTTTCCAACCGCTTCCCTAAGAATCTATGAAGCCCGATTAGCCCGGTTGTTAGCCGCTAACCGTGCTAGCTTTAGCCGTACACTTTGTCCCCGGCGAGCCAAACGGCACGCGTCGTTCAGCGGTGTTGGCCACAACACAAATAAATGTCAAACATTAAAAAGACAACATTAGTTACCAATAAAAAAAAAAACATTTTTTTTTATTTCTAGCGGCTTCCTACGAAGCAAAGCTAGTACCGTTAGCTACACCTGACAGGCCCGCTTGCTAGTTCGACTCAAGGCCTGAATTAAAGATGGCACAGTTATAAAACGGCGAAACGAGTTTAAAAACCAACCCGGTTTCTCCTCACAGTTGCCGGTATCGGTTGGGGTTTCACGGGACAGTTGTTAAACTCAGATCTATCTTATTCACCTGATGTCTCCGTACCTCGTATGTCGGGAGCACACTGATGTCTCGTGTCCACTCTTTGCCGGGTGGATGTAGCCGCTCTCGAAACCGCCAGACGAACCATATATGGTCATGGAGGGCGGCGAAAAGCGAAGGACCCTCCCCTACTCGTGGTACTGCAGTGAAACGTAGCGATGGGAATTCCGGCTCTTTTTTTGAGATCCTTAGCTTTGGATCAGTTCATAAAAAGAGCCGGTTCCTTTGCCTCCCAAACAATTCCTCATGCCTATTAATTCCAAAATAGTATTCAGCATGCACGTGTAGAGTACCAGCATTATTCAAATTTTATTTTAATGTAATGGTTTTGACTCATTTTAGAAATGACAATCTGACTTTTTTTCCCTCAACTGCCACAAGCTATATAACATCAGTGATGCATATATGAAGCTTCTTAAATCACTGTAGTTTTAATGGTCTGTTTCTGAAGCTGCTGAAGTCTCCATAGTTTTGGTTTTATCAGCACAAATGATGAAGTTGAAATTAGAAAGAAAAACAGGCCAACCAACATTTTCCAGCACAGAAAGTTGGCTGTTCTTCACCAAGAAATCCAACACTCCTGTTGCAAACTTAAAAGGCGGAGGAAGTTGCAAAAACTCAAATTTTATTTCTATGCTTGATGGTTCATAGCTCATGAAAATCCATCATGCATAGTACTTTACAGCATTTTTTGTGAACATGCTCCTTAAATGCATAACTTGTTAGTATTTAGTCTGGTCATTGATAATAACAACTCAAACATCCATCCATCTTCTATACCCACATATCCATCTATCCATCTTCTTCCGCTTATCCAGGGTCGGGTCGCGGGTGTAGCAGCTTCAGTAAGGAGGCCCAGACGTCCCTCTCCTCAGGCACTTAGGCCAGCTCCTCTGGAGGAATCCTAAGGCGTTCCCAGGCCAGCCGGGAGACATAGTCCCTCCAGCGTGTCCTGGGTCTCCCTCTGGGCCTCCTCCTGGTGGGACGTGCCCGGAACACCTCACCAGGGAGGCGTCCAGGAGGCATCCTGACCAGATGCCCGAGCCACCTCAACTGGCTCCTCTCGACGTGGAGGAGCAGCGGCTCTACTCTGAGTCCTCCCCGGATGACTGAGCTCCTCACCCTATCTCTAAGGGAGAGCCCAGACACACTATGGAGAAAGCTCATTTCGGCTGCTTGTATCCGGGATCTCGTTCTTTCGGTCACGACCCAAAGCTCGTGACCATAGATGAGGGTAGGAACATAGATCGACCGGTAAATCGAGAGCTTCACCTTTTGGCTCAGCTCTCTCTTCACCATGACGGATCGGTACACCGCCCGCTTCACAGCAGACGCCGCACCTACCGCCTGTCGATCTCCCGCTCCATCTTCCCCTCATTCGTTAAGTTTACTTAACACAAACAGTAAAATATGCTATAAATAGGTAATACCTACTTTTAAAATGCAGCATTAGATTCCAAACTAGTTCTTGGTGACCTCTTGATGTACATTCCACAAAATTTGGACTTCTGTTCTGCGTAGAAATCTAATAGAGCTTAACTGGCAGTACCAGTGGTAATAATCATATAATTACGTTATTATGTTCAATCTTCAAAGTAAGTCTTTCTAAGTCATAACATTGACGTCAAATTACGTTCTTTTTTTTAATTTCCGGTAAGAGCCGGCAGGTCAAGTAGGCTCGTTTGCGGGCAACACATCAGTTGTGAAACGTTCTTTAACGCTTTGACTGGTAACGGATGAAAAAGTGGCAACATCTTACGCGTAAAGCTTTGCATAAACAACAGGAAATCGGGTTTTGAAGAGGTCTGGGATTTAAATAAAATACTTTAAATACAGATGATGAATATCAAATCGTACTGACGTTTCTTTGCATATAACGGTTAAACGTCTTCCTCGCGTCAGGGACATTGCGTCCAGGGTGGATAACACATGTATTCATATGTTAATAAAAATAAGTATTCTTTATTAAAGCTTTTTATGGTGTTTAATAGCATCCTGTGTGAAGCAGGATTAGAGGTGATGCTGCAGCAGCTGGAATGTCAGTCGATCTGTGATGATGAGGCTGAAAACGACGGGAGGGACGCTGTTTCCACGCTGTGTGTCTCCGTGCGTGTGTGTGTGTGTGTAGCGTTTTTCAGGAAGTGGAGAAACCGAAGACAGACACAGGACGACATGCTCTTCCAGCCCGCTTTAATGCAGCTTTTTCCTGCCAGAGAAACGGGACTTGTGGCAGCTTCGCGTCGATGATCGCGGATCGACGTGTCCGCACCGGACGGGGCGCGATGCTAGCCTGCTAGCTTACAATTTACATTTGAGACGTTTGTCAAAACAGACGCGACGCGTTTGTAACGTGAAAACTGTCGCTCGTTCGCTTCGATGTTTATTTATTTTTTTCATTACTCTCCCCGTAACCGGATTACCAAATAAAAGCGACTCGACTTTAAAAAGCGTATGTATTTGCGCTGACTTGGTGGCTGGCTGCTAGCGTTAACCCTAGCTAAAATAGAAGAAGAAGAAGAAGAAGAAAGAGTCCAGCTAATTAACGGAACATGGACGCAGTAGACATGTAAATAATTAACCAAAGAAGGCTGAGGCTTGACGGCAAACAGTTAGGTGATGTCAAGCTGTTTGCATGCGTTTGTTGTTTTAAAGCGGAAAACTTTTGCAGACACAGTGCAATCGTCTTCGGCAATGGTGTAAATAAAAGGTGCAGGTTTGTTAGGTATAGTCGCCTCATGCGTCCAGACGTCTGATCCAATAACAGGAAACGCAAACTATATGAGAATCAGCCGTTTTTTCGGACTGATTTAGCCTTTTTCAGCGCGGGTTTGGGTAAAATGCGTGTTTTAGTTGGCCCTTAAAGCGCTGCCCACCCCCTATAGGTTTGGCTCCTAGCTGTCAGCCATGCGCCTCTCGTCGGTTCTGGCCCTCTTCAGGCCCGCTCTGCCCCTCATCCTGGGGCTGTCTCTGGGATGCAGCCTCAGCCTCCTCATGGTGTCCTGGACGCAAGGGGACGCGGACGACCCCTGCAGAGACGAGCTGGCCAAGGGTGGGCTCTTCCTGGGCAGGGGAGACGACCAGAGGGGAGGCAGAGATGGAGCCGGGGACGTGGACTTCCAGCCACGGATTGTGCCGTATCACAAGGACCCGAACAAGCCACACAAGAAGGTCCTCAGGTGAGTGGAAGGGTGGAAACCAGTGTCCCCGGTTGTTCCAGCTGTCCTGCGGACGCCTCAGAGGTTTGGCAGGGTGAAGCACGGCGGTGGCAGAATCATGCTGTGGGAACCTGGGATGGTGCGTTCACACCAAACCCGTTTAGAGCATCAAAAAGGCGAGGGGGGGAAATATTTTAGCATGGTACATTTTTGATAACTTACCCAAGATCCCAGGTTCTACTCCTCCTCACCAGGGTTTTCTGCGGATCCTTAAAAAGTCTTAAAAGGCATTGAATTCTGTAATATAAAACTAAGGCCTCAATTGGCATTAAAATGTCTTAAATCAGTCTTTCTTAGGTCTTAAAATTGTTACCAGGTCATAAATAAGATTTTTTTTTGTAATCCTTACCAAACAGTAAAATAATAAGATAAGATAAGATAAGATAGTCTTTATTGCTCTCACAATGGAGAAATTCACTCGTCACATCGGCTCATACAAGAAGGTGCAGAGTAGGGAAGGTGCATTCAGTTATATACAGTGAATCCTCATATATACAATGGATCAAAAAGAATACCAAAAAATACATAAAAGGAAATAGGAATGGGCATATGATGTCTCATTTACATTCTTAGTGGTCTATATATATATATATATATATATATATATATATATATATATATATATATAAACGTATCTATATACTTAAATATATAAATATATCTATGCGCCTACATACATACGTACCTACGCGTATATATGTGCATATACATTGTATACATTAATTGACACAATTATAATTTTTTAAATTTACCGAACGGCTCAATGTAAACATTATTGGTTCCGTCACGATAGCGGAACCAATAAAATCTGTTGGCACTGGTTATCTTGTGGTTTTTAAAACTGATTTATAGTTTATTTTAGTAGGGAACAAAACAAAGTTTGTGAATTCAGTTCAGTAGTTGTTAAAAAATATATCTGTAATTTGTGTTTTTTTTAGCTTTCTTCCTATATGGAATGTTTTTCAAAATTTTTAAACATGTCTACTGGGCCAGAAAGTAATGGTTTATGTGAAAATAAACATTTGGGTGAAGTTGTCGCAACCAGGTTTATCTTGTTTATCGTGAAGTTGGTCTTAACTTTTTATTTCAAGTGGCATTAAAAAGTCTTGAATTTAACTTGCCTCATGCTGTAGGAACCCTGCTTCCCAGATAAGGCCCTGTAGGGTTCAAAGATAAGTGAAGCCGGCGTGACTCGCTGCGCCCTCAACGTGTCCAAACACAAGTTGTCCAGATGATTCGTCCAAAAAAAATCCATGAAGACGTTAATGCATTTAAAAAATGTTTTAGTGGGTGGATAGAAAAAAAAGGGCGCTAATAAACATACATAGAAAAGATAACCATTTGGCTCCACTCTGTGAGATACACAAGAGCGAACTCCCATGATGCATCATCCTTAAAAGTGACATGTATGGAGCCTTAAACCAAAGAAGTAATGAAAATAATAGCAAAATAACCACAATAGCTAAATATACAAATTCCCAAAATGAATATGAATTACCAATAATATCAAATAATTTGAAGAAAAGTAAATTTAGCGAGAAAAACAAAACCCAAAACATTAACCAGTGTTGTATAAAGTACTGTAATCTCGGAGTCAAGTAAAAGTATTGGTACCGCTCCAAAATATGACTTTGGTAAAAGTCCAAGTCACTGACTGAAACATTACTTGCGTTAAAGTTTGAAGTATCTGAAATGTTTTGTACTTAAGTATGAAAATTACTGTAAAAATAGATGTACTCAAGTAATGTAATAAAAAGTATAAGTAAAAAGTAAAACAAAGCAAATGCAGTTTGAATCATATTTTTTATATTTTGGTAAACTTTGAAAGTCAAATTTACTTAAAATAATATAAACAACCAAGTGCAGGAGAAATTTAGATGAAGTTTAGACAGAAAATACAAAATTTTTGCAAGCTCTCAGTTTTCCTTCTTCAACTAAGGTCAGTGCTATGCACTTTAAAATTGTACACAACCAAGTGCAGGCAACATTTAGACCAGAGAGTGTATACTAAGAACATGGTTAAGTGATAACCCAGGTCTAGTTAACCTACAGAAGTGGTAAACCTGCTAATAGATAAACCTGTAACGTTATCAGTAGGTGGGGTCAAAACACTCTGTCACTTTTTTGCAATGAGTAACTAAACCAAACATTGAAAATGTATTGGAGTAAAAGTATGCAATTAAGTTCGGAAATATAGTGAAGTAAAACTGAAATGTATAAAAAAAAAAATTATACTTGAGAAAAGTATAAAGTACTCTAAAATATACTTAAGTACAGTAGTGAGGTATTTTTACTTCATTTTACAGTTCCAAAGAAAAGTAAAAAACATAGCAACTGGACTTGTTTTCCGTAGTTGAAGACGTTTCGCTTCCTCTCCAGGAAGCTTTCTCAATTCAAAAAGTCTGGAGTAATGTGGAGTAACAAGCTTTATACTACTGCCAAACAAAGGCCTAGCAATGGCTTAGACAACATGCAAATTCAACAGAAACACGTCCACCCCTTAGTAATGTGGAGTACCAAGCTTTATACTACTGCCTAACAAAGGCCTTGCAATGGCTTAGATAACATGTTAAACCAAACAGGTCCACCCCTTAGTAATAGGCAGTACCAAGCAGTATAAAGCTTGGTACTCCACATTGCTCCAGACTTTTTGAATTGAGAAAGATTCCTGGAGAGGAAGCGAAACGTCTTCAACTACGAAAAACAAGTCCAGTTGTTTTGTTTTTTACTTTTTTTTGGAATGACCATGACCTGGATGACTGAGAATCTTCACCAGCTTCATTTTACAGTGTTGTTACTATACAACACTGACATTAACCATAATGCATACCAAGAAAATCACAAAATATAAATTCAGGCTCCTACAGGCCCTCTACTGTCTCTGTGGTGATGGCCCGACTGAGCATAGGTAATAGGATGGGATCGGGGAAATCCACCGCTACGTCACATATAAGGGTCTTTCTGATTGGTTGACGTTCGGCGTCCAGCTCCAAATGTTGCTTTGGACGCTCAGACGCCTGACAGCTGAAAAAGCGCCGCTCCCGACGGTCGAAACGCCATCGGAGGAATCTCCACGCTCCTAGAGGCGTGTCCAGCGTAGACCTCGCAGGTAAACCAGACGCTCAAAACGCGTTTGGTGTGAACGCAGCATTAGATGTCACAACATTAGATGTATACACAAAGTCCAGACCTAAAGAGAATCGAGAACCGAATGCACTATCTGAAAATCGACGTTCGCGGCAGAGCTGAATGATTAGGAAAATCACTCAACGGGCCGCGTGGTCGGATTCAATAAATCTCTCTCTAGGTGGATGGCTGGACTAACTGTTGTTCAGCCTTACACAAGACGGTGTGACAGAAGCAAAATGTCGCCACGTTAGCTGTTGTGAAACGAAATCTTAAGGAACCTAAAACCACAGCAACACTAAATCTACGAAAACAAATGGACCCAAACACAAATAAATGAAAAGTGAACCATGAAACCAACAGAGTGAGGGGAGAAATGTTATTACCGCAGTAAATTCACAACAGAAATGATTTTTACGCGCCGCTATGTGCTTCTTTCCCCCCTGCCCCCTTTCTTTCCCCTTTTATTCACTAATTAGTGTAAATATTACAGGCTAACAAACAGAGGTAGTGATCTACAAAATGTTCAATTAAATGGAACAAATAACAGAGGAGAGAAAAATAAACAAAAACATAATAGTAATCATCATCTTGGCAGCTGTCTTCTGATTGGTGCTTCTGTATTGCGCGTACACTGATACGGTAAAGCTTTTACCTTCTTTTGACCGTCACTGTTGTTGTGATATAAAAACCGAGGTTAACAGGTTAGATGTTAACTTTGGCTAAAATGCTGACTTACCAAATAACCTTTTAATAGAGATATAAATACAAAAGTATTTGTATATATATTTTTTCATGGAACGATTGCACTGAATATCCACACCAGAATGAACCTAAAAGTACCAGTAATATATTCTTTAGATCCATTTTTAGTGTCGTTTGGTTGTCAATGGTGTTTTTTTATTTATTTATTTATTTTTTATTTACATGATTTTCTACAGATAAACATCCCATAGCGGAAAGTGTATCCATCCTCTTTTTGCGAAGGTTTTTATGATTTTTTTTTATTCTACAAGCTAAAATGGAAATAAAACAGCGGTTCTTTAAAAAATGGTTACCAAATTCCTATAGAAGATGTATTTAAAAAAAAAAAATTATACGTTGTCTTTTTTTCCAAGTGGTCATGGAACATTAGCGGCTCTAGCAGAGTTTTATTTAGCTGGACTCAGGGTAAAAATGGCTGTTTGGATGGTAAAGGTTGCAGACCCTCGTCCTAATCGGACCTCTCTCCTCCAGAACGCGATACATCCACACTGAGCTGGGCATCAGGGAGCGACTGCTGGCCGGCGTCCTCAGCTCCCGGGCCACCCTCAACACGTTAGCCGTGGCGGTGAACCGCACGGTCGCCCATCACTTCCACCGGACCTTCTTCTTCACGGGCCTGCGCAGCCCCAAGGTGCCGCACGGCATGGCCGTCATCGCCCACGGGGACGACCGGCCCGTGTGGCTGATGTACGAGACGGTGCGGCACCTCCACCAGCACTACGGCTCCGAGTACGACTGGTTCCTGCTGGCGCAGGACGACACCTACATGCAGGCGGACCGCCTCTCAGAGCTGGTGGGCCACCTGGGTGCGGGGCAGGACCTGTACATGGGCAGGGCCGAGGAGTTCATCGGAGGCGAGGAGAAGGCGCGCTACTGCCACGGGGGCTACGGCTACCTCCTGTCCCGCAGCCTGCTGGCCCGTCTGCAGCCGCACCTCGACACCTGCCGCAACGACATCCTGAGCGTGAGGCCGGACGAGTGGCTGGGCCGCTGCATCATCGACTATCTGGGCCTGAGCTGCGTGGAGGTGCACCAGGTAACGGCAACAGAGTCATGCATTCACAACACAATGTGCACAGAAACGCCGTGGTTAACGGATTTATCGTCTGCGGCGCCGACAGGGGATGACGTACCGCTACTTTGAGCTGGGGAAAAACGCCGATCCGGAGCGCGAAGACAGCCTTCCGTTCAGAAACGCCTTCACGGTGCATCCCGTGTCGGACCCCAACCTCATGTACCGTCTTCATAAACGCTTCAGCCAAATAGAGCTGGAACGGACCTATCAGCAGATTCAGGATCTTCAGGTTTGTTATGCTCCGCTGTGTTTTGTGTTGAACCACGCCTGGGTGATATTAACCTGACGAGCCAGATTGATTTCGTTCCGCCTAGCTTCACTCACATCCATCTGGGACATCTTCCATAGAGAGTGATTTCTTCAACCCATTTTATTGTCCAGCCAATCAGGACGCAGGGCTGGAGTTTCATAGATGTGATGTAGTGGAGAAGCGACCGTGAGACTGTTTTGATTCAACAATGGCGGCTCGCATCGAGGAAGCAAGCGTTAACATTGATGCTGCTATTTCTTCCATGTTGTCCAATCTACCTAATATTGTTTCATTAAAAGAACATCAAAGAACGGCTCTGAAGGCTTTTGTTGGTGGAAACCATGTTTTCACCCTTCTCCAGACTGGATTTGGCAAGTTTTGTTTTTTCCTGCGTCGCTATCATCAGCGTCACGGGTTAGCTTCGGTGTGAGTGGTTGAAATAGCACGTCGATAAAGATGACAGACAAGTGGCTTATCCAATCATATGCCAGGATTTTTGATAAGGCCCAGCCGTCTGAAACGCCATTCCTATGGATCTGTTCCAGATGGATGAGTGGAGCTAGGCTGAGCGAAATACATCTGGCTAGGGTCAGGTTAGGGCGATATAGCTTGAAAATAAAATGTCAGATTTTATTTTCCCAAATCTGATTAATAAAACTGTTTTCCCTCCTTTTCGTTTTACAATTTTTTAAAAAACTTCTTTCATGTCAAGCATTTCAAATGGGGGTTGATCTGAAATCAAAGTGCACCTAAATACAATCTTTTAAAAACAAGATGGCGGCCCTGCCATTGTAAACAATAAAAAAATAACTATTTTTATTGCTGCTAGTGGCATTACACAATGAGCTAAGAACAGGCTTCTCTTCATTTGTGCAACTTAAAAAAAAGAAAAGTAAAAGAATAAATCAAAGTGTCTCGTCTTATGTTAGAAAAGTTTCCTCTTTACAATATTTTGACAATATATTTTCCTAAACATACATTCAGCATTGCATGCTATGAGCCCAATGAGCACATTGGCAAAATAAAGTCCTGATTTTCCAAAAATGAAATCTTAATAAATTGTAAATTTTAATTAATCGATTTAAATAGATTTTTAACTGTGAAAATCAGGGCATCACCCTTGGCCAAAGGGCCTGTGTAAGTTAGTTTTATTAACTCCACCCTAATGACTGAGCGCTCCAAAGCAGAAATACAGGATTGTTAAATTATTCAAACTCGTTGAGACATGCAGGGTTACACGGCAGAACATAATCCTCAGTATTTTCTGCAGTCGCTCACCCAGTCGGCCACAGTATGGAGAAAATACTGAAACTGCGTTTAACATTTCAACAAGTCTGGATACATTGAAAAGACTAAATATGGAAGAACATTTGCGTTTAAAGACTATTTCCACATTTCATTTTACAAAAGATAAAAATCTGACTATCTAAATATAAGTTGCGCAAAGAAAGGGGACCTGTGATGTTGCTTGAGAGGGTGAAATAACTCATATTTTTAGATAACGAGGTGATTATGATGCAGAAATTAGTGGTTCTTTATAGGCCTAGTTTCCTTGTTCACAAACTGCCTAGATTTCTAGGTTGAATTAGAAATAATAACTTATTGTCTCAGGAATTCGACACTGAGATAGTGAAATAATTTAACATATCTTACAAGAAAACTAGACAGGTTAAAAAAAACAGGCTTGAGATTTCATTGTGTCAAGATAATGAGAGAATGAAACTGTAGTCGCTATAAAATGGCTCTAGCCATATCAGGACAAAAAAAAAGTCATGTCAAAACATACTTGAGGTCTTATGTCAAGAAAACGATACAATTAAATTGTTACAACGGTCTTGTTATGTCAACACAGTGAGGCAATTAAATTTATTGGGACAAAATGAGCTGAATATCTCCTTAACCTGATCGGAGCATCAAACTCTTGTCGAAACAAAAACAAGATCACATAATCTCTAGATGCGAATAAAATGAAATGGTTGAGATTTCATTATTTCCAGATAATAAAGTAAACTGCAACAAGCTCAAACTGATGTCATTTCTGACACGGTGAGATAATTGAACAGTTAAAACGACAGAACAAGTCTGAGGTCTTGTTATCTCGACACAATGAAAATAATGAATGTGACGAGGGAAGTTTAAAAATCGCATATGTGCGACAAATCCATGACAAAGCTCAGGATTTCATCATTTGGAGATTATGAAACGTTAAACACAACAGTTAAAGGAGCTATAAGTAAGATATTTACTGTAAAATCTACGTAAATAATTCTCATTTGTCACCTGGGATGGAAGTAATATTCCCTATAAACATTTGTTCCTCTCCATCAACGATGTGTTAGTCACGTTTTTCTCCTTTCAAACCTAGAGGTACGGTACAGAACTACTTCGGTTCAGAGTGTAGCCCGTGTTTACTTCCTGGTTCCTCAGCCAATCATATGAGAGTTCCCAGGGTTCCCAACACAGAGCGCAGCATTTGGTATTTTATCTTGGCAAAACAGCAGCAGCCTTTAAAGATGGAAGCCAGTAAGGGAAGCGGACCAGAAATGGAACAGAATACAACATTATATACCTATAATGTGGAAGTAAAAATTCTCAACAGCAACACACCGTTTAAAAACAGCATTTTAGATTGTTGCGATTGGCAAGCTGTTGTACTGATTTGAGCCACAAGGTGTCAGTATTACTCATAGCTCCTTTAAGCTCCCATTATCCCAAGATAGTGTAGTAAAAACCTAACCTGACTCCGCCAGATGGATTTGCTCCGCATATCCATCTGGAAACCTTCCGTTGAAGTAATTTTGGGAAGGGGCGAAAATACTGGTTAGCTGATTGGCCTATGTTGGTGATAGACGGGCCAAATAAACCAATCAGATCAACGAAGCATATGACGTACTAACAGCGACAACGAAAACACAACCACAAGCTCTTGCCAAAACCAGTCGGAAGAAGAGCAAAAACATCTTTTCCTCTGAGAAAAGCCTCCAGAGCAGTGTTTTGCTCTTCTTTCAGTGAAGAAATACTCTGTAATTCCGATAAAACTTGCTCGATAGCCACGCTAACGCTAGTTTCATCGGCTGAAGCCGCAAAGTTCTTAAGACTGAACTGTCGCGCTTCTCGTTGCGTCACACCTCAACCCGCCTCAAAGCCAACGCTGATTGGACGTTCGTTTGGTGAACTGCTCCAAATTTTCTTTAACGGAAAGTAGCCAGACTGATCTGCGAGTGAAACCTTGAAAGCTTGCGAGATCAGGATGGTCTCACGAGGCTAGCAAAAACCATCATTATGATAAACAACCTTCAGGTGTCGATACACGGAAATTACAAAGCAGCTTTCAAAGCAAAGCAAGGTCAATTCCATTAAAAAAAGATGTTATTAATCCTAAATGGAAATTAAAAAGTTTAATTTAATTAAACTACAGCTACCTGTATTACACATTTTTTCCAGAGTTTTGTTGCTTTTCATTTAATATTTTACTGATATTCTGTGTATCCATCAGATGCAGATCAGCAACCTGAGCCACCTGACCCCTGAGGGAAAGGCCGGGGTCACCTGGCCGATCGGACTCAACTCGCCCTTCAAACCCAAGACCCGCTTCGAGGTCATAAACTGGGATTACTTCACCGAGGAGCACATCTACTCCTGCACAGACGGCTCGCCCAAATGCGAGATGAGGGGAGCCGACAGAGCCGACGTCGGCGCCATACTGGAGGTCGCTGTGGAGCGCCTCAACGAGCACTACCAGCCCCAGCTCCGCTTCCGCAAGCGGCGGCTGCTCAACGGGTACAGGCGCTTCGATCCCACGCGAGGCATGGAGTACGTACTCGACCTGGCGCTGGAGGCTTTCACCCAGAAGGGCCACAGCCAGGTCATCGCCAAGAGGGTCAACCTGCTCCGACCGCTCAGTGCCGTGGAGATCATCCCCATGCCTTACGTGACCGAGGCAACGCGGGTGCAGGTCATCCTGCCCGTCACCGCCCAGGACCAGGACTTTGTGGGGAACTTCCTCGACATGTATGTGACGAACACCCTGGACACGCACGATAACGTGCTGCTGACCTTCCTGTTCATCTACGACCCCTTCGACGCCCAGAGAGTGAGCCAGACGGACGTGTTCGCCGGCGTCAAGTCGATGATCGGCGAGGTGGAGAAACGTTACGGAGACGTGAAGATTCCCTGGATCAGCGTGAAGACCGAGGTTCCTTCCCAGGTCAAGCTGATGGACATCATTTCTAAGAAGCACCCGGTTGACACGCTCTTCTTCCTGTCGAGCGTTTGGACCGAGGTCAACGCAGACTTCCTGAACCGCTGCCGCATGAACGCCATCAGCAACTGGCAGGTTTTCTTCCCGGTCCACTTCCAGGAGTACAACCCCGCCGTCATCTACCGCGACCAGCAGCCGTCCGCCTCCTCCACCTTCGCCTCCGAGTCGCTGCGCGACGGCCACTTCGACCGGCACGTCTTCGACGAGGCCTGCTTCTACAACGCCGACTACATGAGCGCCCGCACCAAGATGGCCGCCGACATCTTGGAGAACGAGGAGCTGATGGAGAGCATGGACGTGTACGACATCTTCGTGCGTTACTCGGGCCTGCACGTGTTCAGGGCCGTGGAACCGGCGCTGATCCAGAAGTACGTGCGGCGAGCATGCAACCCTCGGTTCAGCGAGGACATCTACCACCGCTGCGTGCTCAGCAACCTGGAGAGCCTGGGGTCCCGGTCGCACCTCGCCATGGCTTTGTTTGAGCAGGAACAGGCCAACAGCACGTAAACTTGGCACGGAATGAAATAAACGCAGATACTTGTGGGTTTGATCGTAATGTCACGGTGCAAAGACGTCAAGATCACCCAAAAACACAAACCTGAACTGTTTACGTCTCGCAGCCGAAGGTGTCCCAGCTTATTTTACCTTTGCACCTTTCAGATCGCGTCCAGACGGCGATGAATCGCGGTCGTGTCTCTCCGTGAACGGACATTTGCTCACAGTCTGTGGGGCAGTATTTATATTTTTAGCCGTATTTCAGTGTCTGTAATACAAGAACAAAGGCCTTCTTTGTTGGTTGTAATTGGAAAGAAATAAGAAAAAAAAAATTCACTTGAGCCATAAGTCTTCCTTTGGGACGACGTTCAAATACCGAAAACAAGCTGAAGCCATTGGCTGCCTTTTTCTTTAGGAAATGTTCCTTCTTTTGTAAGAGGTATTAAAAAAAATGAACTTTACATTCAGAGCTGTTTTTTTTTTTATTTGTACATCTCAAAATTTTATACAATCTGTCCTGTATGGCGGAAAAACGACAACGTTTTTTCTGGCTAAATGTATCTCTGTTGAGGCTGTTGGCACAAAGTTCACGACAAGTAAATTCCCAGGTAAATCTGAAGAAGTCAACAAATAAATGTGTTTAATAAAGTGCAGCGACGTCAGGAGAGAAGCAGAAGAAACTAGTGTGCAGAGAAGCCTTTTTGTTGGGGAGCGACGGCTTCAAACGTCGCATGCGCAGAGAAACCAGTGGCTGTCTAGAAGTCTTTTCACCCCCACAGTTTCTTAGGTGGATTCAATTTGGACGTTTGGACAAATCTAGCAGATTTCTTATCCCCCGACATGAATCAACGTTCAGCCATGCACGTAAATAATCATAAGGTCCGTTTGGAGAGACCAAACAACCTTTCTGTACTGTGGGAGGAAGCCGGAGTACCCAGAAAGAATCCATACACAGGCAGAACAAGGAAACTCCATGCTGAAAGGCTTCAAGGCAGGATTTGTACCCAGAACCGTCTTGCTGCAAGGCAACATTGCTAACAACTGTTCGACCATGCAGCCCATTTGTTTTGATTAATGGTCTTTGTCTTTTTTTTTTCAGCTTAGATTCTCATCATTTGGCCTTCCTTTAGTTACACAAAGTCTGCAGATACCAGATGCAGAGAAACGGCCATTCCTCCTAAAAACATGGTGTCTGCTGTGACATCCACAGGGTAACATTTTGGTCTGTTCTGACCAGATTATGTCCTCCTGATATTTCATTTACAGGTCCAAATGATCTTTATGTAAGGGATAGGGCCCAAAGAGGTGTCTATGATCAGAAATTAATGGACTACGCAGCGTCAACCTTTGTTTGGATACCTCAAAAGGCATTACCACGCTTTTACCATGGTCACGTATGAAATAAATAAATATTAAATCAATTATTTATACTTTAATGTTTTTTTTACCCGTAAAGTAAAAAAAAAATCACTTTAAGACAACTATTTAACGGCTCTCGTGACGCGTTGCCAATGTTACCAGCGTCAACCGTCTTTAATATCTCTCGTGACGCGCTAACGTTTGAGTCAGTGCTCTCACTGAAGCCGTGTGAATATTGTGTTCTGATTGGCTGCAGGCAGGGTGTCCGTTAAAAAGGTGTTACAGGACTCCTATAAAGAAGTTCCGGTCAGATAGCCGGATCGTTCTAAATTATTGCGCTGGCGCAAACGTTAGCTGGTAACGGCGAGTCAGTTGACGCTGGTTACCTTGGCAACGCGTCACAAAGATACAATTAAATAGTCTCTGCCGCTTCTTGTTTAAAACTTGCGGTTATAACGGTGGAAAAAAAACTTTAAAGTGTTAAAATTGTATTTAATGTTTTATGTCTTTCGTAAGTGACCATGGTATAAGTGGGATAATGCCCTTCGAGGTGTCCATTATGAAAAATTAATGGATTTTACGGAAGCAACGGTTGACGCCTCCCCGACGTCCATTAATTTCTGACAATGGACACCTCGAAAGGCATTATCCCTTAAAACGAGGTGGATGATCATGGTTTTTCTTCAGCAGTAGAGTCTTGTGCAGTGATTGAAATCCTTACTGCCGAGAAAGTAATATAAGCTGCTTTTACTTTTTTTTTTTAAGCCTCCAGTTCTTAGCTGTTAGACAACACTGTTTATCTTTATGGTGAGACGATGTTCATTTCCCCTTCTGGATTGAGTCGATAACCCGTTTATTCTTCAGGCATTAAGTCCTAATATCCACCCCTGTCCAGGCCTTTCTCCAGCTCTGGTAAAGTTCTGCTGTGTGTGTGCACCGTCCGGGGGATCAGAAGTGAACCCTTTTGCCTTTTAGGCGACAAGGCCGGGTCGGTTCAGCCAATGAGCGCAGCCTGCTGCATATGGCGGTTAACCCCCGACGCTGGGTGAGATGAATGCCTTGCTTCATGCAGCCTCATTGCTGATGCAGCGAAATGGGGCCCCGGAGCCTCCCTCACCCACGACTCGCCGACCCCGAGAGGCGCTGCGGGCTCGGGAGAATGGTGCAGCGGCGGCGGCGGCGGAGTGAAAGACGCCCTTTCTGAGAAGAGCCGCGGCTCTGCTGCAGCTCACGGTGGAAAGGAGGGCCGCCACCTGCTGCCATGTGGAGAGCCAAACAATGGAGGGCTTGTCTGGCGAGCAGGGTTTCCAAAGCAGACTTGGAGCAGCCATTTATGAGACGGAACAGGGAAAAAAATTAGGGAGTGTTGGCTGGCAAAAACGGGATTGTTTCCATATGTCTTCTTGATTAAAAACAGCACCGATATTCATTAAATAGATAAACACTTGAGTATGCAGCCACATCTTGCCAGAGTAATTTTGGAACACATTCTCACATTTCAACTACAAACTTCAATGTCTTCGACAAGGATTTTATCAGATAGACTAAAATAAGAAAAGTTCACCCACTTTCTGCTACAATTATAGCTGCAACCCTTTTAAGAGTTTGTGCCTATTAGCTTTGCACCTTTACACACTGAATTTCTTACCCATTGAGAACATCTGTAAACATCGGCCATCTTTCTTTACTTTGATTTGGCCAGGTTTTAGGCATAAAGATAATTAATGTTAGTTTTAGCAGGGTTTAATGTATGCGTCATATTTCCACAGCAGAATCTTTTTTTGTGTGTGTGTGGTCGTTTAGACTTTTTGATGAATTATGCAGCAATAATGGGGGTTTATTTGCTGATTTATTTCATTTTCAGCTACAGAGAGAACTGCTTGGTTCTACTACAAAATATTTTTTTTCCCTCTTTGGCTAAAACCTAAAATAGATAAAGCGAGATTCTAGTTTCAACATAAAACATTTTTTCTTAGTGTTTAAAACTTGACAAATGATCTTTTGGCAACTCTAGGCAGTTCTGTTTAGCAGGAGCGAAGGTAAACATTTCTTTGGGATGGAGAGGTTACTGACCGCAGTAAACGCGATTCGAACCCATGAAACAGTTTTATTGTATCTCCGGCTGTAGGTTGCCGGATGTTTGCAGCCTTCAACAGCTCTTCTCTCAGGATATATGAGTGTCCCAGTTAACAAATACATCCCACAGCATAATGCTGCCACCACCATGTGTTTAGCTTGTGGCTAAACTAGAAGACTTCTTGGTTACGTTGGATAAATTTAGGGGTGTCAGAGTAAAATGGGGGTGAATACAAAAGCCACATTTGTTCGCATTTTTTATTGCTTAAGAAAATGTGGAACCTTTTTATACATTTTGATGGTTAACTACATAAAAATACATTTAAACTTGTGGTTTCCACCATAATTAAGGATTTTTGTGCAAAAATCCAACCCTAAAATGGATTAAAAAAAACGCTAGTATGCTTCTAAGCAGCAAAACACGCTAAACTAGAATATTAGAGACCAAAAAGTCAAAAATGACAACAAAAGAGACTTCACATCTGATGGCATTTACAAACTTTGGCAAGCGCTTCTTTATTTACATCCAGGCTGTCTCACAATGTCACAGCTGTACTCCCCTTTTCAGAACATGATCATGAAACCCTTTAGAGATACACAGCATTGTTGTTTATTATTATTATTATTATTATAATAAAGAGGATGATCCTCCTGTCGGTGACCCTCAGTGTAAACAAAGAGAAGGAGTAGCTCCCGCTCCTCAGACCCACATGCAACAACAGAATGGAGGGTTTTTAGTGACAGACTGATACAGCAGTGATTCTGATGTGGAGTCGCCGCACCTCTACGGGTCCTCCACAAGAGGGGGCTAGTGATTCAGTGACGACATTATAGATGTTCTGGACATGCTTAGAAATAAAAAGACACTCCAGGTGAGACACAGGACTGATTTTCTACCTACAGCTACCTACAGAGTGCAGTGAATATAACTTAGTCCCAGTAATGAAAACATACAGCTCAGTAAAGTCACACCTACACTTAGTTTGCTGGTAGGACAAGTTATTATTATTATTATTATTCTTTTTTTTTTTTTGGCAAAAAACACACGTTTCCAGAAGGCCTTTGGGCAAACGTGCCGAGTCGTGCCTTGGCTACGTACACATCTATGCAGACTTCTAATATTTACACAGACTGCCTCATCAGATGTACTGATCCATGTTCATGGAGCATGCATAGGTCTCTCTGAGATCGATTCTTGTGTACGCTGGGATAATAAAGAGGGTCTCACCCACAATAAAGAGAGTCCCGACAAAGAGTTTACAGCACAGTGCAAAGTAACCCCCTCCATCAACCCCCCCTGAAGGGGTTTCAGTCAAACGAACAAACAAAATCATCTGACTGACAGTACAAGATATACATACAAGTCGTTAAAAAAATGGTGTAAAATGAGATTGGTGTAGATTATATCCTGTTACAGCCACGGAGACTGAGACGGTCGCTCTTTGCTGCAGTTTGCACGATCGAAGACGCGACGGACGTAAAATAAGCCACCCTAAGAGTGGAGAAAGCACACAGAGGGACACTAACACTCCTGCCCCACTAAATCAGAACCAAAGCAGCTCCCGTGCTGCAGCGTCTAACCCCCCCCCCCCCCCCCCCCCCCCCCAAAACCAGACATGGATGTGGACTGTACAGCTGACCCTCTGCAGGAGACAAAAACATATTTACATTCACATCTCTACAAAACAAACCATTACGGTATTCTTTTTTTTTTTTTTTTGCATGTATAACATAGAAAATGTAGAAACGGACAAAATGCAACATACCTGGACTCAGTTCTAATACTGCTCAGCTGTGTTATCGTTTTAAACACAGATCTCCAGTTTTTATGTTGTTTTTCTTTTTGTTGCAAGCTTTGGTAAAACCTTCAGGAAATTAACCTACAACCTCCCTCCGAAAAATAAAAAAAAATAAGCGTAAAGCGAGCGATCAATGAACTCGACATGTAGATGCATCCCCCTCACCATGTCGTGATCGAAGGAAGGAAGAAAATACGACCGTCACAACTTGTTGTGGTTTCATAAAATGCAGCTACTGTCCTGGTCAGAAGTTTATTTACATTCATCACGGCCACGAATTCAATTAATTTCAGGAGTTTTAATCATTCACGAGTCTCTTTTCCAGGGTGGGCCGATTATTCAAAGTGCAACTTTAATGGTTTTTAAAACAATCGTACAGACGCAGGAGTTTGACTCCATCCTGAAAAGGCAAACATGTACACATCCGCTCACATCTGACTGAATGTTTCCCTCAAAAAAAAGCTTTCGGTCGCCGTCAGGAAGCTTCTCGCATAATTCTGGCTTAATTGGTCCATTTAGGATTCTGGTACCGACCCAGACCGAATATTTGGGCTTCACCTATAATGAAGGGGTTCCCAAAGTGGGGGTCGGGACCCCTGGGGGGGGGGGGGGGGTCACGAGACACAACGTGGGGGTCATGAGATGAAGTGTCAGAGAATATCCTAGCTTTAATATAGCGAATGTACACTGCAAAAAGGGAACTAAAAGTAAGTGACATTTTCTAGAAATTAGTCTATTTTTCATTGATTTGAGCAGGTAAATAAGAACATTTGCCAATGGGATTAGTAGTTCTCCCCCTAAAATAAGATATTTAGATATTCTGCACTTGAAATAAGATGATGGGGATGAATTGTTCCTACTTTAAGTGCAAAACTCTTATTCCATTGAGTAATTATTTACCTGCCCAAATCAAGAAAAAATGCACTAATTTCAAGAATAATTTACCTAATTTTAGTTCCGTTTTTGCAGTGTATGCCTTTAATAGTGGAAAATATTATATTCATTTTTTTAATTGTTATGACTTTTTGACATCAGAGAATATACAATTTTTTTTATTGCAAATACATTATATTAATCTCAAAATATCTGACTTTTTTGAGGAAATGTATCCCTTCGTGGCCAATAATTTATTTTCTTTTATCTATGATGGCTGTAATACAAATATCCCCCCCCCCCCTAAAGAATTATGAGAATAAAGTCACTGTATTGTGCACAAGAATAAATAATTAAGCATAATTAAGGTTGTAATATTCCCAGCATAAAGTAGTAATATTAGTTAAAATATTATGATAATAAAGTCATAATACTGCAAGACTAGTCACAATTGTTTCAAAGTCCTGATACTAATAATAAATTGATGCTTATGTGCTAAAAAGATTTAGTATTTTCTTATTTGTAAAACAAATACTAAAATATAACTTCAATAGATGCTAAATGTTCCTTATTTTAGCACAGGGGGGAAGACTTTATTGTAAAAGTTCTCATAAAATTAAGGCCAAAAGAGTCTCGCTGGTCCTTTAATGCCAACTGAAGAGTTGGCATTAAAGGCCATTAAAGGGCCAAAGTTAATACGATGTTCATGACAGTGATCAATGAATGCAAACTTCTGTCCAGAGCTGCGGAGACTACTGATAATACTTTACACCAGACATGGTGGAGACTTGTAAACCAACGATGAAGGCAACCGACACGTCACGTTTTGTAACCTGCTGCCGCTCAGAAAACCGTAATCTCATATTTTTGCTGGTGTTAATAATAAACCCTTAAAAAAAGGATTCAAACGAAGACAAATAATAATAACAAAGAAAGTGTGCGTAGTTAGGCGTGTGAGCAGCTGGTTGACAGTTTTGGCGGGACGTATTTACAAAGCCGAGCCTCTGAGAGCCAACCGTGCTGCTAACGTCGATGAAGTGCGCTCATATGTTGAGTCTGACAAACCTCTGTTGGGTCCTTTTTTTTTAACTTCAAAACTCTGTTGAAAAACTGAATGTGGACTTCTGTAAATTCGCGTTAATCCAAAAACACACACACACACGCATCTTTAAAATCCAGAGGCAGAACTTCAGGATGGTCTTTCTGCCTTTAGGTGTTGCGGACAGCTAAGGCCTGTTCCAGCTCCTGCCTCCTCTGCTGGATCTGTCAGGAGAGCAGCGAGTTACAACAGGAAGAAGAAGAAGAAGAAGAAGCAGCAGAGATTTTGTTAAAGACGTCCTGGCGGGCGTTTCCTCACCTTGCAGTAGAAGTACCGGCTAACCGCCTCCTGGGACCAGGGTTCGTGGTAAAACGCCGCCCTCCTCTCCTCCTCAGGGTTCCCCACCACGTCTGTCATTAACTGCAAGAGAAGACAGAAAACGTTGACATCCTGCCGCTGATGTCTCACACGATGGCAAACTATGACCAGCCCGAGCATTGGTAACTTTTTAAAATGCATTTTAAAGGGCATTAATTACCTCTTAGTTTTTATCTACAATCATCTTTAAAAAGTAACAATCTACATCATGTTGATGTTTTATTGCAACAAGAAGGTAAAATTAGTTATCTGAGGAGTAACCACGTTTTTTTTCATGTTGTCACTTCATGTTGCTCCTGAGTCAAATTTCAAGAGTTATTACTTGTTTTTACCAATTTTAAAAGCATAAAAAGCAAAAGTTCAGCAAATGTTTATGAGATATGTGTCAACAGTGTTGAGGGTTTATCCAGAGTATCTGAGAAAACTAATGAGGATGAATGGATGAATTCATGGATAGATTGATGGATTTATGGATGGATGAATTCATGGACGGATGGATGGATGGATGGATGGATGGATGGATTCATTGATTGATCATGGATAGATAGATGGATGGATGAATACATGGACGGATGAATACATGGATTGATGGATGAATTCATGGATGGATGGATGGATGAATTCATGGTTAGATGGGTGGATGGATTCATTGTTTGATTCATGGATGGAAGGATGGATGGATGAATTCATGAATACATGGATGGATGGATGAATACATCGATGGATGGATGATGGATGGATGGATACATGGACGGATGAATACATGGATTGATGGATTAATTCATGGATGGATGGATGGATGGATGGATGGATTCATTGATTAATCATGGATAGATAGATGGACGGATGAATACGTGGATTGATGGATGAATTCATGGATGGATGGATGGATAGATGGATAGATGGATGGATGGATGGATGGATGGATGGATGGATGAATTCATGGTTAGATGGGTGGATGGATGAATACATGGATGGATGGATGATGGATGGATGGATACATGGACGGATGAATACATGGATTGATGGATGAATTCATGGATGGATGGATGGATGGATGGATGGATGGATGGATGAATTCATGGTTAGATGGGTGGATGGATTCATTGTTTGATTCATGGATGGAAGGATGGATGGATGAATTCATGAATACATGGATGGATGGATGAATACATGGATGGATGGATGATGGATGGATGGATAAATAAACGGATGGATGAATGAATGAATTAATTGATTCATGGATGGATGGATGAATTCATGAATACATGGATGGATGGATGAATACACGGATGGATGGATGGATGAATGATTTGATTGATTCATGGATGGAAGGATGGATGGATGAATTCATGAATACATGGATGGATGATGGATGGATCTAATAAACGGATGGATGAATGAATGAATTAATTGATTCAGGGATGGAAGGATGGATGGATGAATTCATGAATACATGGATGGATGGATGAATTCATGAATACATGGATGGATGGATGAATTGATAGATTCATGGATGGATGAATGGATGGATGTATAAATCAACATCTACAGAGCTCCAGTTCTTCCAGACTCGGCAGGAAGTCTGGACGCATGTAGAACTACTGAACCTTGAGATCCCGGCTTTGGGACTTGAGCCAGTCTTGGATGTAGCCTTTGGGGTCCCTGGAGAAGCTGAGCATGAAGTCCCGCTGGATCTTCAGCTGGTTGATGGACTCGATGGTCTCATGGATCTGGAGATTAAAAAGACAACGCATCAGATTAAAACCTCTGCTAGTGACGGCATCCCTCCCTGCTTCTGATCTCCCTCATGTTGGTTCAACATTAGCTGTGAAAATGAAGCTAGGACGTCACTGGATGGAGAAGTTTCACTGGACCATTTCTAAAATGATATTAATTACAATATCTAAGGCAGACATTATCACTTTACTAACAGGCACGACATTCTTTTAAAACTTTTCTCAGTTTTCTGACGCATAAATGGCCAAAATTTATGTGTATTACTAAATCTTTATATTTGTGTGGGAAACTAACATTTTTATTCACTAACAGGTTAGAGCTAAAGTAACATGGGAACTATACATGCAGGGGACCCAAGACAGGTACAGTTTGAGCCTTTCCTTGTGTGGGTAAACAACAAAGCATGAGGTGAAGAGGTTTAGGGATGTGACATAAAAACCAGTATGTCATCAGCATATCTACTTTCGCATATCTACAAAGCGTGCTTTTTCATTGGGTTCGCTCAACATTTGCGCTTTTTTCTTCTTCAACATTTGATTATTAAACAAGCCAAGCTCCTCCAATCCTTTGACTCTGACCCACGGTCCTTTGCCGCATGTCTCTTCCCCTTTTCCACCCCCCTTCCTGTCAGACTACTGTGTTAAAAAAAAAGCGAGTCACTAGAGCTGTGAAAAATCTCCAAAAAAAAAAAAAAAAAAGCCTGCAGAGAAACGGCTTTACGATTTAACAGGCAGGGTCTCTGCTGAGTAACTAGTTCACAAATGAACAACAGACGCGGGATAAACAGTAACAGGCAGAAACATGGACCTAACATTATGAAATGACCAGTGCCAGGTTTTTATTTTAAATTCAAAAATAAAACAGAACAGATACAGACTGACTAAGTAAAAAAAGAAAAAAAAAGAAACCCTAACCCAACAAAGAAACCCAGATAAAACAATACAACCAGAACCCTTTTTATAAACACGGACAAAATGGAAACCCGTTTAGAAGTTGGCTTACAACCCTGTGCAGCTTTTATCCACTTATGAACTCTATTTTTATTTCACACATATAATTCCTGGAGGCATCCCAAGTTCTCACGTATGTTGCTTTCCAACTCCCGTTTCAGAAAACAATTCAGTGAGTAAATGCATGTTAAATTATCTACTTTCTGGAATAAAAATGCCTTGAGAAGCGCCCCCCCCCTAAATCTAATCACTGTTTGTGCCACCCTTGGCAGCCACAGTGAAGAATTTGCAGTTACTGGCAGCAAGTCTTCTCCACCAGTCTGGATAAATCCTGGTTTATCTTAATTCAGCCACATTAGAAGGTTTTCGTGCATAAACACCTGCTAAAGGCCGTGCCACCACCCTCTCAATTAGATTTAAACACAGCCTTTGACTAGGCTAATTCAAAACCTTCATTTTTACACATTCATGAGCCATTCAGAGGTGGATTTGCTGCCAGGCTGTTGGAACTTAGTCTTACTGCGTAACCCAACTGGGTTTAAAATTAAGGGCTTAATCGCAAACTGATGGCCGGACAATCTCGTCCAGGATTTTCCTGCTAGAAAGCAGAATTTAGGGTTTAGAGGAAGTCGTCAAGGTCCTGCAACAGCAACATTTTTACTTCAGAAACAAGCACTCTGCTGCTCAAAGTCTTGAGGTTCATCAAGATTTGTTTTAGCAAACATCAGGTGGTCCTGTTCGTTCTTTTTTTTGCAGCGATTTCTACTTAGATGTTGTCCGCCGTATGGCTGCTGGGTGCCCAGTCTCTTTCCTGTTGCTGAGTCATAAATACTGACCTTAACTGAGGAAAATTAGGCCTGCAATGCTTGAGATCAGGGCTGTCAAACATACGGCCCGCGGGCCGGTTTCGGCCCGCCGAACAATTTAGTCCAGCCCAGTGGCTAAATGCATTATCATTATTCAAAAAAATTATTTATTATTTATTTTTATTTTTATTCAGTGTCCTGTCTGGCAATCTGGCAATAAGAATTGTTGTCTTAATGCCAAAAAGAGCTCATCAGATTTGACTTTCACAAGTGGATCAGTACTGCTTTTGCCATAGTGCTCTGCTTGACTTATGGATGTGAATAGTTTTATTATGATTCATGCGAGGAATATCTCAAATGATATGGACACTACAATGGGAAAGTAGGAGAGGAAAGGAAGAACAAGAAAAAAAGAAAAGGTGAAAGAAAGGAGATAAAAAGAAGAGAATGATAAAACATTTATTGAAAAAACATGTACTTCGTTTAATTAAAAATCTGCAGTTCCTATATTGTCCACGAGGGGTGCTGTGTTTTAATGAGCAGATGGTAGCACTGAGCTTCAGATGCGGAAAATTGATTTTAAAATCCCTTCTTAATTTTTATCTGTTTGATGTATTTTGTCATGCAGGACAGTGTTTTTAAGTTCCAAAAAATGTGAATAAATGTTTTTCAACATTGTACAATCACTGTGATCAGTTCTTATGCATAATGCACTTAAGTAAATGTTTAACTGAGTAAAAGTATTGTTGAAATTGCACGTACTTTTCTTAAAAACACTGTGGTTATTCATAATATATTGTGTAAAAGTGAAATTAATTTAATATAAAAATCAACAAGTCCACATTTATTAGTTCTATTTAATCTTGCAGTGAGTTTACTCGTGTGGCCCTCTTGAGATCAGATTAAGCTGAATGCGGCCCCTAAACCAAAACGAGTTTGACACCCCTGCTTTAAATGATGTTTTGGGATCTTTTGTGACCTCCTGGATGAGTTGCTGCCACGCTCTCTGAATAATATTTGTAGCTCAGCCTCAGTACTGTTCCATGTTCTCTCTATTTGTGGATAAAGCCTCTCTCTCTCATTGTGGCTCACTGGAGTCTTAGAAATGGTTTGTAACCCTTTCCAGACAGATGGATGACAATTCCTGTTTCTCACATGTTGTTGAAAATCCAGACGGGACCATAACGTGTTGCTTTTTCATCTCTTTACGCCTACTTCGTGTTGTCACGCAGGTCCTACTTAAGTGATTTCTTACGTTTACAGGTCAGCCCATGATCAGGCCTGTGTATAGTTAGTGAAACTGAACCAAATAAATTAGCTTAGCCACAGTTGTTCAACGGTTTAAGGTAAGCAGTGTTTTGCAGAAACACTTTGCTAAGTTGCCAAACTAAAACCAAACGTGAGATGGCTTCAGGTCGTACAGAACGTTGCTGTTAGCCTTTCACCCACTACTCTTCGCTCCACTGGCTCCCAGTGTGCCAGATAATTCATTTTAAAATATTTTCCTCCTGGCTTTTAGATGCCTCAGTGGTCTTGCTCCTCTGTACCTCTCTGATTTGCTTCAGCCTTATATTTCTCGAAGGGCCCTTGGATCAGAACGATGTGATTCCCATCATTTCTTAGCTAAGAAGGCAGGCGTTAACCTGACCCTAGCCAAATGAATTTCTCTCCGCCTAGCTCCACTCACATCCATCTGGGACCTCTCCATAGGAATGGCGTTTCAGAAGGCTGGGCCTTATCAAAAATCCTTGCATATGATTGGATAAGCCACTTGTCTGTCATCTTTATCGACGTGCTATTTCAACCACTCACACCGAAGCTAACCCGTGACGCTGATAAGAGCGACGCAGGAAAAAACACAAAACTTGCCAAATCCGGTCGAGAGAAGGGCGAAAACATGGTTTCCACCAACAAAAGCCTTCAGAGCCATTCTCTGATGTTCTTTTAATGAAACAATATTAGGTAGATTGGACAACATGGAAGAAATAGCAGCATCAATGTTAACGCTTGCTTCCTCGATGCGAGACGCCATTGCTGTCTGAATCCAAACAGTTTCAAGTCACGGTCGCTTCTCCACTACGTCACATCTATCAAACTCCAGCCTTGCGTCCTGATTGGCTAGACAATAAAATTGGTTGGAGAAATCACTCTCTATGGGAGATGTCCCAGATGGATGTGAGTGAAGCTAGGCAGAGCAACATACAGCTGGCTAGGGTCAGGTTAGGCAGACGTGTCCAAAAACTTGAAGACGTTCACCTTGTTGTCCAGGGAGGCGATTTCCTGCTGGTTGGCGGTGGACAGGAGGAAGCTGCTCATCTGGCTCTTGAGGGGGTCTTCCACCTCCACGTCGATGTCGTAGCAGGCCGTCTTCTTCTGGTCATTGGGGTCCACGCTGGGAGGGGAATTTATTCAGGTACAAGTCAACCACAAAAAAGGAGACAGCAAAGTGGAGCAAAGAAAGCTCCAGTCACTTGTTTCTGATCCGTTGTTTTAGCCAAGCGGCGTCCGTACCTGATCACGTGGTTGATGACGATCGGGTCGGGTGGCAGGAGGAGGTTAGTGAGGCGCTGAGGAATCTCAGAGAACTTCAGGCGAGGGCAGTCAAAAATCTGTAGAGGAGGAGAAATTAACCTTTAAAACTATAATGCAGCAATCTGAAAGATGACGCTCTGTTATTCACGGTTCTTTATGTAAAATATCCTGGTGCCTCACAAAATTAACGATGCCTCTAACGAGCCTCCATGGAGCAGAAACAGGCCCACGGCATCACGGACCCTCCACTGTGCCTAGCAGTGGGAGTTTTCCCACATAATTAACATGTTGATGGTTTTCATGGTAGGACAGGAAAGATTTAATTGTTAACCATGGAGACAAGGTGCCCCTCGTTGACGCAGTTCTCAAACAGGGACCTTTGGGTGAGTGGTAGCAAAATAAACATCATCATCCACTCTTCGCTTGTGTTTTAAATGTTTTAATTGTTTCTCTGAATACAGATTCTGTAAATTTTAGGCAATTTTTTTTTTGCCATTTCCTGAATTGAGAGGAACACTCATCGGTCTCTTCTGAGTAGCCCGTTTTCTTTCTCGTTTTCCAATTTAGAGAAGGGGCTAAGAGAAATGGACTTAGGTATTTTGTTGTAATTAGACTTCATGGAAACAAGGATTTTTGGTTTTCTAATTAAAGGGTCTCTGGACTCAAATGAGTGAAACTTTAATTGAAAAGTGCTGCAGTCATCAGTGAGGACTAAAAGCTCTGCAGCAGCAATAATAAAAAAAAAAAAAAATTATATTATACAAACATTTTTCCAATAGTTCAAAATGAAAAAAACTATGCAGCAGCAATAAAAGATTAATTTCTTTGAACATTTTTACATCTTTTTATGAGGGTTGCCAAAAAAACGTGAAGGACGCTGTGGATTCAAGATTTCTTTGCCATCACCACCGAGTCAGAGTTTTCTTTTGTGTCAATAACCCGGGCTGTAGCTATTGATTAGTAATCAGTTAATCTATCAATTTATTTTGATTCATCTAAAAAGATATAGTCCTATTAAATTCAAATATGTCAATAAACGAGCAAGGCAATTAAAATGCATCGTAAATGACAAAAATGTAAAATAAAACTCAATATATATATATATATATATATATATATATATATATATATATATATATATATATATATATATACAGAATTTGAAACAGATAAAACTAAAACTGCGGCACAGAGTTTCTTTTCTGTTCAGTTTTGCCTCAATGACAAAAATGATTCATTCACATTTATTTTATATGACTTGTTTTTGGTGCCGATACCCTTGGGAGTGAAGACTCTGTTAAAATAATTATTCACAGAGGAAGATTCTTTTTCTCCCCACCCACTGACTAAATGTTTTCAAATTAAAAGCTTATTTCAAAGTTAAATTGCTTGTGAAATTACATTACTTTAACAAAACAATTGATTCATTTAAAGATTATTTTCTATGGGGTGTTTATATGTGCGGAAGGAGATGGCTGTTCATTCTAGCCCTATGTATAAATTATATGTAATCATACAAATATACTGTATTTATTTTTAAAACACAGATACTTAATAGTAAATCTGATGCATATGATTAAAGAAAATACTCAACTGGGCCACCTTTATACATGCAGGGATCTGTGTGCTGTTTAGTTTTCCTCTCTAAACTCTTTGTTTTTAACTTTTTTAAAATATTTTAATTAGTGACTACTCTAAATGATTATGAAGATTTCACACAATACATTTAAATTCAAAACCTGAGCATCCTTTCATATATGGGGTTTAATGCTGTTTAAAAAAATGCTTTAGACACAAGTTTCTACTGAGAGAATGTAGAAATAATTGGAAACAAACAGAGTTAGGAAAGAAAATGTCTGCAGTATGTTCCAGTTTCTGCTTGTTTTTCCTCCCAAAACGTTTAAATGAAGAATATAAGCGGATCTCATCTGGGCACTAATGAGCAGAACTTTGTGTCTGGTTGGCTGATTATGTTTCCTGTTCATCACGGAGTATTTAGGCAGCTTTCACAGCTGAGCTGCTTTCCTACATCACGAGCACCAACGTGTCCTCATGACCATCACAGACCCTGGCCTTTTCATTTTTCAGACTACAGGTCTGATTTCAGCCTTCCTGCATCTTTATTCAGCGTTTTACGCTCAGGGAGGCGGCGCGTCTGCTTGGAGAAACCTGAGCAGTGAATTATATTAATAAAGCAGAAACGTCCAGAATCAGCCGTTTAGTCCATTTTAGAAGGAGAACTGAAAAAGCTTCATGAATAAAAACTGAATCTTGAGATTTGGTGATCAGATGATCTCGAGACGATGAAATACAGGCTCCCTTATTCCTTCTCCCCTTTCTTTCTTCCTTCCTTCCTTCCTTCGTCCCTCCTCTCTTTGTTTGTTTCTTACTTACTTACTTTTTTCCTACTTTCCCTCACTCCCTCCCTCCATCCACTCTCTCCTTCCTTCCTTCCTCTCTCTCTTCCCTCCTTCCTTCCCTCCATCTCCGTCTTCCTTCCCTTCTTCTGCTCTCCCTTTCTTCACGCCTCCCTCTTTTTTTCTCTCTTACTTCCTTTTTTCCTTCCCTTTTCCCTCCTCCATCCATCGTTCCCTCCCCTCTCTATTTCTTTTTTTCTTTCTTTCTTCCATCCATCTATTCTTTGTTCTTTCTTTCTTCCATCCATCTATTCTTTGTTCTTTCTTTCTTCCATCCATCTATTCTTTGTTCTTTTCTTCCATCCATCTATTCTTTGTTCCTACCTTCCATCGATCCATCCATCCTTTCTTCCATCCATCTATTTGTTCTTTCCTTCCCTTCTATCCATTCATCCATATTTTCTTTCCTTCCCTTCTATCCATCCATCCATCTTTTCTTTCCTTCCCTTCTATCTATCCATCCATATTTTCTTTCCTTCCCTTCTATCCATACATCCATCTTTTCTTCCCTTCCCTTCCCTTCTATCCATCCATCCATCTTTTCTTCCCTTCCCTTCTATCCATCCATCCATCTTTTCTTCCCTTCCCTTCTATCTATCCATCCATCCATCTTTTCTTCCCTTCCCTTCTATCTATCCATCCATCTTTTCTTCCCTTCCCTTCTATCCATCCATCCATCCATCTTTTCTTCCCTTCCCTTCTATCCATCCATCCATCCATCTTTTCTTCCCTTCCCTTCTATCTATCCATCCATCTTTTCTTCCCTTCCCTTCTATCTATCCATCCATCTTTTCTTCCCTTCCCTTCTATCCATCCATCCATCCATCTTTTCTTCCCTTCCCTTCTATCCATCCATCCATCCATCTTTTCTTCCCTTCCCTTCTATCTATCCATCCATCTTTTCTTCCCTTCCCTTCTATCTATCCATCCATCTTTTCTTCCCTTCCCTTCTATCCATCCATCCATCCATCCATCCTTCTTTCCTCCCTCCCTCCTTCCTTCTGTAGAAACAGCATCTACTATAAATTCTTGGGGAACTTTTCCTTTAAAACTCACATTATAGTCTAAAAAGGACTAAAAATGTAAAAAAACTGAGTATGTCAGAAAATTACATTTTGTGTAGGAACCCTGGAAAACCTTATCCAACGTTCATAGCTCAAATCGAGAAACGTTGTTGTTGAAATGTCCCAGATATTAAAGAATAACCCTTTCTTTACTTTTAAACAAAGTCCCCTAGTTTCTCTGATGCGCTCTTTTTCAGGGTCCCAATGACTTGATCCATGTTTCTGTCCTGTTCACGCCGCTGTGTTCTGCCCCATAACAGTCTAATTTTCCTGTGATTTCGGGTACCTGTTGGAAGTACTTGTCACAGTTGATGTACTCTTTGTCATGAGAGTCCTGCAGCTTGTTGGTCTTCACGTACTGCCAGAGCGCCTGAATGATGCAGGAGCGGGTCTGGGTGTGGATGCCGAGCAGGCGCGCCAGGCGCAGGTCCAGCTTAAACTGGGGAGGCTGCGGCCACATTACGATTAAAACAAATAAAAAAAATAACTATTAGATAATTTATGTACATGTTTGACATCTACTTAAAAGCGATGAATGTTAGGAGCCTAAAACACTGCCAACGTGAGTTTATTCCACTGAGCTATATTATACACTGGAGTGCTGATTTTGCCGAAAAACTGAAGTCACTGGCCGCCATCTTGCTACTCCTTACTCTCACAGAACCCCATAGGATTTGGTTGCAACAACAAGCAGTTTTCTGGCTGTGTGGAAACGTTTCACAGGTAATTCTACAGTCAGTGGATGTATTAACACTATCAACTACTAGGAAATTAGGTGCTGAAATATTTTACATGTTATTCATATTATATATATATATATATTATTTATTTTTGTATATATGTATACATATATGTAAATATATGTTTTTGTATATATGTATACATATATGTAAATATATGTTTTTGTATATTGTTATGTATATATTTATACATGTTATATATATTTAAATAAAATGCAAAATATTTCAGCACATGACTTTCTCAGTACTTGATAGTTTTAGAACATAACATAAAAGTATATGGCATTTGACGTTTTAAAAGTCTTAAGCCCCCCTGAACATGAGAAAATCCTCGTTATTCGATGCTGTAGCGCACATATTCCCTAGTTACTGGGGGGAAATAGGGAGTACCAATATGGCGGCTGGTGGCTTCAAAGCGACTCGTTCTAACATGGCAGCATGGCGCCCTCACCTGGTAGTCCAGCATCAGCAGCAGGGTGCAGCGAACGCTCACATCTCCCGGCCTCTTCACCTGGAAGCCATCCGTCTCCTGGGTGGTGGGCGTGCGGTGCCACTGTAACACCAAGCGGACAAAACCACATGCTGCATCTCCGTGTGTCAAAAAAAGCGTTTGAAGCCTGCTCTGTAGAGTTTGCTTTTGTATTTAAAAAAATATATTAAAAACAATGTTTGCTTTTTATTGGTTATTTCCTCCTGACAGCTTTGAAATATGATCCCCTGAGGTTTCAACAACCTAGAGACTCTCAGTCATCTAAAAACTTAGATATTAACTGCATTTTATCTCTTTTAGTAAGAATATACCATATCTTAGTTACCTCTGGATTTTGTCTAATTATACCGCTTTTAATGTTTTTACCTCAAAGAGACACTGTTTGACTCAGCGCTTGCACAAATGCCCTTTGCACAATTACACTGTGACTTCTCCTGCATTGTCTACATTTAAATTGCTTACTTTTAAATCACTGCTGCACTTTATACTGTAATTTAATTTTACTGCATTTTACAAGCTGTATGCAACGAAATTTCGTTCTGTACGCACTCTGTGCATACAAAATGACAAATAAAGTTGTCTAAGTCTAAGTCTAAGCTGCTCCATTAATGGCCGTTTTGATTGATAGTGAAGGAATTGTGAATTTACGACACGTTTAGTGGCACCCATGGTAAATATATGTTTAAATAAAGCCTTAAAATATAGACCTTTATTGCAGTGTCAGAACAGCACAATGAAAATCTATAAAAAAAAAAAAAAAACTTTAATTTGATTCATAGAGGAAACAAAAATTTCTGAGCAAATCACTGGGATGCAGTTATATTATTATATTATTTTATTTACAGAAATTGATGTTGATCAGACTTGTCTGGGTCTTTTAATTAGTTATTAATGACTTCCTGTTGCTTCCATTTCATGACGCGAAACAGAGCCACCCTTCAAAAAGGAGGAAACTTTTTCCGTAAGTCCGGCAGTGGCTCCTAGAAAATAGCTTCTCGCCTAAACCTTCATCGGTTTACGCAGAACAAAAACAACAAGAGGCGTGACGAACGAAGGCTGGACTAGTTCAGAGCGGACATGTGGAAAATAATTATAAACTATAATAATTTAAACTCAAGGATGTTTGTTTAGGAAACATTTGCTGGAATCCACCAGAAAAGTGAGAAAGAGAGCATTAAAGAAGACGCAGGACTCTGGACACATCGATTGTTATCGGTATACGGATTCAATGATTAACGATCCAATTACATCGATGCCAATGGAAAATACCCATCTATAACGTCATTTTAAGATGCTCCTTTAATTTTAAATTTACAAGGAATGACACTAAAGTGAACAGGTGATCTGATTTTTCTTTTTTTATTTAAATTCTTGCTTAGAAATAAAATGGTAAAATCATATATGGGTTATTTGTGAGTTAAAATAAATGTAAATATTAGTGTTAGACAGGCAGATGATATTGCATCATATCGATCGCATCGATAAGAGATCATAACAGACTTTGTGATATCGGCAAATATCGTATCGTCATCTAAACAAATCGACATGATAAAGCTGGCGATTTACACCCCTAGTCCTATTGGCAACAGGTGATAAAGCAATTAGTAGAAACCAATGAATTTGTAAAATTAAAACAATTTTTTTCCTTAATCTCATATTTTTCCCAAGGGAATAAATGCACTTAAAGTCAAGGCTGTGTGTTTAAGTTTACATATCTTTACCAGGAGTGCGAGTACTTCCAGCAGGTGCAGAATTTAGCCTAATTTTGACTTTTTCTGCGTCAAAATGTTTCAAAGTTTTCAGGCCTTTTAGGCTTAATTAGATATAAACAGCTAAAGCACAGTGGAAATGTCCAGCGCTGGTCGTGACAGGCAGAACTATGTTTGGTAAAAAGGTTAAATATCTCTAAAGCAGTCATGCACAACGTGAAGGGAAAAAAAAAAACACAAGATAGCAGAAGTTTAACCAAGATTTTTTTTTCTGTCCTCCAGCAAAAAGGTTTGTTAATCCAACTTTGTTTTTACCTTAAAGCTCAAAACAATATATCTTAGATTAAAGCGTGATTGCAAGGGAACTCAGAACAGGATAAATTAAGAGCAGAAAATTAATAATACAACGATTCCATTAAGAGTCAGTTTTATCTTTCCTTTCTGTCTAAAGCCAGATGTTATGAAAATAGTTTTAGCACAAAACCAAAAAGCAAGAACAAGCAGCCGATTGGCCCGGCGTATAAACAGCACATTTACCCTTCAACCAATGGCTGGCTGTCTCAGAGCAGATTCAGCACTGAATGCAGCTCAAGGTAGGGATGAAATTCCTTTGATTGAAAATCACTTAAAGAGGAGCACCTGAGTGCCGGGTTGATATAAAAAAAAAAAAAGAGGAACCTTGAGAGGCCGTCACTTTCACTCTGAAACCCTTCAAGTGGATTTTTCTCTCTTTATTTTTACGCAAGCTCACTTTTTATGGAGATGCAGAGTGAAGGGCGGCAGCTGGTTGTTTATAATAACCAAGCAGCCGTTTTCTCCATCTGCATGCTGAAACAACCTTGTGTGCTGGGAATAAAAACCAAAACAAAAAACAAAAAAAGGTGTCTTTATTTCTCCTGTTGGAGAAAAAAAATAATCTGCATGCTGAAGAGGGCAGGGCGGCCCACTCTGCCTCTCATTCGGCTTTATTCCCCCATTTAGCCAATGAGGACATGATGAGGAGCAGGCGAGATGGGATCATTGTTCCTCAACATTTAGCCAGACATGAGAAAATGGGAATTTTCAATGAACGAAAACCATCATTGACCTTGACGGCATGGCTGGAAAGTCCAATTCACAGATTTACGCAGCGCAGAGAAGCTCTCTGTTGGTAATGGAACAAGTTGTTCAAGAAGCTGTGAACAGTGTCCAAATGGAGCAAAAGGATCATTGACAGCATAGCTAACGAGCAGCTGGTTCAAGGAAAAAGGAGACACCTTTGTACTGTCACAAATACTAATAGGGGCTCATACAGGCATCATTTCTGCCATTATATTCACGTTTTTTTTTTTTTTGTCAAAGTCAGATCTCAATGACTGAAATTAAATAGTTTCATCAGATACATCCCACTTTCTCCATGTACAATCATATCCTTTCAACTTTATCACATTATAACTACAAAGGTATTGAATTCTCTGAGATTTTTTAATGACAGACGGACGGACGGACGGATAGGGGAGTGGTGGCCAAGTGACTTTAGAGCAAGGCACTTGTATCCTGGGTTTGAATCCCACAGACTCTGGGTCCCTGAGGAAGACCCTTAGGGACCCCACTGTTCCCTAATGGATGGGTTAAATCTAGAGGAAACATTTCAGAACATTTAGCAATGCAAAATAAAGATGATTATTATCATGGATGGATGAATGAACTTTGATTTTTATCTCTACAAAAAGGTAAAAGTTTTAAATCCAGGCTTTCTGGAGATCTTGTTAAAAAAATTATTTGGTGTTTACCTGGTAAGTTTTAACTAGTTTTCCTTCCACTACCTAATTAAGCTTCATAGTACGTAATGTATTATTATTTTTTGTAACTTTTTGGTTTCTTTAAATAACTGAAACACAAAGAAAGACTCCTAAACTGAACCGACAACTCTTATATATTCTTCACATAAACACATGACCACCTAGCAAAGAACCAGTTTTAAATACTGAGGCCCTTCACTATAAATAACAATTTTTTCCAAACTCTTTAGACGATGTACGAAAAAAAAAATTTAATAAAAGAAAACTGAAAAATGTCTGTAGATGATCAACTAAAGAGCAATCGCAAAGGTTTTCCCCTCCTACTTCTCAAACACATGACCTTCAGACAAACATAAACCGCCGTAGAAAGATTTTAGACCTAAAACAACCTCTGCTGATCTCCAATTATGTCATATATTTAAGCACGCAGAACGTGGTGTTCTGATCGGAAACGTTAACTAAACATAAAAGCGGCCTAAAACATCTAAAGACCCTCTGAAAACCAGGTGAACGACATATGAAGACCACTTTAAAACATAAAAACTTCTGCACGTCGTGCAACGACCAATGCCTCGTGCATCGCTTAATTGCAAACTCAGTGAGACGGCACGCAAAAAACAGAGTCTCTCTTCATCCAGGCTGACGTTACGGCCCCCCATGTCCTTTGTTTCACATTTATAATAAGTCATGTGAAACAATAATAAGCTGTGGTTTTAAGGGGGTGTTATGAGCAGACCTATTTCTTGACTTCCTTAGAGCCTCGCGGTGTCGGGCTGACCACCTCCTTTCTATACTTTCAGTTCAGACATGAGAGTTGTGTCAGTTTTCCCGAGTTTATTCTTGGCAAGAAGCTGAGTGAGTCGGTGCCACAGCATGAAGACGTTTCACTCTGACTCATCTGAAGTTAAACAGTGTCCGGTTTTGAGTAGAGCAGTTGACTTCTTTTTAACAAGACAAATAAAATATCTGGTGTGGAAAGTTAGTGCGTTTGAGCTCGGCGATACTGTTAAGGCACGGTTTGTGCTTATTCTGCCTGATTGGGTCTTTTAAGGTTAGATCAGAAAGGGAGAACGTGTTTATCTCTGGGTTTGTTGCCATTATCGTTTTGTAGAGATAAAAAACAAAAAAAACAACAAGCAGTAAAGGACTAGGGGTGTTGCTTTGACAGCAATGTGCAAGGACACAGACAAGAGTTAATTTTAGTGAAATTCCATCATTTTTTTTACAGCACTATTCTTAATTTTTCAGTTACGCTTCAAGGTTGAGGTTTTTTTGCTAGAAGGACAGATTTTTCAGAAGGCGAACATCTGCTATTTTTGTTATCTTTTCTCACCGTTTTGTTGCTGAACTAGTGTTGTATGAACATGCCGTTTATCAGTTAGTTTTGACAAAAATGTCAAACGTCTATAATTACTTTGAGTGCAGATAAACAAGTGATCATGTGCTGCGTGATCTTCCTCTTTGTGCGCGGTAAAGACACCCTGTTTTGCCTGACCTCGACCAGGTGGTTGTCCGGACCGTACAGCTCTTTGTCCAGCTCGATCACCAGGCTCTTGAAAAATGAGGAAAACTTCTTTTTCTGCTTCCCCGGCTGCAGAACAAACGGACAGAGGTGGTCGGTTAATCTACAGGGATCTTATAAATGATGGTCAGACTCATGAAAATGCACTCGTCACATGTTCTCCTTAAGGATCATTACTTGAGAGAAACCACAAGGAGCTGAGTGAGATCAGAATGAAAATAAGACAGCGATGGTTCTCATGGTCCACTTCCTTCGAGCTTCACTTTAAATATTTGTGGGTTTTGAAACGTAGAGCTAAATGTCAGAGCTTATGGCACAAAGCAAATCATTTCCCTTTCATCTCAAAACCCTTTTCCCACCACTTAGTCATTTTATACTCCCAGCCAATACATTACAAATACAAAATCCTTTCAGCACATCATTATAGACTGTGACTGAGAGCCAAAAAGGTCCCAGAAGAGCTCTAAGATTAAATACCAGCACATTTTTACCGCTAAACTCAGATTGAAATCTCAGTTTTAATATGCAGCCATTTGTCCCACAAATTAATAACACAACTCCACATCTGTTCAAAATTCTCGAGACAAAAAAAACAAAACTTAATTTACTCAAAATAATTAAATATCTACAGCCAAAACAATTTGGGGGCATTAAAAAAAATTGTCAGACCAATGCAATAACGAGACTCACATCATCCAGCAATTTCCCCTCTACTCTCAGCTCCCATGATGCAATGCTTCCATCAGAATCGTCAGCATCAGGTCGAGCTGGGTTGAACGTGTTTGAAATATAGAGCCTTAGTTTACGCTTTTGCTGCTGACACAAGGGCAAAATCAGGAGCACCGTTTAGTATGGAATATAACAAAAGGGCAAATTAATATAGCTGAAAACACTAAAAGGGGATTAATGTGAGAGGATTTTTTTTCTTTACCTTCATTGGTCTTTTCAGTGCTTCCTGGATGTCCACGCGTTTACGCATAATGGTTTGGTCCAGTTTGCGCTCAAAAGCCAGCAGATCCATGTAGGCCTGAGATTCAGGTACGAGTTCACGGATCTGTCCAGAGGAAAAAACAAAGCAATGTTATGAAATTTGGATAAAATTAGTTTTCACACAATTAATTCAAAAGTAGAAGACTATTCAAATATGTAAATATTGTGAAATGTATTAAGCAGACAAGCTGCATTTTTTTGGGGTTCCGTGATTTTTTACCAGCTGGTACCAAGTAAAGTGCTGTGTCACCTTAAATACTGTTAGAAAATACATTTTAATCCTCTTTATTGTTAAAGCAGCAGAATAACATGCAAACTAATGCATTAGCTGCAAAAAAGTGGGAACTAAAAATATTACCAGGTTTATGGCATTGCCTTATGTTTGTAGATTATTAAATAAACTAAAGCCGTTGTTCCAGATTTTCTTTGTTTTTTTATGCTTGTAACATCTTATTGTTCTTAACTGCACTGACCACTAACTAATATGTGTAACTAAATATGAACAACAATGTTAACAATAATGGTAATCCATTACCTTACTGCATGTTTTATACTGATTTTTAGGTCCCGTAAATTTCTTCTTTTACATAAAATTTTCTTCTTTTACATAAAATTTTACATAAAACCTAAAATCCCTATGAGCTCAGTCTTACATTAGCTAAAATCTGTTAGCTAGTATTGCCAAAAATGCTAGCATAAAAAACGTTTCCAAGTTGAGGCCATAATGTTATGAATTGTAAACTAAGTTAACCCTAAAATCTTTGTTTTTTGTTGCAAGATGTGTGTGTTGTAATCTAAAAACAACAACAAAAAACATGTCCTATTCACATTAGCTGAAATGCATGAGCTAAGTTGCTAACTGAAAAATGTTGCCACGTTTAGCAAGCAAAGGTTTAGCCCTTATCCTACAGTTGATAATTTGATATGCTGTAGTGTTGGAATAAAACATATAATTTCTCTTAAATATTTATATACAACAGCGCTTAAGCAAACATCCATCAATCCATTTTCCAACACTCTTATCCCTATTGGAGTCGCGAGCGGTGTCGGTGCCTATCTCCAGCTACTTTAGCAGTCCTTGCTAACATAAGTGTAACCAAATATCACAATCAATGCTAAAACAACAGATTTTTGAAAAAACAAACAAACAATAAACACATAGGCTATACTTCTTCTAACAAATGTTAGATAATATAGTCAAAAATGTTAAAAGAATGTATGTAATCTCTTTTTTTAGAGGTTAGATACATTAGCTAACCATGCTAACTCACAAAAATGCTGCTGCTGCTGCTGCTGCATTTTAGGGCAAAAGTTGATGCATTTGTTCCAGAGATTTAGCTGATTTGGAGCAAATGTGTTTGTTTGGTAATGGGACAGGACATATTAATCAACATGAATACATTAGACCATCATGTACATATGCCAGATTTAGCCACCAGGGCTAATTTTCATCTATTAAAAATTATGTTAATGTGTCTGTTAATTAATAAACTGTTAATTTACATTATGGTTGTAGTTTTGATGGCTGAAAAGCCACCGTTTAAGGGATTAACAGAAAATATTCAGTGATGAAATGTTCATCATTTCTAATAATACCGTATTCCAACAATGTAGAGCAAGAACTGAAAAAGCCACGTGCCCAAAAGAGCTTTTCATGAACATGTTGCAGTGACTTTAATTTAATGAAGTATATTAGGGGTGGTGGAGCTAATCCATGAAGCACTTTGTGCAAGAGTATGAAATCCGAATTTATAATCATAATGTCCCATATCGGAAATTTCTAGGCGATATTAGGATTCCGGAGAAATCATGCTAAAGTTGCTAAAGGAAATAATTTCCCAAGATTTTAACCTTAGATTGCAGAGATTACAAATGATTAAATGATTATTCTGGGGACTGATGAGAAAAGCTAAACTTTTTGCGAGGTATGCATCCTGTTACATATAAAAAAATAAAAAATAAAAAATAAAAAAACATACTGACAGTCAAACATGGTAGTGTGACAGTCAGGGACTGTTTGATTTAATTGATGGAAAAAATAAAGCAGAATGTAAGGCCATCGGTTTGGGTCTTGTAGGACAATGAGCCAAAAGACACCACCAAATCAGCGTCAGAATGGCTCAAAAGAAGAAAATTAAGGTTTTGGAGTGGGTTAGTCAAATATTTTGATTTATCGAGATGCTGTGGTGTAATCTTACACATAATTTAAAATCCTCCAGTGGAACTAAATTAAAACAATTCTGCAAAGAAAAGCGGGCAAAACACCTACACAGTGATGTTAGAGACTTGTAGCCAGAGTTTGGTTGGAACAACAGTAATCAGGATTGTGGGAAAATTATGATTTTTTTTGCCCATAGAGCCTTGTTAGTTTGGATAGCTTTTTGCATTGACAAAGGAAACCATAATTTCAAAAGCTGCTTTTTTTTATTTACTCAATTTAGCTTTGTTTGGTGTGAGGATGCATTTGATGATCTCTAAACATTTTAACAAGTGTGGGGGAAAACAAAAAGAAAAACAGAAGATGTATGTAAGCAAACAAACACCTCTTCACAGGGCTGTAGGTACAAATCAGATACAATTTCCTTTGAGTAGCACTATAAACTAGGGTTTAAAATAAAACACTTTGCTAACCACAGCTCTGTCCATCATTAATGGGGTGCTCTGCAGCACCCACCAGGGGATCAGAATGAGATGCAGACAAACAGCCAGAACTCCAACATTACCATACTGATGAAAGTCCTCACAGCATCAAGGGCTGCTGCTGCTCACTGAACTGTGCGCACACACTCCTCCAGCTCCCTATCCTCCCCTCCCTGCTACTTCTTTCATGTTTTTCCTGCCTTCATTGTTCCCTCTCATTCCTTCTCTATCTACCGGGCCAAGACGCTGGGCTGGTGGAGGAGTCTGGCATTCCCCATGTCTGACTCACTGACAGGTGTGCCGCTCCAGCCATGCCACGCTAGCCGTTATCTCTCGGTCTGGGTAATGTCAGAAAGGGCTAAGTCTTGAGCCTGCATGTTTACAGTCCAGCAGACCTTTGCAGCTCGAGCAGCGCGGGTCGGCGGCCAGGACTCTCATAGATTACGGGGAAAACTGAGAGCGCAGGATGAACATCTCCACCTCAAATGGTACACACTCACCTGTGGGAACATAATTCGTCTGCTGCCGCTTTCACTTCTCCATGTGTTTGCATCTAAGCATGATATTTACAGTGTAAATCAGTGAGCAACTATCCAAATAACGTAATAAAACCCTGAAGAAAACTTCTCGTCTCTCTGCCCGTCCTCTCTCGTCTCATTTTGGGAAATGAAAAAAAAAAACACTGAGCCGGCCCTATGCACTTTCTAAGAAACCTCCGGCATCAAAAAGCTTTCAGGTTTTTTTTTTTTGTTCTTCCCTGCTTTGCTCGCAAACGATGAAAAAAAAAAAAAAAAAAGACAAACAGACAGAAAGAAAATAACAGAACAACAAAAAGGTAAATATATGCAGCCTCACCCTTTGCGGAAGAATCTTGTCTGCCATTTTCCTTCTCTTAGCACTAGAGACAGGGAGAGAAAGACAGAGAGAAAGAGGAAAAAGAGAGCATGTTACTATGGTGACTGATAGCGTAGCACCCAGGCCATCTGCTAAAATGCTGGGCCATATCCAGCACCCCAGCATCCCAGCTGTGTGTGTCTGTGTGTGTGTGTGTGTGTTTGTGCTCCCGTGTTTGTGTGCTCACTGAAAATGCAGCCGTCCGCCTGGGAAGCGAGAGCCTCTAACAGCCCAAAAAGTGTCACATCACACATCTCCCACCTGATACGCATTCACCGTAACTCGCAGAGAAAGATGCACAAACACGCTGCAGAGCCTACCGATGCTGCAGGACGGCAGACAGCAGACAGGATGTGTGTTCGAAAAGCTTTTTAGGAATGCAGAGCCTCCGCTGTTTTCACCACAGAGGATCTGTGCGCGCTCATTGATTCATGAATTCCAGGCGCAGCGTTTGTTTGGTATTTTAACTTTGCAGAGGATGGACAAGGAACACACACGCACCAAAAAAAAAAAAATAAAAAAATCTGCTAAACTGATGCACTTATAAGATAAGGAAAAAAAATAATCACACTACAATTTCCTTTGCTTGCTAAATTAAACATCTGTGGGCACCTTAATATGCAGCGCGGCTCAGGCAAGTTGTCTGCGTCTACAAAAAGGCAGCATCTAAAAACAACTAGGTAGTACTACACTGTGACTCGTTGTCTCAAGGTGATTTTAACTCATCCTTCTCAGTGTAGAAATAACCGTTCTTTAAGTGTGCTGCAGCAGTGCCCTGTAAAAGTGTTCATACCCCTTGACCCTTTTTCACATTTTATCAACCACAAGCTTCGATGTAACAAGCCAAGACAAGGTAGAGCAAAATGGTGAAGTGGAGGTAAAATCAAATGTGATTTTCAAAATGTTCAATTTAAAGAAAATCTAAAAAGTGACATGTGCATCTGTATATAGCCCGCGTATGCCCCAATTTGCTTAAATAAAATCCAGTGCAACCAATTGCAAATAAAACGAGTCCAGCTGTTTGTATTTCATGAATCCAGCTGTTCTGTGAAGCCCTCAGAGGTTCGCTAGAGAACATTAGTGAACAAACAGCATCATGAAAACCAGGGAATCCAGCAGACAGCGAGAAAGCTCTGGAGGAGTTCAAAGCAGGCTTAGATTATAAAGCTTTAAACTCCTCACACGGCACCGTCGTCTTAAAATGGAAGGAGTGCTGCATAACTGGCCGTCCATCTAAGCTGACAGGCCAGGCAATCAGAGAAGTAGCCAAGAGGATTGAGGTAGCGCTGGATGAGTTGTAGAGATCAGCTCAGGTGGGAGAAACGGCTGAGAATATTAATTGTGCGCTCCACAAATCTGGCCCGTATGGAAGAGAGTCAAAAAGAAAGCAAAATGCCATTTTGTGGAGGAAAACTAATAACGAACACCACCTTGAACACACAATGCCTATGGCGACTGTGAATGCATAGTGGTGCCAGCATCCTGCTGTGTGGACGCTTGTCTTCAGTGGGGACAGGCTGCAAAAGACTTGAGACAGAGGTGGAGGTCCACCTTCCCGCATAAAAACATCCCTAAACATGCAGCCAGAGCTACAGTGAAATTGTTTAGAGCAGAGGTCTTCAACATGGGATTCGCGGTCGTGGAGCTGAGATTTTGTTCTGAACCTCCGCCCTCCTCCCAGTCTGACAAGGAAGGGGTCCATACACAGCCTTACCAATTCAAGAAGTAGTTTTACAAAGTAATCTTTTCAAGGTGACTTAATACAAATGCACCCCACAACTTTTCATATATTTTATTGGAGAAAAGTTGAAATCTATACACTAATTTCTTTCCACTTCATTGTTGGTCTATCGCAGGGATCTTCAGTTCCAGTCCTTGAGGTCCGGTGTCCTACAACTTTTATATGTGTCCCTGGTCCAACTCACCTGTGTCAAATAATCAGGTTATTAGCAGGACTCTGGAAAACTTGACTGCTTTTGATTCAGGTGTGTTGGACCAGGGACATATCTAAAAGCTGCAGGACACCAAACCTCAAGGACCGGAATTGAAGACCCCTGGTCTATCGTCTAAAACCTTGTTCAAATGTATTAAAGTTTGTGGCTGTATCGTGATGAAATGTTAAAAAAAGGTCAAGGGGATTAAATATTTTTGCAAGCCGCTGAGCAAAACCAATCGGCAGTGATGGTAAAAAGTAAAGTGAGAATGACGTTTTAAGGATCAGGACACAACAAAAATATGGTGATGCTCAAAGAGTAAATTGTTTACCTTTTATTAAAATATTACACCATGTCATGGTTTATTAAAAGGTTATTATGCAAATATACAGAAGCAATGTTTAATAAACTTACAGGGACACTAATCTAAGAGGGTAAGTAGCAGATAGAAACTGAAGATAATATGCTTTTGACTGCAGTGAGGATAACTAATCCTACAGGGTAGTTATTCAAAACAAGTACAGCTTGTTTTAGATAGAGTAAATCTGGCTATCATAAATCTCACATTTAGAGACAAAAGCTGTTGAATGGGGGTGGAGAACTATTTTCCACACATTAGTGATGGTTCTACAAAAATGCAATGGATACCCACAACAAAGCAGGTAAAATAGTCTCCCTTCCTCAGCATCATGAAGACGGTGCCAACTCCCGATTAGCTGTACGTGCATAAAAGAAGTAAAAGATTTATTTTAACGGCACACCTGACAAATAAATTCATGTATTTTATATAGTGCTATTGAACCAACCCTTTTTAATGCTGCCCTGGGCAACTGCCCATCTGGCTCATATCAATAACCACCACTGCCACAGTTTTACCAATACTGATTATGTATATTTGATAATGACATGGTGTAATATTATATCTAATGTTGCGTATCCTTTCCGCAGACTTTTAGAACATGTTTACTTATTTTAAAAAAAGGCTAAATGTAATGAACTTTTACTTTGGAAAAAAAAACATTAAATATATAGGTACTGTACCTAAATAATTTGTGAGCAAACTCATTTACCGTGTTGCTAAAACTCTTATGAGAACATGTTACGTATACACTTAATTTCTTTGAATTTGGCATGATGCTTATTATTCCACATGCTACCAGGCTTTAGTATCTAACTTTGGTCTGTCATGTTTCCTAATACATTTAAAATGGTAATATATTAATATTAGTCGATAGCTAAAAGATGGGAAGTTACAAACACTAATGTGGCCTGCCATGTGGCGAGGGCGGCAGAAATCTTAGTTGTTAAACTGTACGAAGTTGAAAGCAAAAAGTTTATGAAGTAGGTAAACAACTTTTTCTTCATGTTATGAAAGTCCACGATAAATTGGACCTGCACTAAAATATGCTATGAGCCGAATCCCCAACAAGTCATATCGAAACAGAGCTACATGCTAACATTAGCCTAGCCGTCTGTAAACTGCTCTGCATTAAAACATCCTCAGCAGGAACAAGACACAAAGTTAACTGAAGACTGTAGCTTCCTGTATTGAGTCATACATGTTTGGAAATAAATGGTAAAGCTGTGTATGTTATGGCGACATGTTTTTAGTACATTTTAGTCACTTTGCCTAACTAGTTAACCTGTGTTGGTGTAGCATTCTGAGCCATAACCTGCAGAGACCTCAGCTGTGACAAAATATTAGTCACAGTAATGAAAAATGAGAACCATGTCGTCCTGAATGACATTGATGAGGACGGTAAATGGAAAACAATCACAATACTTACGTGGTGTGTTCTTTTTTTTGCAATTTAATGCTGCAGAGTTTTCAAGTATATTCATATTTACTTTAATCTAGTATCCAGTCCAGACTCAGTATTGGTAAATGCCTAGTGTTAAATCACTTGGATTGGTATCAGGAACAAAAGAAATCTTGATCAGAACATCCTTAGTTTTGATTGTTACAAGAATTCTCAAAACTCTGATCAAAACGGGGAAATATTTCATATTATTGATATAATAACAATGCATCATACCACACCAAAAAGGCATTTCACTTTATATGACATTGTCCACACTGTTTACAGGATTTTTTTTTTGTTTTGCAGTGCAGATTATATTGTATTTTTTTTTTGTCAGGGAGCACTGCAGCACCAAGTGAAGCAGTCGTTCTATAACTATCAGCATGCCAAATACTGCAACAAGCCAGCTGATGGGAGAGTTAAATGATCCAGAAGGGAATAAAAGAAGGAAACAAAAACAATTTGCTAATTTACACTGTCTGAAAAATGCTTTAAAAAGGAGTCTGGTCCCATCATGCCATGCTCCAGGCCAAAGCATGCACTACTACAGTTTAAAGGGGGGTTGCCCTCTCAACCTGCACGTACGTTTGGCCAGGCTAGTTCATTCCGGGGTTGGGAGGGGTAAAAAGGTAAAAAGGCTTAAAAAAAAGGCCAGAGTGGTCATCAAAAGAAAGAAAAAGGGGCATGCAGCAGAATAAACTCCTACTTTGATCCGAGCGTGGGATCTGATTGGGGCTCTCTCATGTCCATCTGCCTCGCCGGCATCTCGCTGGCTCCAGGAAATCCAACTGGCTTCCTATGAATTGGTGAGGATTCGAAGGTTGTCCGATTAGTGTTATGGCGAGAAACACATTTACTCAGAGGGGGGAAACACCTGTCGGCTCGTTTAAAAAAAAAACAAAAAATATATGTGTGTGTGTGTGTGTGTTGGACGTGTGTGAAGTTCAAGGGTTCTGTTAGTAGGTGCAAACTCTACGACTAGGACAAGGCCAGGCACTGTGATGAGAGAGTAACTGTGTCCATGCTCGTGCAGCGGAGGAGGACCTGGGAGGCATCCTGCTCGTCTGAGGGACACGCTCATTCAACAGTGTTTCTCAGGGAACCAAAACAACCATGCTTCACACACAGAGGCAGACAATACACTGATAGAGACGAACGCTGTGAGTGTGGAGATCACAGGGAGGAGGGTGAATCTGAGCCGGAACGTTCCCTCTGCTTCAGCTCATTTCTTCAAGTCCGTCCGATGCAGAGACGGACGTGTGGTGCAGAAGAAGACGTCATGCATACTTTAGCAGAAAGAGAGAAGCTCTTGGTACGCTACATCTGTGGAAAGGCAACCGCTTGTCCATATAAGTCAATGCTTTGTTCAAACACCAATGACTGGTTTAAAATTTCAACGCTATTAAATGTAACATACAGGAAGCCTAAACTCGCTACTTATTGAAATACTTGGGAAAACACACCAGTCTCACAAATCAAGTGAGATTTTTCGTGGACAAATGCATCCAGCATCGTTATTTCCAAGCAGCCTCAGATTTATATCAAATAAGTTGCCAAAGCACAAAAGGTTTCATCATTAGGGTTGTTTTTCAGATGTTTGCTCACACACCTCATGTGCATTAATGTCATAATCGTTTTTGAGCTTTCAATGAATAGTCAGAAATACCTTGATTCTTTAATTAGAAACGATTATCCTCCAAAGACGAAAAAACAAATAAGAACTGGCTGCACAACTTTGAATTTATTGCCGATTTTCTCTCATCCTTACAGGGTCAAACATACGCAAACACACACACACTAATATTTAGAAAAATGTCCCTCAGGACCACACGCTTTTTTTTAATATCCATCAACAGGCTTCAGTCTTAATTGTGGCTTGATTTTGTTCGGCTTCATGGCCCAAACCAGCTTTAAGGTGCATTTATATCCTTTCTGGCCACAACCTTATAAAAAAACTGTATCCAGACGCTCTTCCTGACACAACCGAGATACTACAAACCTGGTTCCCCCGTATCAAAGACATAAACCTACCCTGTTACACCACCAAGGGACAGCTCCTACCAGCCTTAAGGTAGGGTCCATTAATGTTCGACAGGATTAAGGTCCAGGCTTTGAAAAGATAATAGCAGAACCCGGATTTCACAATGAGATCATTAATCTGTTTGCATCCCACATTTATTGACGTTTTAACCGTCCTCTCACCCAAACTGTCGCCTTCAGATGGAAGGACATTTGTTAGGATATTCAAGACTCAAGCTAAACCTACTGGAGCATTAGCACAGTTCTCAGTGAAGCCAGTTTCAAGCACAGATCAGACATAACATTATGACCACCTGTCTTTACTTGTGACGGACCAAAAGAGCCATGGCCTGTCGAGGCATGGACTTTACTAGAGCCCAGCAGACGTTCAGACGCACAGAGATGTAAGCAGCAGATCGTTTGAATCCTGTAAGTTGCCAGATTGGGCCTCTCTAGATCCGTCACAAACTTTCCCAAAGATGTCTGATTGGAGCAAAGGAAAAACGGGACATTTAGAAACCAAGTCAACACCTCAAACTATTTCCCGTTCTCATTTATCTTGACGCAGAATGTTTTATATTTCTGATCCCACAACCATCAGTGGATACCTCTTCCATTGGAAGGTGTACATGCACTGCAAAAGGGGAACTAGAAATAAGTAAAATATTCTTTAAAATTATTGTATTTGTCCTTGATTTGAGCACGTAAATAAGATGATCTGCCAATGGAATAAGACTTTTGCACATAAAATAGGAACAACTCATCTCCATCATCTTATTTTAAGTGCAGGATGTCTAAATATCTCATTTTAGGGTTCAAAATACTCATTTCATTGGCAGATAATATCATTTACCTGCTCAAATCAAGGATAAATACACTAAGTTTAAGAACATTTTACTTATCTTTAGATACGTTTTTGCAGTGTGGTCTGCAGCAACGCTTAGGTAGGTGTTAAGGGTCAAGTTAACATCCACATAGATGGCAGGGTAGGGCTGGGCGATATGGATTAAAAAATAAATCTCCGATTTTATCCTACCAAATCCGATTAATCGATTTTTTTCCTCCTTTTTGTTTCATAAAAAGAAATTAAATAAATTATTTTAAAACCTTGCTTTTTATGTCAAGCATTTCGTCAGGGAGTTGACCTGAATTCAGAGTGCAACTAAAAACAAGCTGTGAAACATGCTTGTAAAACAAGATGGTAGCTGTGCCATTATGAACAATGAAAATATAACAAAACATTTGCTGCTAGTGGTTTTACACATTGAGCTAAGAACAGGCTTCGCTGCACTTGTGAACTTCAAACTAAGTTAAAAAAAAAGTAAATATGTAAATGAAGTACCTCGTATTATGGTTAAAAAAAAGTTTTTACTTAACAATATTTTGACAATAATTTTGCCTAAACATATATTCAGCATCACATGTTGTTCTCTTCATGGAAACCCAATGAGAGTATTGGCAAAATAAAATCCAGATTTTCCAAAAATGAAATCTTAAACAATTGTAAATTCGAATTAATCGATTAAATCCATTTATCGCCCAGCCCTATGGCAGGTATCAGAATTTCCCAGCTAAATGTTGCTGAGAGCATCACAGTCTCCCCACCTGTCCTCACAGAGGATTGTTCTCCCCTAACCAGGTCCTCAGGGCCTCCTGTAGTGCACCTAAATAAAGTAAATGGATCAAAATCAGGTTTCTGCAGAACCTGCTGGCACACTTTGGTAATGCACCCATTTCAATCAGGCAAGGTGGAGCGGCGAAACAAGACAGCAGCCCCACTGCCATTCAGTATCCTGGTGTCAGGACTCCCCCACGGACACACCATGTCTCACCGTGTGTGTCAGATGTGTAAACACTGCAAAAACATGACTAAATCTAGTAAAGTTTTCTTGAAATTAGTGTATTTGTCCTTGATTTGAGCAGCAAGTTTACATGATCTGCCAATGGAATAAGATTTTTGCACTTAAAATAGGAGCAACTCATCTCCATCATCTTATTTCAAGTGTAGTTTACCTAATTATCTTATTTTAGGTGTAAAAATACTCATTCCATTGGCATATCATCTTATTTACCTGCTCAAATTAAGGACAAATACACTAATTTCAAGAAATTTTTACTTATTTTTAATTCAGTTTTTGCAGTGAACTTGGACAGGAGCACCTCTTCCCATTGCTAACGTGCCCATATTTGCTGATTTCATGACTGGTCTGAGATCAGCATGCACCAAACTGCTATCAGAACCAGTGATAGCATCCTGTTTGGTCATTTCCGCTGTTTCTAACACATCATCGTTGACGACAAAAGGTTCAGTTGCAGCAAAATTAAAAAAAAAAAAAATCACACCCAGAGCCAATAAATTAGCGTTATACATTTCATCCGTCAGTGGTCATAATGATGGGCCTGATCTGTGTGTAGCCATGGACAGAGAGGGTGCCAAAAATGCTCCAAAATCGTCATCAATGAGCTTGACTGAAATCTGCAGCTGCTCTCACGTCTTATGGAGGAAGGTTTTATGCTCATTTTATTATTTTGGAGAACAGAGGTCGAGACGTTTGGCCACGGTGACAAGAAGTAGAGTACGTTTGAGGGAGCCTTCAAACCTAACAGCACCGTAAACCACGGCGACAGAGGATTTAAACAATCCGTTTAAGGTGAACCCGTTTGCTTTAAATTAAAGCAGCACCTTTTTTTTTTTTTTTAGACCAAAGTATTTCCACTACAAAGCCAACTGGAGTAAAACGCTTCATTCAGCAGCTTGCTTTGCCCCTAGCTGCAGAGCGCAGCCCGGACCCAGAGGGCCCAGTGACATTGCAGACTCAGGTGGTCCGCCCTCATCTGGCAGCAGCGTGGGGTCTGAGCTGCACGGCGGAGGTGGAGCGCCAACCTGTTTGCCAGCAGACGCACACCGTCTAAGAGACAAACGAGGCAAAGACACCTGGATGGGTCACACTGGCGCATCGATCAGAGGCTCGGCAGCCAGACAGGCCGCTCAGGGGGGGTTGAGACCCAGACGCTGAACAACATTTCCTCTGAAATGTTCGACAAGCCTGCTTAATTGTAAGTGGATCAATCGGGCTGCAGATAGCGAGAGAATGAAACGGTGCACGGAAAAGCGCATATTGATCGCCTTTCTAATGACCACACCTGACACGCTTGTCTCCTTATAGGCACCCACCAGCTCTCTGTGTGTGTGTGTGTCTGTTGAAGCTTCTGGGATTCAGATGCTTAGGTGTTAGATTAAAACCTGCAGACAGCTTTGTGTGGAAAAGTGGGGAGGAAAAAAAAAAAAAAAACAGCATCCCTCTGGAGACACATGAAGTTCAGATGCTCATGCATGGCAGGAAAAAAAGAAGAACAAAGCAAGGCAAAAGACGCAAGATAATAAGTGGGAGAGAGCCGATGTGCGAGTGCGAGAAGTGGAAACAAAGACAGAAATGGCTGCTGGGACGAGGCAGACAAAGGGCCATGGTTTCACATCTCATCAGTTCGATTTATTTGGTTTGAGGGATTTACTAAAATCGTGGAGCTTAAAATGCAAATGCTAAAAAGATACAAAAAGTGCAAAGAGCAGGGCTGTTTGTTTTTCCTTTAATTCACTCATGCCTTTTTACACCATTGAGATCCTTCATCGGCAGAGACTGTCTCCAGCAATCTTTGTGCCATTTTAACCATTCAAATATTGAAACATTTGATATGTATGAATTCTACTACTTTAAGATACTTCATATATGCAAATTAATGGCTTCAGAGGAGTAATAAAAAGGTGTCGGACTTTTCTTTTTTCAGCATTTTACATTAAGTTGTCTTTTTAGAGTTATTTTTGTGCGGGCCTCCTAACTTTGATGGTTCAATGTTGATGGATGCCAGACAAACGAGTGTGTCTGTACGTCCGAACACTTTTGACTTCCATGTGACTTCATGCTGCTCTCTAATTGGTTACTTAAAGATTCAATCGGTCATTTTTATTTTTCATGCAATCAGGTTAATTCATCGTACCTGTGAATCAGAGTCACACCCTGGCAGCTTAGGCTGTGTTCACACTGCGGGGAAATGTGACCCAAATCCGATCTTTTTACCCATATTCTGATCTTTTCAGCCCCCAAAAAGTCAGATTTGTGCCACTTCCATCTGTGGTACTAATTAGGATACGTATCAGGGTTTTTTTTTCCAAAGTGGCCGCTGTCTGAACTGTCATTTCGCATTTTATCCGTCTTTCATGTCACTCTCCTGTCTCTCACTACACCTCCACACACAGTACTAGCATTTAACGCTCCATAAAAGACCATTAATAACTGTGCTGCTTTACTCTTACCTTACTGAATCTTGTTATGATGTGATCTTAATATTGTCGCCTCCCATTACTTAACATCTTTCTAATAATAACAAGGAATGATGCCGGCCAGTACCCTTGTATTTTTTACAAATTTTTTTCAGGGATTTTTTTTAAACAAAACTTTATTGAACACTTCCTGAAACAATTAAATTCACTATTACTTGTGTAAACAGTGCACTGCTGTGTGATGTCTCTGTTATCTGCGCTTGTGGGCGGCTTTATGATCTTGAACCGTTCTGACAGAAGTTTGATGGCGGCCATATTTAATAATAGGATGAACGACTACCTCAAAAAAAAAAAAAAAATTGACATCAGAAAAAACAAAAACTATAAAAACAGAATTGAGCATCGAGACCTGCAGTGTGAACATAGCCTTAGATTTGCAGGCATAAATGTCACTCAAATATTGTCCCTCAAATATAAAAAGGCAAATGGAAGAGAATGGCAAAAATGTTGGCATTTATTTACAAAATAACAATTTCACAAGGCTTTTGGTGGAGGAAAAAAGTACATAAAGGAATGTGGACTGGACTGATTGTACCTTAATATCCAGCAGCAGACAAGTGACCCCAAAAATATTCACCCCTAGCTGCCACTGGTAGGCTTTCAAAATCAATAAAACAGCTTTTGCTCTTTAAAGGGCAATTACAACCTTTTACGTCCAGCTAAACGGTTCATAGAAACTTGGGCTGTAAACAAATTCTTTAGCACTTTTTTTAGCGTTTCACAAGTTGTTTTTATTTATTTATAAAACTTCAGTTTAAGTTTTACAAATTTTCCCAGCCGAAAGTCGACAACATCCCCTGCCCTGAATACTTGAAACTGGCATCCTGAGGTCACAGCCCCATTTCAAACTCATCCATATTCAATATTTTTAAACCATTTTATTAACCTCGCTTCATAATTAACTAATTCATATTTATTGTTTTCTGAAAAACATATTAACCCTTTTCACAAAGCATATTAATTATTTTATTGATGTTGTAACAGTAAGCCAGAATATGATTTGGGCAATTATGCTATGAGGCTAATAATTTGAATGAAACTCTTATTAATCTCCAAATTGTTCTCTGGGCTCACATTTACAGGTTTACTAATTAAAGCTGTTCCCATTCAGACATATGTTTCTGCAACTTTTGTCAGAAATTGAGACTAAAAAACGACCATTATTGCTAAAGCAACTATGAGCTAGATGTGCTATGCTAATAAAAACCTCCTTTTTAAAGTGGTTAGAACAAAAAAAAAAAAAGGTCAGTGCCCGTATTCACAAATAATCCTAAAACTAAAAGTAGCTCTTAGTGATGTCATTTTAGGAAAAATCTAAAACAAATTTCTTAGAATTTTGCCTCAGTAAGAAAAGTTATTAACAAAGCATCTTTGGTTTTTAAGAGAATGTGTGAGGAGGACTTTTAGCGAGCTAATGGTGTCTGAAGAAGAGAAGATGGTGGAAGCAGAGCGAGCTGATTGGCTGATATACCACCTAAACAGTGGAGGAAATGAGCCCATAAACTTCTTTAACAATCAGACAATTATTAATATGTGGATAAGATAAGCTTTATCATCCCCATAGAGGGAAATTAATTACCGTCAGCGGCCCGGCGAGTTAAATGTGCAGCTCTAGGGACGTAACTTTATTGAGGATAAATAAATAATGGGAAACATACTGAATAATCATGAATAAAAAGTAGAGAAATTTAGAAAATATATTTAAAAGGAGGTGAGAAAGTATTTTCTGTATTGCATGATAATGTCAGTAGCCTAAATGGTCATCTACACTGCAAAAATAGACCTAAAAATAAGAATTCTTTTCTTGAAATTAAACTATTTTCCTTGATTTGAGCAGATAAATAGGACTATTTGCCAATGGAATAAGATTTTTGCACTTGAAATAAGGTGATAGAGATGACTTGTTCCTATTTTAAATGCAGTAATTCTAATTATCTTATTTTAGGGGTAAAAATACTCATTCCATTGGCAAATAATCTTATTTACCTGCTAAAATCAAGGGCAAACACATTCATTTCAAGAAAATTTTACTTATTTTTAGTTCTCTTTTTGCAGTGTAGAAGTTTGCCTGTGTGCCATCTCCACGCTTTTGATCGCTGCACTAAGACACGCAGAGAAAAAGACTCATTGATCTGCGGCAATACGCTTTAAAGTCCTCTATTCTCCTCCCAGAGCTGTGCGCTGGACAAAGCTGCTGTCCAGTTGCTTTTTCGGTCGATTTGCCAAATGCAACTACTTTACACAAGCAGGCCATCCCAATAAAATGCTAACAGGTGAGTGCGCATCAATAGGAAATACATATAGCAGTAAAATGACTGGTGAGTGAACATAATGAGGAAATCAACATAATGATGAGGTGCGTTCAAACACTTTGATGCTGTGTGACGAATAATTTTGCTCAGTTTCGTCATCATGGCACACATTTCTCAATCCACTTAACTTCTCTCAATTGATCACTAGGAGCATTCCAAAAAAAAGTAAAAAAACAAAACAACTGGACTTATTTTCTGAAGTTTGAAGACGTTTCGCTTTCTACCCAGGGAACTTTCTCAGTTCAAAAACTTTCCCTTTTTGAACTGAGAAAGCTCCATGGATAGGAAGCGAAATGTCTCCAAACTTCGGAAAGCAAGTCCAGTTGTTTAGTTTTTTTACTTTTTTTTGGAATGACCATGACCTGGATGACTGAGAATCTTCACCAGCATCACTAGGAGCACATTGTTTTTTTTTTTTTCCTTTTTTTGTACTATCAACCATTCAGAGCTCTTGAAACACAGAGTCACTCCCAGCAGTGATACGAATCGCTCCAGACTCAAAGGTAGACATTTTTAGGCTAAGACAGGAGCTCTTTGAGACGACTCTAAGAATCTTTGTCAATACGAGCTCTGAAGTCCAGACTGACGAAAGGAGAACAGAGAAATGTGATTCTTTACTGGTTGCTTTTAGCATTTATTCACTAGAAAAGGACGCTACCAACTGTGATAATCGTAGCTCAGTAAAATCTAAGGAGACATTTCTGCCAATCAGTACTGATGCTCATTTTTACACGTTTGTGCACAACATATTTAGAAACCTGCTTTTCACCTTTTTTTGGGGAATCTTGGTTAGACAAAATGCACTTAATGATGTTTTCTCCCCTCCAATTCGTGTTAAACCAATTACTTTGATCCTGGGCATTCAGAAAACATCGTCATTAGAGAAGTTTTAAAAGAAATCTGTGATGATTCAGATCGCCATGAGCTGCACCAGGGAAGCGAAAAGCAAAAGAGAAAGAGGAAACAGCAATTCACCAGGGATTTTCATGCTAAAAGGAGACAAAATGTCAGGAAAAAAGAACATCTGTCTCACTGCAGAGTGTCAGTTTTAAATAAAGCCAGCAGAAGAGACTGGTAATAAATGCTTATTGGGACATTTATCAGATTTTTGCATATATAAAAGATGTTTAACATAATATTAAAGCTACTAATCCTAATTCATAAAACATTTTTTTGGGCTTCTAATCAACAATCAGTTTCCGGGAGCTTTTTCTGGGGGATTGGTGTTATACGAAGACTCCTTCAGGTTAAATTTTAAGTGAAACCATAGCAATCTTTGCCCTTAAGCGCTTATAAATCACACGACAGCAGACGCATGAGGTGATCCTGTATGCGAGCCATGCAGTGCTGCGGCTGGATGTAAACCCGGACTGCGTTCAGACTCACTTCCTGGCGCGGTTCTGCACGGCCTGCTGCTGCTGCTGCTGCTGTTGCTGCTGCTGCTGTTGCTGCTGCTGCTGCTGGACCTGCTGGGACGGGGCGGGCCTCTTACGACTGGGCTCCATCACCGGGGCGGGCAGGCCAGGCCGCACCGCCGGACTCCCGCCGTACGGGGGGCCGGGGGGTCCCATCGGAGCTCCTTGGTGGGGCATCCTCGCTCCAGACGGCATGCCAGGACGCTGAATGGGGGACGAACACAAACTTTATAACCTCTCATCCAAGTTTTGCGATGTCAGAGATTTTACTTTTCAAATATTAACATCCTGAGAAAAGAACAATATAGCCGTCTTGTGAAGCTTTAAACGGCAGCCCTTTTAAATTGAAACAGTTGTTTTTGTCAGAGTGATATAAATAGAAGTTACTGAACCAAACCCTTTGGAAATTCCCCATGTTTCTATTGTTTAAACATAAAAAGCTGCTGCTGAGCCATTTGAAGCTTCTGTTTGCCACAAGGTGACACTGCAAACACGCGGGAGACGGTCAGAGGAGAACAAAACTGGACTGTCTTGCATCCATGCAGAACATAATAATAATAATAATAATAATAATAATAATAATAGAACTTTATTGATCTCACAATGGAGAAATTCACTTCTGCATCTTAACCCATCCCCTTGGGGAGCAGTGGGCTGCCACTGTGTGGCGCCTGGGGAGCAATCGGGGGTTAAGGGTCTTGCTCAGGGACCCAGAATGGCAGCTTGTGGGAGTCGAACTCAGAACCTCTGGGACCGAAGCTCTGTGCTCTAACCACTAGGCCACCACTCCATGCAGAACATCTTCCCCACTGTGGAACATGGTGGTGGCTGCATCATGCTGTGGAGTAGGGGTGGGCAATATAGACTTTAAATTTTATCACGATATATTGCGGTACTATTGTGATAATGATAAAAGTGATGATAAAAGACTATTACCGGCTCCTTGTAGTCTTTTTAGGTAACTTTGTGGCTGTGACTTCACGTCAATTACAAATACTGTCCTGAAAAACACATTTATTAACGTAAAATATATGAATCTTTCCAAAAAAGTTAAAAAAAACAAAACAACTGAACTTTTTTCCAAAGCTGAAACGTCTTCAAACTTCGGAAAAAAGTCCAGTTGTTTTGTTTTTTAACTTTTTTGGAATGACCATGACCTGGATGACTGAGAATCTTCACCAGCAAAATATATTAAAACAATATTTGAAATATGATTCATCAGCGCACAAGTTACATTAAGAAATTAGATTTTTTTATCAATATACTGCACATAGTAACAACATTTAATTATATTTTTGAATTTATCGACATTTATTGATTCTCTGAAGACAAAAACAGTAAAGAAAATGGCTAAAATAACAATCCTGACAATACCGGCAGTTTTTGGGGTTTTCAGACATTGGTAACGGGAATTTATTGTTGTGAAGATGAACCCAGATTCTAATAATGATAACCAATTTTGCACGATAACGATGAAACCATATGATGAAGGCCCAGCCCTACCCAGCCCCAACAAGGACAGGGAAGATGGTTGGAGTTGATTCATAGGTGGATTGAGCTAAAAACAAGAACCTGCAACGATTTAAGACTGGGATAGACGTTCACCTTTAAGCATTCACCACTAAACATGCAGCCAGAGCCAGAATGTGTTGATTCATCGGGACCGGATTGCTTATTGTCAGGTTTTTAGTTGCACAGTGTTGGTAGCACTGTTGCCTTACAGTAAGACGGTCTAGGGTTCAAATCCCGACCTGAGGTCTTTCTTCACAGAGTTTGTTTCCTTGTGCATGCGTGGGTTCTCTCTGGGTACTCCTTAGGGCTGGGCATTATATCCAGATTTTAAAAATATTAAAAAAATTGTTTTAAAGATATAACATGAGATTATATAGTTTATATCGATATGGTCTATGTTTGCGTGAGAATTATAATTTTAGGTATTCCAGCGGGTTATCTTTCAGCTGTTTCTCATATCCACAGCTGTTTGTTAAAAAATGGGATAAAGCTTTGATTCAGAGATGCCTTTTAATAATTACGCTATGAAAATAAAGACATATCGCGATAAATATCATATATATATATATATATATATATATATATATATATATATATATATATATATATATATATATACATACAAATACAATTCTTTGTAACGACAGGTTTTGTGTTCTTGGTTTGTGAAGTTCACATTGTTTTAGTTCAGTTTGTTACCTTGACCTCTTTTTTTTAGTTTAGCATTATTTTGTAAATATAACTTTTGGGTTAAAATAAAAATTAGTTTTCTAATTATTCATGTGAGGCCCCCCTCCTGCTTTTCAACTCTGTCCAAATAAAACACAAGACGCTTGTGGTCGCACTGCGGCAAACTGTGAGAAGGTGACGAAGTACGGAGACGGCGTTCACTGTATGTCACAGTTTGGCCACTGCTTAAATGACATATTGTCAGTGATGCTGTATGCAGTCAATTCAGTTCAACAAAAAGCATTGAGGAAAGAAGAAAAGACTATGATTTGTCTTGTTTGTCTCCTTTGAGAAGTCAAACAATGCCATAAACAAGAGGATCTGCACTGAGAACAATAAAAAAACGCTTCGTTTTTGTCTCAATCTTTTGATATCTCGCAACAAAAACTGCATCTCAGTTCCGTGTTTTTCCCTAATCGTACACACAGCGCCACAGTCCCCCACGTAGATTTCTCTGACGGCGAAGAACAGCTGGGTTCCTAACCTGTTCCCGTCACTCTCAAGGCAACAGCTGCCCACCGCCTCGGCTTATTGTCTGAAACCAAAGCACCGTTTGCACGAAAAACAAAGCAAACGTCTACCCAGAGCACAGACCTCCAGCTGTTTCTCTACAACTACAACATCTGCGAGATCCAGTCCTCTATGATTAAAATGTTTTAACTCCAACTTGTAGGTGGAGCCTGAGAGAACTTGGAGGACCCCTTTGTGACAAAGCTCTAACCTTTTAGTTGATGTACGATGTATTAATAGTTTAATGTAAAGGTCTGCCTGCATGACGCCATCTACTTTGTGAAGTGCACCAGGCCCTCCTGAAGCAAAACACGCACACATCATGATACTTCCACCACCGTACTTCACAAGAGGGAAGATCTGTGTAAACTTAACAGTGGTCATTGAGCTCAAAAACTTCACCTCAGCTTAATAACAAACTGTTTTTTTTATGTTGCTTTTGGCTTCTTTCTTGCTGAGTGACCTTTCAGTCTATGCTGGCGCAGAAATAGTTTAGATTGTGTCACGTGGATGTGCAGATTTTGCACCAAAAGCGTTTTCTGAGACGTAAAACCTGCGTTTTTCCAGAACGGGTTGATGTCTGAACATTCCCATTGTGGTTATACTTGCATATATTTGTGTGAACAGATGGGCTTCACTTTTAGGGATCTGCAAATTGTAGGCAAGGATGAACCAGACTTATGAAGGTCAACAATTTTCTTCCTAATCTCTTGGCTGATTTTCACGACGTGCCCCAAGAAAGCGTTGTGTTTGAGGGGGTTGTCCGAAAATACATCCACAGGTCCACCTCAGTTTCAGACAAATTTATATACTTATTCTGATTCAGAAGTTTACAAAGAGCACGACATTTATCATCTGGTCTTTCCCAAGTTGTTAAACGACAAAGTAAACTTATTGGATATAGACGTCTGAACTAAATAGTCCCCACAGTGAAACATGGTGGCGGCAGCATCATGCTGTGTAAATGCTTCAGCAGGGACAGGAAAGCTGTACAGAGTTAACAGATGGAGCTTAAGCTGCCTCCTGATGCTGCATGTTAACTGGGAAAAAACAGGGATTTTCTAATAGTTGTTTTGGCTATTAGCAATATGATCTGGCAGTAATGCATTTCTCCTAATCCTATTAGCTAAAACATAAAAGGAACATGTTCACAAATGCTTATTTTACAGCAGTACATGCCACACTTACTTAATGAGATACAAACCAGCTGAAGTGTTAATAAATATCTAACACCGGAACATCTATTAGTGGCTGCGAAAAAAATAAATAAAATTATAATATTTTATATATATATATATATATATATATATATATATATATATATATATATATATATATATATATATATATATATATATATATATATGTGTGTGTGTGTGTGTGTTAGAATGGCCTAGTCAAAGTCCAGACCTAGATCCAATTGAAAATCTGTGAAGAGACTTGAAAGTTGAAGCTCACAGAGGATTCCGATTTGACTGAGTTTGAGCTTGTTTTGCAATGAAGACGTACCCCAGAGGACCTGCAGCTGTAGCTGTTTACAACAAACTATTGCCTCAGAGGTGCTGTGTGCAGGCGCACGGCACACTTTTCAGAAAACCTGGCATCCTATTCACCCCGCTTCACCAACACGCACTACTACGTGTGTTGGTCTATCACATTAAATCCAAATAAAACATTGTGAAGTGGTAATGTCATCGTAACATGAGAAGATATGGAAAAGTTCAAGAGCTGTGAATACTTTAGCAATGCTTTTCACTTATGACACCTAAAACGGATCACTATGTGCACATGCACACATCCAAAGTGATCTTTAGACTGTCAACATGGTGAAAACAAACAAAAACACGGGGAACAGACCATGAGGAAACAAATAATATTCTATAACTAAATCCAGATTCTGACAGCCTAATGAAGGCTGACATAATGTAGGCCCGCTGAAACTGACCAGGCAGAGATAAAATGAGATAAGAAGCCCGGACAGACGCTGCTGTCACTCTGGCTGGGAGTTCAGTCTGTGAGGGGGGAGGGGACGTCAGGACAGGGGGGGGGGGGGTCATAGCAACTGAGAGGGGTCTCCAAACAGGAGGGGATAAAACAACATATGGCCAGACCTCCTCCTCCTCCTCCTCCTCCTCCAGTTTTGTCACCCTTCTGAGTATTTAGAGTCTACTTCCATAGATTAGGCAGTAAAGCAGGCATCAGACTGGGCTTCCAGCAGACAACCGGTCGTCTGGAGAACCCGAGCCCAGCAGATACCAGATACAGAAATCCATAGCAGGATGATGTAAATCCACACAATCGCACAACGAAGCCACGCTCTATAATCTGACCTGCTGAACCGACTCCAACACTCTGCCCGGAGCGCCGCCAGCCGTCCGGCGATCGAATCCGCCATGTGGAGGGCTATACGAGACGTGTGCTGGCATCTCAGTAAGGCTGGGGGGGATTTGGAGAGGCCAAACATAACCCGCACGGACTAATAGCACAATCCAGTGCGTCTCTGAGTTGGTACATGGTCCTCCACTGGCAACATTAAGAGCTCCTCTCAGTTAGCTATGGCAATTCAGTATAAAAAAAAAAATTCATTTTCACATTTTTAAAGCTTTTTTTTCTCTAACTGATGATTCCATATTATCATGATTAATGTTTTGTGGTGTATGAAAAAGAAATTATTGCAATTATATTCGAAAATAATTGCATGTTTATCTAATTAGGGGATGAAAAATTGCAACAGAAACTAGTTAATTTCATATCTGATTGCTCTTATTATCTGCCGACAATTACACCGTTATCAACATTAAGCAAATGATTGGCTGTTAATTGTTTTTTTTTTTTTTCCTATTTACCACTTTGACAGCCACATCCATCTAAAGATGAGCCACGTTTAACCATAAATTTGTTCGATTTTTCAATTAAATGCTCCTCATTTTCATAAAATGATACTAAATAATTAAAAATACCTCTAGATCGACTTACGTTTACACGTCCCTTGAAAAATATGTAAAATACTGACTTCTAACAACAATTTTACAATTTCACTTAAAGACCTCATTGCATAATTACCTCAGCCTTTCAGAACCTAAAAAACAACTTAAGATAAACCCTTGTTTGCCAAATAAATAATAATAAAATCAAAAGATGTACAGAAATTCGGTTGCGTAGAATGTATTAATTTGTCCCACTACATAACAACCTCTGGTCCAAATGATGTGCTAAACATAAAACAGTTTTTTTGACAGTTTATCATTTAGTTTATATCACATATGAGTGTATGTTTTATTGTTTTTCCCTTGATCCTTTTCATGCTCCATTGGTAAAACCCTTTCCTGAGTTACACCAAGTCATACATTTTCTATAGAGAGGTTACTTTTGTCACTTCAAATTGCTAAATTGTTGAATTTTGAACATAGTGAGCAGATTGGGTTATTGTTTAATAGAATCAACGGATGAAGAAACATTGAAAATGTTTGGCATCACGTTACATTTATCAATTATGCAATTGAGTAACTAGAAGGTGTTGATAGAAAATGTTTAGGCCTACATGCTAACAATGCAGTGACATACTCTGATGCTTTAAGCTTTGTCCTGCATAAAAATCAAGGTTTTCTTAAAAGATGCAGACCTTTTTTAACCATTGTTTGAAAAGTGGTTTGAGGGTCCATTTTTAGTCTACCAAAAATCTGAAAAGGTCCAATTACAGCAGTTCATCTTTAATATTACCAACACATAGCAGTTCTCCACCTTACTGCCGTTTAGGTTGACGCGGAGTAGTGAGTTCATTACTAGTCCAGCTCTGGGCCCATCCAACTGGTCCATCAAGAGTCTCGCCTGTCCATAAAACCCTTGAGAAATACGTTATTGGACATTTCTTGGCCCAGTCTTTGTATTAAAACATTTCTTGTCCAGTGTTGGTCAGGTTTCAGCCTCCCTGACTGACGGCCCATGACTATGAGCACTGAACACCTTGTGCCTCTGGTCTCTCCAGGTAAGTTAGGTTACGTTCACACTGCAGCCTGAAGTGACCCAATTCCGATTTTTTTGCCCATATGCGACCTGTATCTGATCTTTTCATGACAGTCTGAACAACACAGATCGGATTTTTTCAAATGTGATCCATGTCGCTTGGATATGTGGGGTCCTGAATCCGATACGTATCTGATCTTTTCAAATGCGACCTGTGTCTGTACGGCCAGGTCGCATTTATCAGGATTTAACCAGGATTTATTTTCAATCCTATCTTTCTGGCCGCACTCAATTTGTTCAGATTAAGTCATATCGTTCCAACTCCTCTCCAGTTACCACCGGTGTTCCCCAAGGCTCTGTTCTAGGACCCCTACTTTTTATCATCTACATTCTCCCCCTTGGTAATATCTTTAGGAAATTCAACATCAATTTTCACTGTTATGCGGATGACACCCAGCTCTATCTTTCTTGTAAACCAAACTCTTCACTCCCACCTCCTTCATTAATTTCCTGCTTAACCGAAATAAAATCCTGGTTCACCTCCAACTTTCTTAAATTGAATAATGACAAGACTGAAATCCTCTTAGTGGGAACAAAATCTACTTTATCCAAAGCTGACAGTTTCTCCCTTTCATTTGACAACTCCATAATTTCCCCCTCACCTCAGGTCAAGAGTCTGGGTGTCATCCTTGATAGCACCTTGTCCTTCTCCTCTCACATTAATAACCTTACCCGCTCCGCTTACTTTCACTTACGCAATATCAATCGCCTTCGCCCCTCTCTCTCCACTAGCTCCACCTGCACTCTTGTTCATAGTCTGGTCACTTCCCGCATTGATTACTGTAATTCTCTTCTTTTCGGTCTTCCTCAAAAATCCATTCACAAGCTTCAGTCAGTACAAAACTCAGCAGCTCGCATCATTTCTAGAACCCCCTCTTTTCATCACATCACCCCAGTCCTGCAGCAGCTCCACTGGCTACCTGTGAAGTATAGAATTCAGTTCAAAATCCTCCTACTTACTTTTAAAGTTATTCATAATCTCTCCCCTCCATACCTTTCTGATTTACTTCAAATTTCTACTCCCTCCCGCATTCTTAGATCCTCTTCTACCACTCACTTAGTTGTTCCTTCAGCACGTCTTAAAACCATGGGGAGCAGAGCTTTTTCACGTTCTGCGCCCACACTCTGGAATTCTCTCCCCCCTGACATCTGCAATACCGAGTCTTTACCCGTGTTCAAATCCAAACTCAAAACCCACATGTTCAAGATTGCCTTTTCATTATGATTTTATATCACTTTCCTCTGTGTAATTTGTGTTGTTTCTTTTAATTATGACGACTGCTTTTACCATTTATTGTTTTTACATGTACAGTGACCTTGAGTGTTTTGAAAGGCGCTTGAAATAAAATGTATTATTATTATTATTATTATTATCCGACCTACACGTCATTGATACTTGACAAACGTCACTAACAGTGGACCTAAAGTGGTTGGCTATTGTGCGGTAACAAACACCTGTTGCAAGTCCATACAGCCCCACAGCAACGCGTTTACTCACTATGTCCGCCGAAGATGTGTGTTTCTACGTGAGAGCGCTAAAGAGATCCGTTCAGACGCACATAAAGGTTGCCTTTGTCGTCATTCGAAAATTATGAATGAAGTCCGTATCAGTAAAGCCGCTTACGTCGCTAAAATTTGACTCTCTTCCTTTTCGATCTTCTTAAAAAGATTGCGTTGGTAATGTGCTGGCTCCGGTTGGAGAATAACGTAAAGAACGCAAGATACGCTGCAGCATTACGATCCATGTTTACTTCTGCAAACAATTGAGCACGCTTGCTACGTATGACGTCATTGCGTCCTCTACTGCGCATGCGGGACACTTAGGCGTATGAATGCAGTTCACACAGGAGATCACATACAAATCGCATATATTTGGAAATGTGAACGGACACGCAAAAAATTCTGATTTCACAAAAAAATCGGAATTGAGCATCAAGGCCTGCAGTGTGAACGTAGCCTTACAATTCTGGAATAGCATCCGAGAAGCAAGGGCTGTTTTGGTGACCCAACTACTTTTTCAACCATAGCAATCACCTCTCCTCACCTACAGACTGTTTGAAAGAATGCACATTTAAAGAAATTGGCTTTACTTTTCAGACTCAACTTTCCAGATAGATACGAGATTTTTTTTTTTTTAACTGATAGTTTGGATTAAAAATTACTTGAATGCTGGGTTCCTTTTGTCCTCAGAAGTCGGAATTTCCGATCTCCAGGTTGGACATCTGGACCACCCCTTAAGGTCGGAATTACAAGTCGAAAAGTTGGTACAACAGGACCGTACCCGACTTCCGCATTCAATATGGCTGCTACTGGCAGCAACACTGAGCAAAACATTATACTTTGACTGTCTTTAGCAGTTCTCTATTACACGTACTACTTTTTAGTGTTCATAAGACGGGATAATTCAGTGCTGTTTATATGCAGAAAATACCACATAGAACAGCATTATTGTCATTGTTTTAACAGTAGTGTTTAAACGACCAATGAAGAATCATTACCTATTGGTGTTTAATGTTTCATGTTCTGTTAAACAGTTCAGCATTGCTTAAAAAGAAAGATTTTGCAATCAAAAAGTGACTTCTGAGACTCAGGGTGGCTGTATTTGGACATTTAACAATGGCTTTGGTGCGAGTGTTTTGAAAAGTTAATCATCACCTGAAATGTCATTGCTTATTCTGCGCTCTATCTGGGAGAAGATATATGTCTCCCTCCAATTAATCCACCACTTAGAGCAAATTTAAGCATAAACACATGAGCTGGACTGTGGTATTAAATAGGAACTCAGGTTATTTTGTCTAAATAAAATGTTACATTTACACATCCATGCAGGTGGTTGTATGAGTAGAGATCCTAAGGTATGTTCCTATCATTTAAAAACAAGGTTTCTAGGCCCATAACACCACGATTTGTATGATAATAAAGAACAAAATTCAACAGCCATGGCAAAATCAAACAGCATAGTTCCCACTGAATGACGATTTCTTTGGTGGAAAGAAATTTCAGTGAACACTGATCATGGCAAGGTCTCTTGACTATTGTGGATTCTTCAAGGTAACCAGCACATTGTGCTTGGAAAGTGAAGTAGATGTTGAATTTTATTTTACTTAGCAGACAAAATTTGTGTCACAGCCACAGAGTTTGACTATAGGCTGATATCTTCTACCAAACTAATTTGCTTGGCAATAAATAAATAAATAAAGACTCATTAGCCAATTGAGATCTATCTATATTATTGGGATAACGATTCCTTAAGGATAGTAACAAAGATAATCTAGCCTGAGAAAAGTGAGGTTTAAATTAACCGGACAACAATGTGCTGAATGTATCTGACAACATAGCCACAGAGTTTCTTTTTATGTTTTGGCTTATCAGGGTTTCTCACGGAGAGCCCTGGTCCTAACTGAGAGCCAGAGACAGCTCGGCACTACAAGAAACCTCAGCCAACCCATCAGCCATTGATCCAAAGCTTGGTCAAATCTAAGTGGAGCTCCACAACCTCCAGGATCTGAAACGATAACTTTCAGCTCTATATTTACATATGCAAAAAAAAAAAACATCTAAATTTGTGTTTTCTGCATCAAAAGCTTTTTGCTTTGCTCATTTTACCCATGAAAAGAAATGAGACGTCATTGCTTGCCACAAGCTGGCAAACTGTCCCAAGTCATATCCCTCAGTATAAATATTCCTCCATTTTGAAGCACACATCACTAAAAGGACCTCCTGCAACTATTATAACAAGACTTTTCCATCTTCAGATGTGGGGTAGAGAAGAGAGGACAAACGAGGGAGACATAGGCATGAGAGTAAAATAAGCAGAGGGAAATATTTGGCTTAGAGCAGCCAGAGCTTCATCAAGGTTAATTGGTCTGTTGAGAGGACACGCTCATCTGGCTCATCAATCATCTGGGTCATTGTTTCCTAAAGTGTGTCTGCAAGCTTCAGCCCCCAAAACCCTTTTAATGACTGCTCTTGTCAAAGACACAATACCTCTGCTGGTTTCAGTCCATAAATCGAGCTGATGTCACTAAAGCTGACATCAACATTGATTAAAACTGAGCTGAGTCTAAAAGCAGTTACACGATGAAAACATTTTGGTTTTACGTAGCTCTTGAATGACTAGGTCTTATTTAATGCAATAATGATGGTACACAATTAGCAAACCTGATGCATTAATTTTAATATTTACCAACATAGATCACAGACAAATTTGGATCATATCACGGCAAAGGATTACAGTTCAGCTTTTAAAACCTAGAAATTTATAAAACTTAATCCTAATATAATCCAGACATATTTTTCACGTCTCTACAGGGTTTATCCATTTGTTCTGAATTCTTGCTAATTTAACCCATTAGAAAAGGGAATGAGGGGCTAGAAATTACCTAAATAAATTTAAAAAAGCAAAAATATAGACGGTTACAAGGGACAGAAAAGCAAAAATGACCACATCTTCAATAATTTCGCTCTCTACATGTAAGCTAACTTTAGCATTTAGCAATTCAACTGTAACTTTAAAAAAAGTCATAGCAAAAAAAAAAACTTTATATGGTAAAATGCTAAGTAAATGTGTGTTTGCTGAAGCACTGTTTTAGTTGAAGACAGAAATAAAAATAAGTGGTGAAATTGAATATTCACTTCTTGTTTGTGTACATGCTAGCTTTAGCATTTAGCAACTTATAGTAACTTTACAATGGCCACAGCAACGAACACTAATTTTATATGGAAAAAGGTTAAGTGAAACACAATTTTAGATGAAGACAGAAATAAAAATAGCGATAGTGAAATTGAAACTCCACTTATTCTTCTTTGTGAATTTCCTATCTTATAATTTAACTAACTTTATGCCAGCACAAAATACCTTTTTTTTTTTAGTACAGATGCTGTGAGCTGTAGAACTTTTGGAAAGTCACAAATAAATATTAATTAGTGACAAAAAAAGCTTTATTTATTGCTTACATACAAGATAGCATTGGCTCTGCAGCACAGCCAGCTGCTGCAAGAAGTTCAACAAATTCAAAATGCCCGTGAGTTGGTTTATTGATTCTCACCATGTGGCTACCTTTGTTTGCAGGGTAGTTAATGTTGTACGCCTAATGTAGTTGTCTAAATTAGTACGGCTGAACACTGCTTTGATACAGTTTATTATTAGACACCATAAAAAGTGATATTCTGACAATGTTCATAACACTCTAAAACTATGCACCACTGTACAGGAGGGGTTGTTTTTTTTTGTAATTTTTTTCTAAATGTCTGAGGAGTGTTACCTTTTCAACATGGCTAACCTTATACCTTACCTGGAAAACAATTTACGAAAATGTCAGATATTTTCCACTAGGATTTTTTTTAAACTTCAATAAAATATACAAACTTTAATTTGTGGCAAAATTAAACAAATTTGTTGATTTGAGTTTTTTTCTCTCTTTCAAGAGTAAGAAAAGAAAATGACCAGTCTGGAAATTGAACAAAAGTGAAATTGAGGCTATTTTCACAGAGGGGGAAAATGTGACCAAAATCTGGTCTTTTTGGCCATTTATGACACAAATCCGTCTTTTTCATCGCAGTGTGAACAGCCCAATTCTGATCTTTTCACACCAGAAAAATCTGATTTGTCCCACTTCCCTATATGGTACTTAACCAGATACTTATCAGATATTTTTCAAAGGGTCCACAGTCTGAACGGTCATATCGCTCTCTTCTGTCTTCTACGTCACTGTCCTGGCTCTCACTACACGTCCACACAGACTTTTCAACAGCAGTAGCAGTCACAGCTCCACAAACGGCCAATTTCAATGGCTGTCCTTTTTCCCCCTTACCTTCGTTCTGTTACTATATTGTCCGCTCACATTGCTCAACAACTTCATAATAACATGGAGTCGCCGATATTTACTATAACGTTGGTTTTTTTTAATGAAGCTTTGTTGAACACATACAGTAACAATTATATTCGGCATTACTTGCGTAAACTCTTGCCATATTCTGTGGGGAATAATGAAGGACATAGTTATTCTAGCAGAAATAGTGTTTAAGAAGTGCTTGCTTTTTTGTGTTGCTGTATTCTGTGGGGAATAATAAATGTGGGCACTATTATCCTAACAGAAACAGTGTTTGTGTTTTTATTTGTGTGTTGCCGATCTCTTCTGAACCTGAATAAAGATTTCATAAAACAACTCTGCACTTCTGTGTGACGCCTGCACATGACGGGTCACTTAGGGGTCTTGAACCGTTCAGACAGAAGTCTGATGGCGGTCGCACCATTAGTAGTATGAACGAACAGGCAAAAAAATATGATTTCTGCAACAACAAAAATCGGAATTGAGCATCAAGAGTGAGCAGTGTGAACGTAGCCTAAGTAAGTCCACTTAGAATTAGATTCAGATTTTTTATTAACTAAAAGACTGAACTCAATATATGAAATTTAAATGGTCATCAATAGCAAGCTAGAGAACTGAAAGTTTTTTTTCCCTGAAATTATTTATTCTAATTAACTCCAATAATTGACATTATGTTTTAATATTTAAAAGTACGTTATTTTAGGTTTTCGTAACCTTTTTTTGGTCATTTTTGAAGGAAAAAAAACAGCTATTATTCACACATGTAGAAAACATGGAGCAGTGGTGTACCTTCCCAAGGGCGCCGGCTTTTAAAAATTACTCCTAGAGCACATCAGTGCCTCATCCAGAAGGTTTCAACTCAACCCTGAACAACATCCAAAGCACTGCAGGCCTAACTTGTCTCAGTTTAAGTCAATGTTTTAACCAACAATAAGTAAGGGTACTAAGTATAAATGGCATCCATGGGTCAGTTCCAAAACACGGGTGACCAAAATCTTGATGAGCTCCAAAACTTGTGGCAAGATTTTTGCTGGTTTGAGACATGAAGGGAACTTTGTTTTCCAGTGTGCATCTTCCTACATTTAGTGTAAACCTGACAACATTTCAGGAACATCATATCTACAGTCCAACATGGTGGTGGTAGCATGATAGTCTGGTGCTGGGTTGCTGCTTTAGGACATGGAGGACTTGAAGTAATTTATGGAACCACGAATTCTGCTTTTTGCCAGAATATCCCAAAGAAGAACGTACAATTATCATTTCTGATGTTGAGATCAAGGACACTTGGTTTATGCAGCAGGACAATGATCCAAAGCACACCAGCAAGTCCACTTTTGCATGCCTATATAAGGAAGATTTTGGGGTATCCAAGTCAAAATTTGGACTGAAATCCATTTCAGATAGTGGGTTATAAACTTTAACAGGCGTTTACTGCTTGAAAACCCTCCGGTGTAACTGAATTAAAACAACTCTGCAAAGGAGAGCAAGCGAAAATTTGTCTGATAATAAACTAAGTTTGATGATCTGAAACATTAAGGTCTGACAAAAAGACAAAACAGAGAAAATGTAGAAGAAATGTGAGTTGAAAGAGAAAAAGTTTAAGCAGTTTGAAAGGAAAATTATTTTGGTGTAATGATTGATTTTCTTTTATTTTTTGTAAATTATTATTTTTAGCTGTTTTGACCTTGACTTTTTAACATTACATTGACTATCCATTTAATAAAATGGAAAATTTGCCAACTCAGCAATACAATAAAACTGTTTTAATAGCATCACCATAAAAAGTATCTATCCCAGGTGGACAATATTTTGTTTAAATTGACTAACAGAGATTAGGGGTCATGAGCACATAGCGCACAGAACGGCTGAAACACCCTAGATGTTTTGCAGGCAGATGTTGTGAAGTTTTTAACAGAAAAGCGACCAGGATTTTTATATCCGCACCCCCAAACAAACCTCTCTGCGCTCCATGTGCTGCTAGGAGGCTAATCATAACAGTTGTCTAACCTCTAACCACATGAGCAACACTGGACTTGACATTTCATGCTAGCTTTAAATGAATGGGCTGATTGTTCTGCCCGATTTCCAGGACTGGCTGTCAGCCGTGGCTCCATCTTCCACACTATACATCTGTCGTCTGGTGACCTTACAGGTTCAAATCCTTCCACGGACCAGCAGCAGCAGCAGCAGCAGCACGCATCCTGGAAGGATACTCCAGAGGACTCGTCATTTCCCACCCTCTCTTTCTCTCTTGGGGTCTCCAAATCCCAGTAAAGCAGTGTGCCTCTCTGCTAGCCAAAGGGCAGAGGGAAGCTGGCTGTTTTTCTGGCTTTTCTGCTTCGATTTCTATAATTTTTCATGCGAACGCGTGTGCGAGCTCCACATCCTCCCCTCCTGCTCCATTCATGCTGCTCCACTTCTCCCCAGCCATCTCCTGACAGATCCGAGGGGCTGGAAATAACCTTCACATGGCCAGCTCTAACCCAGCTATCTCTCACACGCTCAGACTGCCGCTGCCGCTGCCGCCGATCCATCCACGCCGACAGACACACACACACACACACACACACACATGCACGCACACACAGATGCATGCCAGAGCCCAGCTCTCCCCTTCACAGGAATGACAAGACAGCGCCACTCACCACTCCATGGACCAGGAACTCAAACAGTTTGCTCTTGGTGGCTTTCCTGGCTCCCCCCGCCGTCTCCTCCGTAGCCATTTGCTCAGTCCCCTCCGCTTCACCCAGCTACGTCTCCCCTCTCCTTCTTTTGTCTTTCCCTCTCCCTTCTCCCAGCCTCCTGTTCCCCTCCCCTGCTCCACTTTCCTTCTCTTTGTGCTCTCCTTTTCAGCACTGCCTGTCCCTGACTCTCCTTCTCGCTCGCTCTCCCTGTCTCTCCTCCCTCCCTCTCCCCTATCTTCTGAATGTCTCTCACTGTGTCTAGCTCACTTTTTTCTAGTTGGAGCTGCCTCTCAGGAGCCCAGCACAGTCGCTAGCTCGGAGGTGGAGTATGGTAGATGAGGAGGTGGAGATGGGTGCAGAAGCCATGCGGGGGTCTGGAAAGGGGGTTTCAGCCAGCCCACCCCTGCCTCCTTCCCCCCAGAGCAGTTGTTGCATTCCACTGGTAGATAAGGGCATGTGTTTGGACCAGGCTCTGTTTGCACAGGGGTCAGGGGTGGGTGGATTGGGGTTAGAGCCAGTAAGACACCCCCCCACCCCCCCATTACCCTCCCCTCCTCCCCGCCCCGCCCGCCCTACCACCCCACCAACCAAGTGACCACAGTCAGAGCTCCAAGTCCAGGCTCATTCTCAAAAAAGGACATCAGGGCTCTTAAAGGGGCCACGCCGCATATCATTAACGCACAGAGATGGCGTTACACGATGGAGTTGTGACGTTTTGGGGGGGGGGGGGGGGCACGAGTGGTTTGTCAAGCAGATAATGTGCTCTAGGGCCACTTCACAGGAGGAACGGAGAGAGGGGTCCACATGAAGAGCGCCTTCATTTCCTGTGTTTTTCTATTCAGGGTGCATGGGCAGGTTACACGCATTTCCTCCTCTTGCCTCATTAGTGTTTACCTTTCACCCAGTCACTCGCCCCGTGGACTGCATTCAGGCTACAAACGGCAAACAGAAAAACAAAAAAAAAAAAAAACAGGCTGACCCCCACAGAGAGGCGACCGTGAGGGCCCCTGACACGTGTAATTGCGCTCAATTCTGCTGCAATTTTCCTAAAAAGATGAAGAAGAAGATGAAGAACGCACACAGAGTCCCCCTTCAAGGACGGGAAAGCTAAAAAGAAAGAGACAGCTGAACGTTACACCCTGTAGAGTGTCGTCTTCCCGCTGAAATGACACGCAGGTCATTACTCTGACTGGAGCCACTCCATGCTAAGGATTACGACCCTCTCCAGCCTGTCCCAGCCCCTCGCGCTCGCACATCAGTGCTGAAATATTCATGAGGTTATTTGAATGACAAAGGGGAGGGGGGTATATGATGGCACTGTCACCGGTTTGGTTTCTTTTTTTTTTTTTCCATGGGTGGGGAGATGGCAACAGGAAGTCAAGAGAATCTGTCCACTCGTCAAATCCTCGTTGCCGTTTCATCTAATCCTGCTCGCATTTTGAACTTGTATACTTAAATAATTGCAAAATCAGTGTACATATCTTCGAGGTTTCGTATTTTCATGAAATCTAGGGATAAATAGTCAGAAAAATCATCAAGTCAAGATATAGCATTACACCCTTTCACACCTTAAAGTTTATTTGTTTCCAACCTGACTTCTCAGGGTATCAACCATGCCTACTTTGGGAATGTTTTCTACTCACTTTGACAACCAACAATTTTAAAAATCGCTCTCTACTGTAAAAGAATGAGGCTTTATCTGCTCCAGGCTAATTCATCCCTTCGCCTGTTTATACCGTACCCTCATTTCGTTCTGCAAACAAACCTAAATCACGATTTTTCCGATATAACTTGGTTCTGATTCCCATTTGGACCCATTGACTCCTGATCAAACCAAAAAAAAAAAAAAACAACAACTACTGGAGCTATAGACCCACATTTCCTCAAAGGATATTAGAAGTAAATTATAGAAAATAAATTAAATTGTTAGTTGTTCCACTGGTGAATACAAATTGGTACAAAACATCCAGCGTGAAAAAGTTTAGTGCAAAATGAAAAACATGACAAATGTACAAAATGTTATAGTGGCAAAATATCATTTGATATTTTCCAAAATGTCTTTTTATCTTGTTTCTGATCCCCGTTTGGACCAGACAACTAAATGAATGCAACATATGTTGACCCCAGATCAGGCATGGGCCTGCATGAGATTAGTTAAATTAGTTAAATCTTTATTACTCCCTTTGTTTAGAAAAAAAAGGAAAAAATTATTTAAACTGTAAAAAACATATACAAATATATAACCTATATAAATATACTGGTTTTAAAAGTTACAATATTGTCATAATAACATTTATTTTGAGTTTGATTCATACACAGCTGTGAAAAAGTAATATTTCTTAAGTTTAAGATTTTTTAAATTAATATCTTAATTAGATAAAGATAGCCAAAGTATATCCTAAATGCAGTTCCATTTATCAAGAGAAAAATGCTATGCAGACCAACCTGGTCCTATGTGAAAAGTAATTGCAACCCAAACTTGTTGTGTCACCCTCAATGGCAGCAACTACCATCAAATAATTGTGATAAATTGGCAACTAATCTTTTCAAACATTTTATTTGCGCCACACTGACGGGTTTTCAAACAGCCTCTCAACTGCCTTTATGTTTGGGCTTTGACTAGGCCACAACAAAACCTTAATTTTCTGAGCCATTAAGAGCAGGGATCGCTGTCTTGCTGCTATAACAGTTTCCTTCAGGATTTTCTGCCTTAGAGAACACTGGCAAGCTGCCCAGGCATTGATGCATCAAAGCTGCGCCCGACCATCACACTACCACCACCTGTACCAGACGTAACGAGTTATGCCTCGTCAGGCCACATAATATTTTCCCAAAAGCCTCAGAGATCATTAAAATGATTTTGGTAAATGGGCGATGGATGTTTGTGTTCTTTTGGGTCAGAAGCGGTTCTGGTCATTAACTCTCCCATAGAGGCCACCTTTGCCCAGTCTGTTTCCTATTATTGGATCAAGAACTTGGACCTTAACTTTGAGAATTGAGGCTTGTGGTGCTTTATATCCTGTTCTGGGTTCTGTTCTTGGATTGGGACCATTAAATATATATATATATATATATATATATATATATATATATATATATATATATATATATATATATATATATATATATATATATATATATATATATATATATATATATATATATATATATATATATATATATATATATATATATATTTAGGTTACTGCATCTTGTCAGACAGGCATTGTTTAAATTATTTCTCATTTCTTCAGGTCTTGCACTGATGAGACCTTGGTCTGAGTTGTAAAACTGGACCAGATGGGGTGTTAATCAAAGATAAGTCATGATTAGAACCAGAATGTGAGGCAGAAAATTACTTTAAATATCCAGTTGTCACAGCAGGGTCAGGCACAGTCAGTACAAAACAACCCAGGTACGAAATTACCAAAGCAACACAGGTACAGGGGCAATGGCACCTGAATTATTTCATTATCATGACCCACAAATGAAACAAAATCATATATTTTAAGAAAAAGCAGAACATATTTGATGAAAAACATGAGGAGGAAAGCTCTGACTTGTACTTCATATTGATGATCATGATGCATCATGACTCCTAGTTCTTTGAGTCAAATGTAGACCTGAAACCTAGGAAAAGTCAAGCTCATTGGAATTGTGAACAATTTAGCTAACTAAATTTATTTACTTTAACCTTCCAAATATTAGAATCAGTTCATTGATTTTCAAATGCTGGCTCTCCTATGTAGCTTTAATTTGCTTGATAGCAACACCTGCTGACCACATGAGAGTACTGCTGCTGTCCTCAAGTAATTTTAGAAGCCATTCGACAACCTTCACTGATTTCTTTTTACAGCACATCTGTAGTGTTTTCGATGCTGCTGACAATCTTCTTGAGATTCTTTCCCTCCAGAGTCAGCCTAGTTGTATTCAATATAAACCATGGGGACAGTTTTACATACGGTGCTCACATAATCACACAAGATTTGTGTTATAGCTTCCTACAAGGTCAAAAGGCTCGACCCGGAGAGACTGGCCCAGTGTTCTGTTTTTCTCCAGCAACGACACATGGGCGTTGACTGATAACAAAGAGCTCCAGCAGCAGTGGCGATGCATAAAGCCGAGCGAAGGAGGACCCCCCCTGCAGGACCCCCGCCGTCTCGCTCACCAAAGCCAGTCAGTCTCAGCAAATGGTAATGTCCCAGTGTGCAGCAGACAGGGAAGCAGAGGGGGGCTTGCAAGGGGTAAAAGAGATGCGGCAGTTATTACTAATGACCAACAGGGGGAGCAAAACGAGCAGGCAGGGATATGCAGACTGGAAGAGAATAGCCCAGAGGAAGTAAAACTGAGACAAGTGATTAAACTTGTTTTAAAATTATTTATATTACTATGTATATATACACTGTCATTATTTTACTGTTCATGTTTTTTTTTTAATTAACGCAAATTCATTAAAAAAAATGCTTTTGTTCCATCTTTTCAATTTGAATCGTGCACTTCCTTTTGTTGCCACTAGGCGGGGCCAAAGGGTTCAACACAGGCCTTTTTAATCTTTGGTTATGTTAAAACTGTCCCAAACCTCCATTTCCTTTCCAGCTTCACAAAATCACATATTTATCCATTTTCAAGACGCCTTCATGTTTTCATGCAACATGAACCTCCAAAAGTCAACAACATTAAGGCCAACAGTCATATCCACTGTAAACAAGGGAAGTTATACGTTGTCTTTTTGCTTTGAAGTGGAAAAATAAATAAAATAAGAAAGTTCATTTGAAAAATAAATATGAATCAAATAATAACTTTAGTAATAACAGCACAGGCATGTTAGGTGTTTATTATATATGAAAGCATAGTATAAAGGATAATGGAAAATATATATGATGGGTTGAATTTGGTCTACAGCAGCAAGTCATTTCATTGCATTTAATGTTTTGCACCAAAAAGGTTTTAAGGTAGCTTAGTAAGGTAGCTCTCAGGACATCATAATAGGAGCGTTTTCATGCATTTTTAGGTAAATGTAGAAATTAATCTTTGTGTTGGTTTTATTGTGCATTAGCAGGTAAAGTATTAAAAAATGTATGCCACTTCATGTTCTAGCAATCTTTACATTTATAGGGTTTTCTGGGGAGTGTAGGGGGTATACATATCCACATCTTTTATTTAATAAATAAATACATACATAAACGACATTCTCCCATGTATGGTTTTGTACACCCAAACTTACTTAAATAACCGCAGAATCCTGGTAAAAACCACACTGTTTACACCTTTGTAACTAAACTGAAGAGAAAATTTTTCTCGTTTTAACCAGTTATACAGGGTTTACAATTTGCTGTGCTTAGATCTAACTTTTAGGGGAGCCTGCAGACAACAAACCCACCTGGCAGCTGTGGGGACTAGTTTTTCACTGACTTGCATTGTAGGGGATAATAATTGGCAATATTAACTATTAAATATCAGCCAAATAGTTACTACTGGGCAAAATAAACAAAAAGTTAGTTATTTACCAACTTCCTGCAGTAACTAGCTGTACTGCAGTGCTAATGCTAGTTTGTAAAAAAAACAGAAAACGGACAGATGCTCAATGTTTTTTTAACACATCCGCTAATTATGTTATTCGCTAAAGCTTTTTTTATGTCGAAATAAGATGCTACATCTGTCAGACGCCACAAAAGGGGGGTAATAAAGCTGTCTGTTTCAATGCTAATGGGTGTTTTACTATTCAGTTTTCAGATTATTGGATATTTAAATCTTTCTTCTTTCAGATTTCTGGGTTCTGACTTGGAAAAACATAATTTTTGGGAAAATGAGAAAGGTGGGCAACTGGTGGACAAAAGCTGAAGAATCAGGCATAAAGAGATGGTACTTTACTGTGCCAACCTATTAATCCCTTAAACTTCTTTATATTTTGTCAAAACTACAAAAAAGTATATCATTTGGGATTTTATGTGACTGCATGTGAATGCATTAAGCTGAAAAGTAGCCAAGATGCCTATTGCAACTCTGGAGAAGGTGCAGGGATTTAAGGCTCAGGTTGGAGAATCAATTAAAAGGACAGCTGTTAACAATGCACTAAACAAAGCATTTTTTTTTAAAGAGTGACAAGAAGAAAGCAATTCTTGAAAGAAAACTGTGCCCTATGCCAATAGCCAAGGACACAGCAAGCATGTGGGAAAAGGAGTCCTGGTCAGCTTAACCCAAAATGTGACTAGCTGTCCTAAATGTACTTGGGTTGACGGTTCAGCTTTTAGCAAGAAAACGACTCTAAACATACAGCCAGAGCTTAACGGAGCTATAAGTAAGATATTTTCTCACGTGGAAAGTAACATTCCCTATAAACAATCGGTCCTCTCCCTCAACAAAGTCCTAGTCATTGTTTTCTCCTTTCAAACCTAGAGGTACGGCCCGGACCGGAACTACATTAGCTCAGAGTGTAGCCCGTGTTCACTTCCTGGTTCCTGAGCCAATCACATGAGACTTCCCAGGGTTCCCAAAACAGAGTGCAGCATTTGGCATTTTATCTTGACAAAAGACCAGCAGCCTGCCAACATGGAAGCCAGTAAGAGAAGCAGACCAGAAAGAGAAGAGAATAAACCATCATAGACCTGTCCTGTGGAAGTAAAATTCACAACAGCAACACACCGTTTAAAAACGGCATTTTAGATTGTTGTGATTGGAAAGTTGTTTTACCGATTTGAGCCACAAGGTGTCAGTATTACTTATAGCTCCTTTAAAGTGTAACTCACCCTGATATAAAGAGCATAACCACGCCTCCAGATAAATTCTTTAAAAACGCCACCAATGTAGGCAATGCCAAGAGACCCTGAGAGGCGGGGCTAAGTGTGAGGGACAGCAGTGGTAGTTAAGCATTGGTGTGGTCAGCAGTAACAAGCGCTAAACGTTATAGAGCAATGCTCACAATTCCAACCAGTTTGACTCGCTATGGAGGCGTGTGTCTGACTGAGATGCCTCAGACGTGGGGCTAAGATGCCAAAAGCATGATCTGTTTGAACCAATAGGAAAATTAAACTGCAATAGCTCAAAAAACCTTAAGAGGGCAGCATTGAGACATTTTGAGACAAATATTGCAGAACTAAACAAGTTAAAAAAAAAACTGTAAATACATAACAAAACGCGCAGTGACATTAAGGTAGCACCCTTAGGCCCAGTTTATCTGCAAAAAAAGTGTATTTTGAGGTGAGTTACACTTCAAAGGGTTCAAAACAAACCATTTTTATGGCTGACAATTGCCTGGTCAAAATCCAGACCTACATCCAATAGGGAATATGTTAAGATTTGGAAAGGGATGGTCACAGATGCTCTCTATCCAACTTGACTGAAAAAGGGCCCAATAGATTCTACTTTGGAGCATTACAGCCTTCGCCATAGTGCTCTGCTTGATTTATATATGCATATATATTATATTTCTTGATGTGCAGGGTGCAGGGGATTGGCTGTTTTAAACAGGATGAATGCAAATACATAGCACGTTTTTTTAAGTCTTTTACTTGAAAATCTTTTGAAAGCCGTGTACCAATGTCATGCCACTTCTAGATTATGCACATCTTATTGTTGGTCTATTTAAAAGAAAATAGAAGAGTCCTTTAAAATCTAACCAACACTGGACGGCATGTGTTACGAAAACATTGCTTTTTCAGACTTGAAAATCTCCAAACCAACAACGTTTGGCCAAAATTGATGTGTAAAATTAAAGTTTTGAAGAAACATCACAAGACCCAAATATGTTCCTTACACATCAGTAACTCTGAATTGGACTCAGGATTTCTGTGCAAAAACCCAGCACTGATAAACCTTGGACTGCTTTGATGGGTTTGAAAGAAAAAGGAAAAGAGTAACTCTGCAGCAAGTTTGTGTGGCCGTCTAATCTGCAGCGATCTGCCGCTTACGGAAAGGGGAAAAGCAGAAGGAGAGGAGTCAAATTTTATACGAGAGCTGGGGGATAACTTGCAGTTCCCAGTGGCAACGTTTACATACCAGAGACTGTGAACCTGCCCTTGTCAACATTATTGTCACAGACAGATGGGGTGCACTAGGGGGAATACGGACTGTACAGCGGGCATGGAGAAAATCTGATTCGCTCCCGCCACTGGGCCCCTCGCCTCTCTTTCTTCAGTTTAATGGCTGCAGACAAAACTCAGCTCAAGCTGCTTATAGGCCAGAGTTCTCGGCGAGCTGCTCAATGCCCCACGACCGCCTTCAAAGGGACTCCACAAAAGCACGACCTGCGCCTTCGCTGAGGGGGGGGGGGGGATTAAAAGGAGGGAAGAAGTACATTTCACTGCTGATTCCTCACAGCTAGGCATGTGCAGCGAAGAGGAACCTGCAGAGAAAGAGAGAAAAGTCTCCCATGATAACTGAAAATAAAGGCAGCATCTGCTGATATTCGGCCATCAAAGTGATTTCGGACATTTAGCCGTGAAGAAATAGATGAAAAGCAGCCGTGTCCCTCCTGGTTCTTTTAAGCAGCAAATGAGGATTTTTTTTTTTTTTTTTTTTTGGCGGGGGGGCTGAGCCTAGATTTTCAGGGTATCTTCGAACAAAGCATCTTTATCCAGCTCCTATAAAGAGGAACCACTGCAGGAGCAGATGGAAAGATGGGGAAACAGCAAAATAGACAAGTCTCCCCCTCCACGAGCGGCAAACGGCACACAGGGACGAGCCCCGGAGCATTACCTGCCTCCAGGCATTTCCTGTTTGCTGTAACCATGGCAGCGGGATAATCCGCTCAGCATTCAGAGCCGGCAGCCAATCGGGTGAGAGCAACGCCGACTTTGGTGATTTGAGAAGTGGAGCAGCAGCTGGCGGACTGAGACTGGGGTGATTTTCAGAGCGAAAACTGTGAAACCAGAAATTAAGCACGCTGTGGAGAGAAAAACACTTTCTGGTCGCAACACATCCAAGGTGCTTCTCCTTTCCCTCGTTCCTTCCTACTCTTCATCCCAGATCGGTGCTAGGCCTGGCCTTTCCAGCACCTCTCTGTCTGTGGGGGGGACGGCAGACGACAGAACGAGGACAGGGCCGGCCCGACTGGGACCATAATGAGTCGGGGATAAAAGCGAAGAGAGGAACATGCAGAGCTAACAAGCCAATTTTCCACCAAAACGTTCAGACTCACAGCTTGATTTCTAAGTGCCGACCTGCTGTCCTGTAAAACCGGATAAGTTAGCTCAACCAGAGGAAAACCAATGCTTTAAATCACGGTTTATTTACTAAAGAAAATTAAGCACCACTAAATGTTAGGTTAGCAAAAATACAATTTAATTATCACATATTTTAATTTGTTAATATGGGGGATTAGGTTAGTCCTCTTTTTTTCAATTCTGTTAACTACGAATGCGGTAATCTGTTCCCAAGTATCCCAATCATGGCTTAATAGCCTTGACTTCCAATCCCAGGTTTTAATGTACTGACATTGATTTTATATCAATAGTGTTCATAGTGTTAGAGGTTTCTGCACAATTATTTTAATAACACAGCATGTTTCCTTTTGAACAGCTCATAAAACTGTTATGGCAGGACATCTTATTTCATCCATCGAAGCTGGGTTTTCCCAAATAATGCAAGTGTTTCTCACCTTTGATACTGACAGTTTTAGCATGAATGAGATCATGGGTAAGCAAATAGCATTTAATGTAAACAGAAAATTAGAAACAGACTTGTTTTCCTCTATAGAAAGCTGAACGTAAGATAATCGGACAAGTTTCGTAGAGTCTCAATACGGACCTTTTCTTGCTGTCAACATCAATCTAAGATAGTCCTAATGCCAAAAAGCATTTAAAAAAGTCTTTTTTTGTGTTTTCACAAATATAATAAAGGTACATTAAATCCCAAATTGTGTTTTAAAATATCTATTTTCAGTGTAGAACTATTGAGCTCAGGTCTGACTGGTCTAAACATTTAAAGCAGCACCATATAAGTTATGACACCAGGTTTTAGCTTAATTTGAGATGTATTAAATGATTTTTCAGGTCAATATACACCACTTGGCGCGTATATACAAACACTCTCCTATGTAACTTGAGAGGGCTGGATCCATCACTGAATGGGTCATGTGACCTAGAGTGCTGCTTTACTGCAGTCTGAGCTCACCTTTAAAAAGGTACATAGCCACAATATTTGACTTTTTATTTATTTATACGTCAGTAGCTCACTCTGGTTGCCTACAAAGTTTTTATGAAAGATTATCACGTCCCACTGGTGTATTAGTTATTTTTGGTGTTTTATGCTTTGTTTTTGCTAAATTTGTTAGTAAATAAAGCCTTTAGAGGAAGTCCAACACTGCACATGCGCAGCAGGGGACAAAACAAGGATGCAGCTAACAGCTATTAGCATCTCTCGCCGAAACAATGAAGAAAGTTCCAAGATGCAGTGAAAACAAATGCAAAAAAAAATAAAATATATGATTCAAAGAGGGGAAAAGACTGGAATGTCGCTGGGAATGCAGTATGAATGTTGGTGTTCACTGTAGCGGATGTTAAACCTGCTGATTGGGCAGATGTGACGGCAGAGTTGATTGACATGAGTAAATGTTCTGACATGAGGCTGTTAAGGTTGCTGTTAGATCGCTTTATTTAATTAATAACGGTTGGTCTCTGATGACACCGAGCTGCCGCTTTACTGCGAGGCATTTCAGAGGGTCAGACTCGATCCGACATTATTTACAAGTGATTTATCATTTAAGCAAACTGCATTAATTTCAATTCAATTCAATTTATTTATATAGCGCCAAATCATGAAACATGTCATCTCAAGGCACTTTACAAAGTCAAGTTCAATCATATTATACAGATTGGGTCAGATTATACAGATTGGTCAAAAATGTCCTATATAAGGGAACCAGTTGATTGCATCAAAGTCCCGACAAGCAGCATTCACTCCTGAAGAAGCGTAGAGCCACAGGAAGAGTCGTCTGCATTGTCCATGGCTTTGCAGCAATCCCTCATACTGAGCAAGCATGAAGCGACAGTGGGAAGAAAAACTCCCCATTAACGGGAAGGAAAACCTCCGGCAGAACCGGGCTCAGTATGAATATCTGCATCTGCCTCGACCGACTGGGGGTTACAGAAGACAGCTCTGCGATACTGTCAGTAAACAGCGCCATGTCTATTTATATCTACTAATCGCGCCCGGAGCTGGAGTCTATCTAGCGTCAAATAAGACTATCAAAACAATATCAAGATGGAGGCTTGGTGTATATAGCCTTATTCTAAACAGTTTTGGTCTTTTTATACGCATATAACGTGGCTATATACATTTAAACACAAGAGCTAACATACCCAGAACCAGAACCAAACATGGAGATGCAGCATATACTTCTGGTCATTGAAAATAAAACATTTGTAAGTATGGTGCAATAAAAATGTTGTCACTCCCTGGCGACAGGAAGAGCTGGTAAAACCATATCAGTTGACAAGCATACTATTATGCTGGTTGAAACCTAGATCTGTATGTAGAAAGTTTGGGTCAATCGTAGGCAATTCCTTGAAAATCTGGGTTTCCGTCCAGAAACATATGGGATGTTACATAAAGCTTTGTGACCGCTCTCCTGTTTGGTATAACTATAATTTATTGCTGGATTCTGGTTCCTATTTTAATAGCAGTTGGGCTTCTGGAGGAATTCACACTCTCCAGGATCTGTATGACAAAAATGGTTTGATTTCACTCCAAGAACGAACGTTATTCCCTCCCTGGGTTTCTTTGGTTTCTGTATCTGCAATCCGTGCCCATGGAGTCCCATGGAATTTGCCTTTACCCTCTCATCCATTGGACATTTGGATTTCCTCTACTGGATTAGTGTCAGTTATCTACAATGAATGAATGAATGAATTTAAGGGTGTTAAATCTTTGGAAGTGATCAGTTCTTGGAATCGTGAACTTGAGGATCAGGGTTATGATCTGGACTGGGATACTATTTGGACCAACATACCCATCTGATCAAGGAATCCAGCACATCAACTTATTCATTACAAGTTTCTGCACACATTTTTATGTCAAACCATACAGACGCTTTACCATGAAACTGACCGATGATCCCAACAGTACAAAATGTGATCAGAACACTGTTGGCACATATCTTCATATTTTCTGGGAGTGTCCCCCTGTGAGTGGCCTTTGGTCCAAGGTGTATAGTTGCCTTGAAAATATTTTAGGATTTCCCATTCCAATTGATTTCCCTCTGCTTCTACTCAATGTTTCCGTTCTTAGTGGCTATATCAGATTGTCTCAGAGCAAAGTTATTTTTGCAAGACTAACTCCTCTTTTGGTTTACTTGTGCACACAATGTGTAGGCGTGGGGTATATGCTCATATTTATGTATATGGGTTTGCGAGTATGTATATGCATTTAATATTTTCCTTTTCTTTAGAACTCTTTAGGGGTAAGGAACTGACACTGTTTTTGTAATATCTTGTTCAAATTGTTCAATAAAAAGTTTGCCACAGTGGAGTGTTGCCAGTGGTCTTCAGGGTCACTAAACCTGGAAGTTACCAGTCTAGTGCCCCTAGTGGCCAAAAGTGAAACAGTGCTGCTTTTTAAGCTAGAAATGAACAAATGTTGAGCAGACACTCTAAAAACACAGAAAAAAAGCCCTTTACTTTAGTTAAAAATTAGAAATCACCTTAAGCACTGTTATCTAAGATAATTTACAACACTATGTCCTTCTACGGCTTATACTGTGCTTCCCGCAGTGGGAAACCCAATCCCATTAGCTGGACCAACTTATTTTGGCCGAAAAAAAAGAGAACAGCTTTTTATCTATATTTGACTTGTATATGTCTGCCTATGTGAGACGTGCCACCCAAGGTAAAGAGCCGTATTGCCCGTTTAAAAAATGTCACTGCCTTTACAATTAGAACTACAGTAAAAAAAGGTCAATATTGGCTGCTTCAGCTTCCTGTCAGCTTCCTCTGCACACTGTCCTCAGATATCCCCAGTACTGGGCAACACTCAGCGGACACTCCAGGAGCACTACTTTTGTTTTAAATTTTGCCCACAAGTGATCAGCTGGCACCAAAATGAAAAATGTTTATAAGCCGAATTATCAACAAGTCTTATTAAAACATGTTGGCATTAGCCAAAGACTTCAGCACATAGTCAGCAGGAGAACAACATGACTTTATGAAGACTGCAGCTTTATGCTGCAGTCGTTGCTTTTGTTGAATGATCTCGACAAAGCATAACTATGGCATAAATGATACAAATAGTCTTTTCTCAATGCTAAAATTTGTACTGTTTTGTGCTTGTGATTTTTTTAGACAATAAGGCATAAGTTAAAATAAAGATACACTGGATTCAGTAGCTGAAAACAAAAAACTGTTAAGCATCTGAAAAACCAGTCCAGCAAAACAGTTTACATTTGCTGTGCTCCAACCCTCACTGCATGACCATCTGCAGCTTCAGAAAAGACTTTAGGTGTTTATTTAAAGAAAAATCAATGATCAGCTCTGGCACTTGCATTGCTCTGGCAATGCAATGGAAAAAAAAACTGTCAGACTGGAAATAATTTGCTGGACTTTCCCATAAACAAATACCCTCATGTACAAGAGCAGCTGACGTTTTAACATAATTTTAAGCAACAACAGCTACAAAACATGCACCACTGAGCCCTTTGCTATCAAACATGCAACAAACACACACATTATGTGTTTTGAGCAAAACACTCATTAAATCGGCCACTTTGATATGAAATAAAAATTTAAGAATAATATTTTTAGAGGGTACAATTTCAATGAAAATATAATTCAGTAGTCATTTGGGCAACAAATCTATCTCAACATACAGCTTATAGAGCATCACAAACAGAAATATTACTCTAAAATAAAAGGAAATATATAAATATGCTATTTAACCATACCTGTTAAATTAAATAGTCTATAACTGTGTTGGAAAACAGGACATAAAAACGACTGCATTCCATTCATTATTAATTGTGACATAACACAATAATAATTAATCCTGTCATAGTCAAACAAATCCATGTTTGGTGTGTTCAAACAACATTAATTAGAGTTTAACTTGTTATGGTGGTAGCTTTTCCTGCTGGTATAAGGCAAACAGCATCGTGTTGGCTGGTGAAGAAATCCAGAAAATCTTTCCTATAATGACCGGTGTATTATGAAAATATGTTATTTTTTCCCTGTACCATAAACACAACTAAAAGCGCCCACTTTTTGCCATCTGGAATACATTAACAAGCAAATTTTATGTCTTAATTTGAAAGTCAATGTTTTTTGTTTTTTCTTATTATTAAATTTGAATTAGCCAAAGTTGGTGAAATAGAAATCATCCCTGGCCTATTAAAACCTGATCTAGTTGTAAAGATTTCAAAGTGTTGGGAGGGTTATAAACATAAATAAAAAGTTGAAACAGTAATGCTTTAAATAAAAAAAAAGGGCTGAATCCCATATTCCTCCACTCCATCATTAGCAATTAATTCAAATCAAGGTTAAACTAACCCGCTGACAAATGGGACACTATTTAGGAAGTGATACATCACAACTCTCCCTGATTTCTAAAGCACAAAGAACACATCTTATAATGTCAGTACTTGTTGTGTAAATAGCCCTGCAGGAGATGTTGGATTTATTTATTTGATTTTATTGAACTTTTATTTCTACAGCTATTCTCATTGAGTTTCAAGATCTAATTTTCAAGAGAGTGCTGTTTGGGAAAAAAATAAATAAAAACAAAACTATTTTACAAACATATTAACAATACAAGAAATGAATAATTTTCCACTAAAATATATAGGCTAAAATATGATTTAAAAACAAGAGCAAGCTGCATAATAGAATTTCTCTTTTTGTCTTAAAAAACTCAAATTGTCCCAGAAGAATCAATGGGGATAGTTTCAGATCCTGTTGTAGAGTAAATCAAGTTAATGGCGCAGAGTATGAAAACGTTTTCTTTCCTAAGTTCTAGTCGTACCGATGGAGCGCTGAAGGAGAGGAAAACCTGAGAGCGAAGTTTGTGGCTAGGCTGCCTAAGTGAGAGGTATAAGGATAGGTAAGGAGATAACTTACCTATGCTTTATATATGAAAATGTACCAATGCACGAGTGTAAGGACTGATAATAATGGTCAGTTCACCCTTGAATCTAAACTCCAGTGGTGAGTAAGAGATTTACACCGTGTTATGAACCTTAATGATCCATGGTAGACTGCATCCAACATATGCAGAGAGGTGACAGGTGGATTCATTTGCACAACATTCCTGTAATCTCACAGAAACAGGAAGGTCGTTAAAACAAATTGTTTCCTTGCGCTAAAAGAAAAAAGATATACATTTCTAAAGAAAAACCCTAGTTTTATCTTCAACTCCTTTAATATGTGATTAAAAGGAGGGCTCATAGTCTATTCTTATGCCAAGGTACTTATATGTTTCAACAAACTCTATTGGCGTCTCTGTCAATGTTTCAATGAAAGGAAGAACTAGTGAAACTTTCTTCTGCTTAGCAAACAGCATGATCTTCATTTTAACAGCATTCAGTCAGACTGAATAGAGTCAAACACAGACTGCAGACACCAAAACACAGCAGTAAACATTTTTGCATGGCAGTACACCACTGTGTCATCCGCATAAAAATGTGTACAAGCATCAGTAACATTTTTACCGACATTGTTTACATAAATTGAAAACAGAGTTGGACCTAAAATGGTACCCTGTGGCACACGTTTTGCGATGTTTAAGTAATCTGATGAGAGGTCAGACGATTTCACACATAATTAAAAAAAAAACAAAAAAAAAACTTATAGCATTATCTCATAAAACAATATTTGACCACTTTTTAAAAATTATGGTTTGATCAACCGTGTCAAAAGCCTTAGGCAGGTCAATGAAAAGAGCAGCACAGTAGTGATTAGCGCCAAGGCTTCAATGAGGTCATTGACAACTTTTAGTTGCTGTCACTTTACTGTGCTGTTTCCTTCAACCATGCCTGTAACATGACAAGAAATTAGCTGAACAGAAATATTCTTTAAGCTGATTATTAAGTAGTTTATCATAAACACTGGCTACAATACAGAGTTTTTGAAATGGAACAATATTATTTTAGCACAACTGGATTGACACCTTTTAATAGTAGGAGAACAGAAGCAAACTCCTGCATTATTGGAATGATGTTAGGTTGCAAAGAGATAAAAAAAAAAAAAAACTGAGACTGGCTCAGCTATAATATCTGCTGTTAAAGATAAAAAAAAATAAGAAGTAAGGTTGTCAGGTCTTGCAGAATTATGAGGATCAAAGCTTTAGAAACTTCCCTGACAGATACATTAGAAAAACAAAAGGTGTTAGGAAATAACACCTTTTAAGGAAGGTGTTATTTCCTAATAAGGAAGAGGTAATGAAATGTCTGTTTAAACAATTAACCATCTCTGAAACATTATGAATGTTTCTTATCATGAAAACTACCCAATGCAGTAATTAGCAAAACAGTACACTATATGCTGAGCCACATTAGTAGCAGAGTTTCTGGGGGCCCCAAAGATGGTGTTTCTTTTTTAATGAATGCATATTTGGCAAACATTGTGTTTTATATAAAACTCTAAGGCACATATCAGGTGAGGCTTTTTAAATTGTTGGCTATTTATGAATTCATATATATATATATATATATATATATATATATATATATATATATATATATATATATATATATATATATATATATATATATATATATATATATATATATATATATATATATATATATATAATTTTGCATTGCCTAAAACCGATACAAAATTTTTCAAAATGTATTTTGCAAACATCTTTTTAGCTTTCACCATAAATTTTCTTGGCAAAAGCCAGCAGAAAGGTCCAGTTGCAACTGTATAGGAGCAACATGCAGAAACAGCAGTGCCTGTTTAAAGCCTTCAGTATTGAACTGCTTCTCTTCGAAATAGGTCAGCCAGCTGCTCTGTGAACTGTGAGACCATCACAGGCCGGACATTTTGAATCAGAGCCGAGTAGGCGATCTCATTATCTGCTTTATAAATGAAAGCGAGATTTAAAAAAAAGATTTTATATATGAAATGGGGAAAAGAATAGAGGCAAGACACGGTAAAGCTTTTGCGTAAGATAACAGTGATTACAACACAGCAATAATCTGCTCCTAAAACTGGCTGGCGCTGTTTGAAATTAGGTCACTAAATTCTCCATTTAGAGCCATAAAAAATTATAATTTTATAGAGCTAATGGACAAGGAGATAAAAAATAACTGGCTTTGTTATTATCTGTAAAGAATTGAGTATAACAGAACCATGTAATAGTCAAATCTCTAAATATTTTTAGATCGCTGGCTTTACGCACCCACCCTAAAAAAAAAAACAGGAAAAAAAAAAACATGAGATTATATAAAACAAAGAAAAGCAGCAGGAATGGTGATTTCATTTGTTGAAAATTGTTTTGTTTATCAATGATAAAGCATCTTACAAAAGCCTCATCTTATCCTTGGACCTTTTTACATTTTATCACGTCACAATCTTCCATATATTTCATGGGACTTTCCTGTGAGCGCTGAATGTTTGACCACAGTTATTGTCCTGATGGAGATTAGACCTCGTTACTTGTATTTGGACCCATCCATCCATCCATCTTTCCATCAACTCTAACTTGTCTCTGCTGAAGCCATGCATGGGAGTGGGTCCCAGTTGATAGTTTTCTGCTACACCTAGAATTTTGCATGAAGTTCAGTTTTGAGCTCATGGCTTGCAGCAAACTGTAAAAGGGACGATTTTTAAGGTTTTTCCTGCGTCTCCTCCATAGAGGCCAGATCGATGGCGTGCAAGACTGATAGTTCTGCTGTTAATTGCTGTTGACTAATTGGGCCTCTTTTGAAGGCAATTGGATTTAATTTATCACACTGAGGGAGGCTGAAAGCACGCTACACTTTACTTTTTTTTCCAGACAGCATGGGATTAATTTCCACTGTTATGCTGATGACACTCAGCTATATTTATCCATAAATCCTGATTAATCATATCAATTACTTTGACTACAGGTACATCTTGCTGACATCAAAACTTGGATGACTTTAAATTTCCTGCTTTTAAATTCTGACAAGACAGAAGTTGTAATACTTGGACCAGAGTCCTCAAAAACTAAACTTCTTAATCAATCACTTAATCTGGATGGCATTAACTTGGCCTCTGGTAATAAAGTAAAAAACCTTGGTGCTATTTTTGACCAAGACATGTTTTTAAATCCCATATTAAACAGGTTTCCAGGGTTTCCTTTTTTCACCTCTGGTATATTGACAAAATTAGAAACATTCTGTCCAGGAGTGATGCTGAAAAACTAGTCCATGCATTTGTTACTTCAAGGCTGGACTATTGTAATTCTTTACTATCAGGAAGTCCACAAAATGCATTTCAAAGTCTTCAGCTGATCCAAAATGCTGCAGCGAGAGTTTTGATAAAAACTAAACAAGAGGGATCATATTTCTCCAATTTTAGCTTCCCTTCATTGGCTTCCTGTTAAATCAAGAATAGAATTTAAAATTCTTCTTCTAACGTATAAAACCCTTAATAATCAAGCTCCATCATATATCAGAGCTCTGATTACCCCGTATGTTCTTAACAGAGCACTTCGCTCTCAGACTGCAGGTCTGCTGGTGGTTCCTAGAGTCTCTAAAAGTAGAATGGGAGGCAGATCCTTTAGCTATCAGGCTCCTCTCCTGTGGAACCAACTCCCAGTTTTGGTCCGTGAGGCAGACACCCCGTCTACTTTTAAGACTAATCTTAAAACTTTTCTTTTTGACAAAGCTTATAGTTAGAGTGGCTGATGTTACCCTGAGCTACCTTTATAGTTATGCTGGGCTTAGGCTGCTGGAGGACATCAGGGACTATTTTTCTCACTCTACTGATTTCTACTGTTCTCCAATTTGCATTGTTTGTTGTTATTTCAACTTTTAATTTTCTATTAACTAGATCATCCGCTATTACCATATAACATAGAAAGGATTCCTGGGTCAATGTGTGCTTCTGTGCTTTCTGTGTCTCTACTCTGTCTTCTCTAACCCCCAGTCGGTCGAGGCAGATGAGCGTTCACACTGAGCCTGGTTCTGGTTCTGCTGGAAGTTTTCCTCCCTGTTAAAGGGGAGTTTTCCTCTCCACTGTCGCTTCATGCATGCTCAGTATGAGGGATTGCTGCAAAGCCATCAACAATGCAGATGTCCCTGTGGCTCTACGCTCTTTCAGGAGGAGTGAATGCAGCTTGGAGAGACTTGATGCAATCTGCTGGGTTTCTATGAATATGAAAACTTTCTGACCAATCTGCACAACTTTCACTGTGTTTCTCATAAGTGAAATGGGAGTGAAATACATTGAAGTTTGTGGTTGAAACGTGACAAAATATGAAAAGGGTCACTTCAAACCAAGAGCCAAATGATCAGCAGGTTGTTTCATTTCTATTTTTTAATTAAAGTCCATCATTTTCAAAAAGGTTTGACACTGAGCTCATTTGTTTCAGTGATTAACAGCCACTGAGCCGACACATTCCTCCCTGACAGAAAAGGAAGTGCCTCCATTGTACAGTTATCACTGGAAATAACACACAAAACTCAGCCACTAAATGTGTAACTTTCTGACCAACAAGAAAACCAAATTCTCCATCAAATCTGACTCTAAACCCATGGAAACACGGTGGACAACCAACTCTGGAGGTGAAACCTGAATAAAAACAGTCGGTGACTCTGACAGGCGAACTGAATTTCAAACATGACTGAACAAAGTGACTAGTGTGTGGGTGTGCGTGTGGTTTTTCCTTAAAAAGGCAGGTCAGGCGTTCAGCAAACTGTAAAAGGGGCTGATCCTCTGAACCTTTATCAGTCTTCGGAAGCTGTGATGGCACATTGCATACTAATGAGAACTAAACGGTTCTCCTTTCATTATACTGAGGGCGATATCTGTGCCAGCAGCTGGGTTAGGGAAGACTGCAGCTTGAACCAAAGCTATTTTAGTCCCCTCTCTTTTTTTTTTTTTTTTACTTCCATTGAAGCGACTCGAACAATGACCAAACACTTCTTCTATGCCACAACTCTTTAGACAGAAGAGCATCTTCCACTTTTCATAAAAGATCTTTCAAGAAGGGAAAAATGAGTAGCAGCAATGATAGAAATTTCAAAAATATTAGTTAAAGTGAAAGTCTGTTATAGAATCAAACCTGAATTGAAAAATATTATATAAAATATTCTCTACAGACTCAATACAATGTGGATTTTATTATAAGCATCAACATGATCTATGTGAAATGTGTAAGTAAAGGCAAAGCAGCTAAAACCTTTAAAATTATACATTTCTAAACTGTAAAATTATTGAGAAGTTAATTTATTTAAGAAATTTCATTATTCTTGTGAATAATCTGCAAAATCTTGAATAGGCTTTGCTTAACAATCCCCTCAAGGCTGCTGTTTTCCCTGCTACTTGCTCAACTTGTTAAACCACACTTTTCCCTTCCACTCAACTTTCTATGAATCTGCTAGGGTCTGTGGACCGCCAGCATCTTTAGCAATGACATTTTGTGGCGTACCATCTTTCCTTTTTATAAAAAGGTATTTTCTTACTGGTCCCAGGTAATATTGTAATTTTATGAAAAACTGAATTTAGGGTTTTCACTAGTTGTAAACCATACTCATCTAAATCAATAGGAAGAGCACTTCAAATAAATCACAGTTTTGTAAAAAAAAATCTACATAACAAATGAGTTTCACTTAAGTTAAATAACTGAAATCATATTATTTCCAATGATGTTCTAATTTTCTTAGATGCACCTGTTTGCAACAATAATAAAGAGACAACCACAACCAACAAATAATTACATTCTCATTTTAGATTTTCTTAAAAAAAAAAAAAAAAAAAAAAAAAAACAGCTGAAGTTTTCAGAAAACCAAAGAATCCCACCAGCGCTTTTGAAACATGATTAAATCTTACCTTATGCCACCAAAGTATGTCTCTGCCATCTTTTTAGTTTTTACTCTGACTTATGTCAAGCAGATGGCCAAATATTGACATGTCTCCTGGCTCTTACATAGCCTGACTGTAAATACATTAAGTCAGCTAATTAAATTTTAAAGCTATAGCTGGTAATCCAGAAACACTTTTTGGTATACATACCAATGATTCTGACACGCTCACGTTACGCCAGTGTGTGTGCTCTTTCCTTCTGAGTTTTCACTTGATTGATGTGCATATGCACTTCTAGTGTTTATTTATCCGGTTAGCTTAGCGGCTAGGTTAGCAGTTAGCCGTTCATTGTAGCTCCGCTGCTCTCACCGTAGACTTTGAACATGGCTGAGAGTCACAAAAAGCAAACCGTGTTCATGTTTATGAGAAGAGGAGGAAGGCCTCAGTAGAAAGAAATACGACCAGAGTGGATTTGGGAGATTTTTTTCATGCAAACTCCCTGAAGAGTGGAAGAGCAAGGTAAGACGGTCTTGTGCATGGGCAGGTATTCAGAAAGGGACTTGGAGAAACGTACGGAAATAAAATTGGCAACCCTAGCTTTAAGGAATAGTATCATACTTTGGGGAAAAATGACTTGGTTTTATTGTTAAGACCAGAAGAAATCGCTAAGTCTTACCAGTTAAATGTGCATTCCTAATGCAAATTCAGGCATAAGGCATGCAAATGTCAAGTGGCTGGTTTAGCCAAACCAACATGTAAAAGTACAAACAGCAACAACAAAAAAGCTTAAGCTAAAATTAATTCCACACCTATTCAGGTTTGCATGAATGCAGGAAATATAGCTACAGGCATCAGATAATAAGCTTACAAGCATGTTATATATTTAGCATAGAAATAATGCAATTTCAACTCACATTTTAAATAAAATAAAAAACACGTTCAAATAACATCCACCAAAAATATACCAATGATATATAGGTTAACTGTTTTGCAACACCATGGCTGTAGATTCCAGATTACAAAGACTAACAGATTGAGACATATTTAGCAATTTGACAGACAAGACAATGTAACTAGCTTAAAATGAGATGGCTAAAACTTTATACAGAAAAGCAGATCATGCATCAATAACTTACAGCCAAGTTAAATACTACACATAAGTCTAGCAACACTACTTGGTATCCAGGCAAGTGGGATAAACCAATCTACAAAAATATGCTAAACAAAGCTAGCAAGCTATTGGGTGTAGCTTAGCTTAGCATGTGCTAGCGTCAGGCTCCTCTAAAAAGTCAGCATGCTAGTGGTTAGCCAGGATGATACTTTTCAGGCAACAGCTTCACAATCCATTTTATCAATATAACCGAAATTAGGCTAACAAGCTGTTGGATGTAAATTAGCTTTTGTTGGCTTCTGGTAAAAAAGGCAGGTGGAGCAACCCTATGGTTAATAACCGTACTTTTGAAGAAATTAAATCAATAATAACATTAGTGACAACATATAAGGCAACAGTTTGATAGCCTAATTTTTCAAAGCAAGCTAAACTGGGCTACCAGTTGGTTTTGTGTAGCTTAGCAACGTAATATCAAACTCCAGACTGCACTAATAGAGTGTTAGTAATAATAATAAACAGCATTATCATGAAAGTAATTTATACTTTGTGCAGTTAACATGATGCTAGTGGCAAATGAGAGTACTGTATGCAAGTAAAGGCTGCCTTAATTAATTTAAAATACAGATGTATAATTAAGGTAGAGTATGCAATTTTCCAGGAAATGTAATTAAGAAACGCCCAAGTCACTTTTTGAATAACTGTGCATGCGCAAGACCGTCTTACCTGCTCTTACGTTCCTCAGGGGGACCGTGTGAAAAAGAAAAAACATCTACCAATTCCACTCCGGTCTTATTTCTATCTACTGAGGCCTTCCTCTTCTTCTCATAAACTTTTACGCCGTTTGTTTTTTGCGACTTTCGGGTATGTTCAAAGCATACGGTGAGAGCAGCGTAGCTACAATAAATGGCTAACACTGAAGCTAACCGATTACCTAACCGCTAAGCTAACCTATTACATAAACAGTAGAAGTGTGCATGTGCAGCCAGCAAGCAGAAACTAACAAGGAACGCGGACCCACATTGGTGTTACGTGAGCGCGTCAGAATGATTGGCATGTGGGACAACCAGAAAATAAGGCAATACCCCCGGAACATGAGGGACAAAGAGGGGGGCGTGGGTAGAATGAGACATGAATGCACCTGATTGGTTCTTTCCAATCGGACCGAATGACAGGATTGGTCAGAGTTTCTACAGGCCTGCAGCTCTCACAGTGATCTAATTTTTTTAAACCTCCTTTTTCTGAATACATAATGTATTGACTACTGTCAGGATGGAAGGACAATTTCACCCAGGACAACAAAAAGTGTTTCTGAACAGGATTAACAACTATAGCTTTAATAAAGACAACAATAATCCATGGTATACTCCAAACTGAAAAGTTACTATACTAGTGTTTAGCAAAGCTACTTGTTGGAACAATTTAGCAAAATATACTCACTGGTCTAACAAGGTATTATGAGTGATTTAGCAAAATGCAATAATGCTAATCTTTGCGATAATATATTACATGTCGAGCATCTACCAAGCTAGAGGTTAGCATGGCTGCTGGTATCTATGCAACTGTTTATTTGCTCGATTAAGCAAAAAAAACATATGCTCAGCCGACTTGATGCACTGCAAAAACAGAACTAGAAATAAGTAAAATGTTCTTAAAATTAGTGCATTTTTCCTTGATTTGAGCATGTAAATAATTTTACCAATTTGCCAATTGAATAAGATTTTTGCACTCCATTATCTTATTTCAAGTGCAGGATGTCTAATTATCTTATTTTAGGGGTCAAAAAACTAATTCCATTGGCAGATAGTCTTATTTACCTGCTCAAATCAAGGATAAATACACTAACTTTAAGAACTTTTTACTTATTTTTAGATCCATTTTTGCAGTGTGTAGCTTAGCTGAACATCTTTGCTGTTTCAGCTGATAAACACATATATTTAGATAACCACTACTAATAATTCCAGTAGCGTCAACAACTTTTGCAAATCAGCAACAGTCTTTGAACTTTTAAAAATAACAGTCTAGAATATCGTAGCCAGACGTGTGTCGGAAAGCTTCGTTTATAATCCGTAAACTAATTGTTTTTTTTTTTTTTTCCATGCAAAACAGCAAATGTGAGAGCAGTGTCCGTTTAAGGTCTGGGTCTTCCAAAACCCCGGGACACACGAGAAGAAGTAGAAATCCATTCAGCTGGAGCTGATGGGAATGAGCTGCTGACTACAGCTTTAACATAAAAAAACGAGATTTTCCTTTGACTCAGCAGAAGTAGATCTAGTTTCAGGCCCTACACCCCCAAATTCCTCTCTCCCGCTGCTGCTTCTGCTGCTGAGTGCAGTGCAGCCCTGCCAGCACATTAGCTGTACAAATAAAACTTTTTTTTTTTTTTTCTTCCTGCATGATTTTTGCACACACACACACACACATATATATACTGTAGATGCAGGACACCAGAAGTCATCCTCATCGTCACTATTGTTGTTTTCTGAGTGCTCTGAATTAAAGCGACAAGGTAGCAAATTAAAAGCATGTAGAGAGAGAAGATGAGAAGATGGCCTGCCATGCCCTCCCCTCCTCTCCTCTCCTCTCCTCCTCTCTCTCGGGAGGAGCATCCCGTCTATTACTCCTCAAGTGTCTGTTTCCCACACCAGTCAAGGTTAACAAGCCGAGCTGGTGTCTGCATCGGCTGCAAAACGGATAGGGGTGGATGGGGGGTGGTGGTGGTGGTGGAGGTGCAGCCTGCAACTGTGACACTGAGCTGGGTGATGATGCAGCCAGGCTGAGAGGAAGCCACTGAAGCCTCTCTAAACATCCACACATCCCAGTGCCTGTCCAGCCTTAACTAAAAAAAAACACCGTGTACCGCGCCTGGGAATAATCCGGAAAAAAAAAATTACCACGAGGTTGAATTTAATCTTGGTAGGTTTTGTTTTTATTATTATTATTATTAGAATTTTTTCTTCTTCCACCCCTCCAACACGCACAATAAATTTCGCAGCTAGACGAGAGAGGATGGGAGGAGGAGGAGGAGGAGGGGGGTGAAAAACTCCGATGCGCACTAATCCTGCAGCTTAACATAATAGAAGAAATGATTAATATAAAAATAAAAAATAAAAAAAGGAAGGGGGGATAGTTTTCCTGGTGGATGCGGATTTATGAGCAGGCAGAGACTCGGTGGTTCGGAATACGAGCAGCAATAAAAAAAATGTGCTAATGTGTAGACAAGGTAGCATAAGCAGCATCCATACCTTTCTCTCCATCACTGTGCGCTTTTCTTTTTGTGTGTGTTGGGTTAGGGGGGGGGGCTACTGAACAACAGCAACTGTAGGATGTGTCCGTCTCCTCTGTGCAGCGGCTCTTTGGGTCCGGAGCTTCCCACCTCAACTTCCTCACGGCTTCCAGCACAGCGGCGTCTCTCACTCTCTCCTTCCCTCCTCTCTCTCCCTCTCTAACACTTCCCCATTACTGGGCAGCTAAGCCACTTATTAGCGCTGGCCTGTGGGACGCCGAGCCGGGGATGGAGCCAGAGCCCGGATTGGTGAAGCTGAAGCCTCGCGGCGGCTGACGCGGAGGGAGGGAGGGAGGGAGGAGGGAAGAGCAGAGGCGCAGGTGCGCAGGCGCGGACCCTGCTGGAGAGTCGAGGCAACGACAACATTACCAAACGGGAAGGGAGCGTCAACAAATGATCCTGAAGGAGAGAGTCTGGTCGGAGGATTTTGAACAATGTGCGGGGAAATGCAGCAAATGGTTTAACCCAGGTGTGTCCAAAGTGTTTTTTTTTTTAAATTAACTTTATTTAAACAAAATGAGTACAAACCACTGAGCTATATAATACACTGGAGTGCTAAGCCACCAGCCGCCATATTGGTACTCCCTATTTCCCTCCAGTAACTAAGGAATATGTGCGCTACAGCATCGAATAACGAGGATTTTTTTCATGTTCAGTGGGGCCTTAAGACTGTTAAAATGTCTAATGCCATACACTTTTATGTTATGTTCTAAAAATATCAAGTACTGAGAAAGTCATGTGCTGAAATATTTTGCCTTTTATTAATATAAATAATTTATAAATATATAAATAACAATATATAAACATATATACATATACACATACATACATACATACATATATATATATATATATATATATATATATATATATATATATATATATATATATATATATATATACATATATATATATATATATGTGTATACATATATATATATATATATATATGTATATATACATATATATATATATGTATCTATACATTATACTATATACTATATATATATATATATATATATATATATATATATATATATATATATTTAATATGAATAACATGTAAAATATTTCAGCACCTAATTTCCTAGTAGTTGATAGTGTTAGTACATCCACTGACTCTAGAATTACATGTGAAACGTTTTCACACAGCCAGAAAACTGCTTGTTATTGCAAGCAAATCCTATGGGATTCTGTGAGAGTAGGGAGTAGCAAGATGGCGGCCAGTGACTACAGTTTTTCGGCAAAATCAGCACTCCAGTGTATTATATAGCTCAGTGGTACAAACAAGTAAGGCAATAGCAACAGTACAATTCTGTGGAAGGCATAGTAGAGGCAGATTTCAAAATGGAAATACAAAGTAACATTGATAAGGAAAAAAAGAAAAAGAAGAAGTGTATGATAATAATAAAACAATAATTAACATAGCAACAAATAGACTATTGCTTATCACAAATAGACTATTGCTTACAGTGTTACATTGTTTTTCATCTCAATTGTTTATATAAATCGCTGCTGCATCTTTATCCTGAAAAATAGTGCAATCTACTGTGATTTTTAGAGTGGTTTCTAGAGTGATTCTTTTCAAGCTGTATGCAAACGAAATTTCGTTCTGTACGCACTTTGTGCATACAAAATGACAATAAAGATATCTATCTATCTGTCTATCTAACAAAGGGATTCATATATTAGGATTGCTGTACATCGGTGGGCAATTACAATATTATTTCAGTCAGGTTTTTGTATGATTCGATACATTTAGGAGATGTCAAATATATCTTGAATTCTGATAAAAAATTTAAATATTGAGGATGATCTCAACACTCTATGTTTATGAATAAAGAATTTTGCTAAACACAAAATTAGGTTACCACAGAGTTCTATTGTTTTATCTTTCAATAGTATTCCAAAATCTACCATATCTCTAGAGATAGAGTTAGGGAGTGCAATTTGTGATTTGATCCATCTTTCTAAGCAATTTCAAAATGTTTTGGTTTGATTGCATTCATAGAAGACATGGTCTATCGCTTCTACATCACTTTCACAGAATGAGCATTTATCGTCATCAATATTAAAGCGAATCCTTAGTAGTTCTTTTGAGGGATAAATTGCATTTAAAAATTTAAAGTGTGTTTCTTTAGCTTTTGGTTGTATGGGGAGTTTTAAATAAAGAGTTCTTAGTATTTCAATTGATTTTTGTTAAAATTTGCAAAGAATGTTATTTTTATTTATTTCCCCAGGGAATAAAGTTTCGTTTAGGCAGCCTGTACTGACTTTGTATGGCCCCTGAACTGCATTTCAAGATAGATTTGGCCGGCCAGCCCTGGTGGCTCTTTAGACTTAGATAAACTCATTTTGTATGTACAGAGTGCATACAGAACAAAATTTCCTTGCATACAACATACGACAGTGTAATGAGATTGCAGGTGGAATAAGGCAACATTACAATATAGAGTGCAGCAGTGATAAGAATATAACAATGCAGGAGAGACAAAAACAGTGTGCAAAAAACTGTGCAGAGGAATGTTCAACCATTGTTTATGTGCAAAAGTAATGGTGCAAAAAGGCATTTGTATGAAAGGGTTCTGTGCAGTGCAGATGGAAACTTTTTATTTTTAATTTTGGGTAACATTATTGCAGTCAAGTTAAAATGTTAGGTAAGACACAAAGCATTTGTCTTTCATTAACTACACTTTTTACTTTTTCTTTAATTTCCTTGTAAATAGGACCTCTGCTATCTAACGACTTTTACTCACGTGCAATAAAACCTGATTAGAATTAGAATTTTTATTTTCATTTATCTAAAATGATATTAGTTTGCATAGCAAGTTTTGGTTGTCTGTACCTCTTCCCACACATAAATAGCACAATTACTGCTTTTAAATAATGTAGAGCCTACAAATGAATCAGATTGGCAGGGCTACAGCAGTGGCGCCTCCAGAAATGTTTCACTGGGTGGCACACTGAAACTAAAATCCATAATTTTAGAATTTTATTCTCCTGTTGTAGTAAAGCTGCCTGTAGAAAACTATCTTAAAGACTTAAGTAAACGCCTAATATCTTTTGGTTTATTGTCTGAATTTTAATGTTACTAATGATTAATGTGCATAGACCAATAACAGTACGGTTAACATTTTGAGTTGAACAACAATTCCTTTTTATCGTGTAATTATATTAGGAATAAGGTGCACTTTTGTTAATTTATTGAAAAACAAAACAATTACTAAAGGGAAAGTAGATACTGGCAGATAGAAATAAAAGCGCGATAGGTCAAGAAGAACGGCTGCCTTGCTGGCTGTGCATAATGGGATAAAATGCTAAATATTTTTTGCCTGAAGAAGGAGCAATTTTTTTAAATAATTTTCTCTTTTAATGCACTAAAGCTTTCGTACTGAAAGCCTGAGATCTTTTAAATCAAGATTAAAAACACATTTGTTTAGGATTGCCTTTGGCTGTTCTTTTTAAACTATTTTATTGAAACATCATTAGTTCAAGTTTGTAGTCCAACTGTTTTTAATATTTGCTTTTAGTTTCCATTTTCCAATGGTTCATTTTGTTTTATTTTTTTCTACATTTTATTCCAACTTGCTTTTATTCTGTTTTTATTTTACTATAATTTAATCATGTAAAGCACTTTGCATTGTCTTTGTACTGAAATGTGCTTTTTAAAAATAAATTTGCCTTTCCTTACCCAGAATCCCTTTTAAGATTTACAACAAATATAAGCCTATGGGTTAATTTATAACATATAACAATAGTTTCTAACAACTTGAATGTTTCAACATTGCCAGACATTTTTTAACCATATAATATTAGCAACAATATAAATGTTTTTTTTTGTATTACTCGTACCTGCAGATGAAAAAAAAAAGGATGAAACAACATTGTTATTGTTCACTGCCTGCGGACACAGCAGCAAAAATGGAACTTTTAACAAGCTGTTAACCTCACATGACAAAATTATTATGAGCCTATGAGAATAAAATTATAAAATTACAAGAATAATGGTGCAGCCTTCTCCCTGTATTGAAATAAGGAATCTTGAGCACCTTGTAGAGTTAAATAAATTTTTTTTTAGCACATCAGAATCAAATTATCTCATGACACCCTAGGACAGGCATGTCCAAAGTGTGATTTGTGGCCCCTGTACTGATTTTGTGTGCCCCCCCTCCAGCATTTCAAGAAAGATTTGGTCCACCAGCACAGGTGGCTTATGCAGATTGAAGGTTTTAGTTTTTAATTAGGGCAAAATTGTTACAGAAAAGTTGAAACCCTACAATTGAAAATGTTAAGTACAACACAAAGTATTCATCTTTTGATAAAACACACTTTTGACATTGTCTTTAATTTTATAGTAACTTCTATCCAATGATATTTTTTTTGCTCAAATGTAAACTTTTGGTGCATTAAAATCTGCTTTGAATTCAATTATTAAAATTGGCTAATTACAGCAAGTGTTTTAAAAGAACACTTGGTTCTGATATCGCTAGAACAAAAAACGTTAAATGTATTGTTGTTAGAGTCAATTAAAATTATTCAGAATAATTTGCAAACTGGATGAATACAACAAATTAACAAAACCCTTTTAATTTTGGATCTACAATAATTTACACATTCAGTTCCTACAAAAAAATCTGATTTATTTATTTAAAATGATCATAATTTGTAGAGCAGGTAAAAAAATTAACACAATTATTTTGTTTTTAAAAAAAATTTTCATTAATTTTTTGGCCCTAGAGTTTCTTTGACTTGACAATTTTGGCCCATCTACCCAAAGTTTGGACACCTCTGGTGGCTGTTCTTGCACCCACCACCCCCTACAATACCTTTATGCCCTCCACTGTTTGAGAAGCACTGGCTTAAAAGGGAAAATTCACCAGATTTTGCATATTCGTTGCAATATTATGCCTTGCAAAAATGTCAATACTCCCTGAACAGTTCCCCATGTTATAAACATCCGTGCGTTTTATTATGTAGCAGAAAAACAAAAAGCTTCTGGGAAATCGTGACTGGTTTTCAAAATATTTTACAAAGAGGGGCAGCAAAAAGTGGGAATTTATCCTCCTGTACTCTTGATGTCATCGAAAGAAAATCCAGTGACCTGATTTTTAAATGTTCCAGCTGTGCACGTACATATGCTCCGCGAAGGCCTCAGAGGTTTGATGTGAGGAAACGCCGTGAAGACTGGGGGACACCATGGAGAGGTCAGGGTTAAACATGTGGAGAGGTGAACAGCTGATTTGTTTAGCAATAAAAAAAAATATCTGAAGCTATAACAAATCCTACAGAGCTCTACTAAATCCAGCATCTGAATGATGCAGATTAAGGCCAAACTGCTTATGTTGCTGTCCACCTAAACTGGCCAAAGACATTTAATCAAAGCGGCCGAGAAACAAACAGAGGCAAGAACAAACCCATATGTGAAGAAAAGGCACAAGAAATCCAATTTACAGTTTACTACAATCCCTATAAGAGACACAGTAGACATGGTGAAGACATAAAAAGGGAAATTTGACATTTTTAGCTGCATAAAAAAAAAATAATCTGTGGAGAAAATTGAATACTTCACGTCATGTTGAACATACTTTCATCACAGATGCAACATGGTGGTGATGCCTCATGCTGTGTGGCTGCAGGGACAGGGAAGCTGGTCACAGTTGATAATTAGATGGAGGGGAGCTGATTGCAGGGCAATCATGAAAGAAAACCTGTTGAGTGCCCCAAAAGACTTGAAACTCCAGCAGAGGTTTGCCTTCCAGCAAGACAACAATCCTAAACATGCAGAGCTAGAAGTAAGGGAACGGTTAAAATCACAGTATATTCAAGCAGTAGAACGGCCTAGTCAAAGCTCAGACCTACAATTGAAAATGCATGGCAAGGTTTGAAAAGCGACTTTCATACAGTGGATCCTCTCCATCCAAACCGGCTGAGGTTGAACAATTTGCAAAAGAGTAACGGGGAAAGCTTTGATTCTATGGTGCCAACGTTGGTAGAGAGGTACCCCAAAGAGCTGCAGCTGTAATTTCAGCTAAAAGTGATTCCATAAGGGTACAGATTCAAAATGACTGAACAAATACAATACTTTCAGATTTATATACAGGACTGTCTCAGAAAATTAGAATATTGTGATAAAGTTCTTTATTTTCTGTAATGCAATTAAAAAACGTGAAATGTCATACATTCTGGATTCATTACAAATCAACTGAAATATCGCAAGCCTTTTATTGTTTTTGATTTTGTTTTGCTGTTATAATTTTTTTTTTACTTGGTCTGAGGAAATATTCCAATATTTTAAGATAGGATTTTTGAGTTTTCTTCATCTGTAAGCCATAATCAGCGATATTAAAACAATAAAAGGCTTGCGATATTTCAGTTGATTTGTAATGAATCCAGAATGTATGACATTTCATGTTTTTTAATTGCATTACAGAAAATAAATAACTTTATCACAATATTCTAATTTTCTGAGACAGTCCTGTATATATACATAAAAAAAGTCCCAAAATTTCCCAGTTATGCACAGCTTAGTGCTGAGCCATCACATACACCCCTAGTAATATAAACTATTTATTAGTGCTTCCATCAGGTCACTGCTGATATCCTTCCACCTTGACATTGCGTTAACCCATAGAATTGATATATGTAGACGCCCCATGGACACGCACTGCTTACTGGAGCTGATGTTTCCGTGCGGCCGCCATCTTGGATGGGTCTCTCACGAGTCACGCCCCTCCAGGGCATTTATTTGTGCTGAGGAAGCTACTAAAATAAATCATAACTCCCCAAATTTTTACCTGACTTTCACACGGTTTGGTTTGTTACAAACAGCCGAGACGTGGTTATGATACAGGATGCGGTCACACATAAAAACATGTTTTAATGTTTCATACGGTCTTTAACAGAGACATATGGCATATTAATGTATAAATATGTCATTTCATAATGAAATACTTTGTTTTATGCCGTTCAACAAAGACAGATGTGTTATGGCATATTATTAAATACGTAAATAAAGACATGCTTTCAATCTGAAATAATTAGTTTATACTCTTAAACGGACGTGGTTTTACAAATGAATACATGTATTAATACATTTTATATTTTAATAAAGAAGCAAGTTGGTTTGTTCATTTAAATACATTTCACTCTCACACGTACAATCCTGAACCTTCTCAACACATCAACAATAATTTCCTCATATTTTTGCATGCTGTGCAGCACACATGCATACAGTATTTTAAAGGCCTGGAAAAGTGTGTTTTTTTTTTAATTTTCAGCTCATTCCAGTGTCTTAAACTACCCTGCTTCCAACTGGGACTGGAGCTTAAGTCCCTTGAAAAATAATTGTTTTGCACAGCGTCTTGCATGTAATGGCTCTCTGTAACTCCAGGGTACTTAATTTGGCAACGTGATTCAGCCTTAGTTTGTGAAATACAGCTATAACAAATTAATAAGCATAAAATTATGGTCCATCTGTTGGGTTTCTGCATTGTTCTCACCAAGTAAAAACTCATCTTCAGAACCAATCTCAGTCTAAAATGGTGATCTGCACCATGTGATCTACCTCAGTAGTTATTGATTATTGTAATCGTAAACTGCAGAAAACACGGGTAAAGTTGCTCCCTGTGTGTTTACACCCACTGGCTTTTATGGCAGCCTTGACTAGGAGAGACCCATCCAAGATGGCGGCGACGCTCCAGCACTTAATGAGGCGTCTACATATATAATGTATCGTAAGGATAATTATGACTAAAGCTACACTTCGCTAAATTAAAACATAACTGAAAGGTTACTGCAATATAGTTAGAGATTTTAAGCATTTGTTTCAGTTAATGTTTTGTATGGTTTATAACTAATAAAAAAAACTATCTCAGTTTCTCAGAAATGTGGAAAATAACTGTGATCAGAGGTCTGCAACCTTTACAACCCAGAGACATTTTTACCTCAGTCCAGCTGAATAAGACTCGTTTAGAGTCAATGTTAGGTGACCTTTGTTAAAAAAAAAAAAAAAAATTATAATTTTTGTTATTATTAGAAATTTGTGGACATTGTTAAACTATTTCAAGAAAATAGAAAAGCTTTTCAAAATAAAACTGAAACAATTTCATATATTCATTAAAGGTTCAGTAAAAACTAAAGTTGTATTCAATCTAATAATATATATATACACATACATACATACATATACACACACACACACACACTGAAAGTACACTGGTACTTTCAGTGTATTTCTGTTGTGGAAATTAAATGCATTTATTTCATGAAAAACCACCTGTAATTAATCTTTAACCTTTGTAATTATATTGATTCTTCACCATTTTTAGCCAAAGTCTTTATGAGCCATTGTGAAAGGTCCAGGTCGCAGACCCCTGCATTATTATTTTACTACAAAATGCTATTGCCATGTTCTTAACCACACAATCATGGGCAAGAATGCCAAACTGAAAGCTGTCCAGCATTTAATTAACACCCTCCACAAGGAAGGCAAGCTAAAAAAAAAGGGCCTTGCTGCCTGTTTAGATTGCTGTATCTGAGTAAACTGATGGAAAGTTTAGTGGAAGGACAAAGCGCAGCACATGCAAAAAGCACACCAACACCCTTGAAAGGATTATAAGCACAGGTTTAAGCCATATTCATTAAAATTACTAAAATGCATTACTGTGTAGTAAATCTAGACCATCTTTATTCATAAATATCAAGTTTATATTTTATAATTTACTGTAAGGGCTTTCCATTTATCATATTTGTCGAAATTCTTAAAAAAAAAAAAAAACTTTAATATCTAAAATCAATTATTCATTGAAACGTTTGTCACCAGCTACAGCGAGGAGCATATTCTGCATTTAAGGAGCAGCAGGAAACTGAGCAGCGAAGGCGTTTCTTGATTGTTTTCTCAGATTTATTTGCAGATTGTGAACAGGTACATTTGTTTTTTTTTTCGTGAACAAGAATCTCTACAACCATTTGAGCTGGATGTGATCGTGACAACCTTCGTCCAGTTGGCATCTCAGCAACAAAAAAAAAATATGATTGACAGAAATCGTCGCCCCAGTGTTCTCAAGTAGCCTCCAAATGCTTCCAGCTTTCACTGAGGAAGTTCTCAGCTATGATGACCTACATGTAGGTCACCATAGCTGTGTTCCCACACAGCTTTCTCTCCGCAGTGCAGCCCACTCTCTCCATCAACGCAGGCTTTTACAACAGCAGCCTTAGCTCAGCACCGACAAAAAGCCAAAGATACTGACCGGCGTACGTTTTAGGAACCTTGAGCTGGAGACAGCACTCGTGGTTTTAAATAAACCACTGCGTTTTGAAGGTGATAAACATTTTAAACGGTCTTAAAAATGAATTTACTTGCAACTAAACTGCATACCGATTTCCAACTTAGCATGTAAATCTGATCAGATTGAACAAATCACATTTGCAATGATTCCAAATATGACTTTTTTTTTTTTTATCTAATTGGAAATCAAATTGATTTAACAGGCGTTCTGATGAACAAAACGTCTCGGATTGTTTTTTCGTCGGATGAAAACTGAAGTCAACAAGCAGATCCTGAAGGTTTTCCTCTTCATGCCTCCTCAGTCCTGAACGTCAAAATAATCTATCACAGGCTCCTCTTTAACCATCTTTGACCAGGTGCTTCCTCCCACGGCCCTAGGAGATGAAGAAAACCAGAAAAACAAGCACATTTTATTTTATTTAATCGTATTAAAACGAGGAATGCAATGCCTCTCATACCCATTCATCCCTTTGCAGCAGTGTTACAGCCACACATTTTGACAGGATCTTTGTGTCATACACCAAAACAAAGTAGTGCATTAATGGGAAGTGGAAGGAATAAGGAACATTGAAATTCTGTTTATTATTACGGATAAAAAGTTAAAGTTCAGCGTGCATTTGCACTCAGCCGGCCTCTTATTAATACTCAGGAGATTGACCTTTTGTCTATCAGTCTTTGCAAAATAGCACAAGCTCAGTCAGATTGGATAATGTAACCTTTTATGTGTTGCGACGGATTCTCAACTTGTTTTAGGTCTGGACTTTAACTAGGCCATTCTAACTCATGAACATGCTTCAAACTTTTATGTTTACGGTCATTGTCCAGATGGAAGGAGGGGTGGATGACACCATCATCTAATCTGCATAATTGTTCATACATTTGTCACCCAGGCTGTAGGAGAGCCTAAAAACAACAATGAAATGTGTTTGGGACTAAAAATGACCGTTATAAAATGATTTGTTAATTTAAATACATTGCCTGAGTCCATGCTGCATAAAACAAACTGATGTCAGAGGCACACAAAGTGAATGAGGTGAATAATTGATTAAAGCTGTGTGTCAATCCAGTTCAGGGAATTATTTTACTGCAACAGTTTCAGCAACAACAAAAAAAAAGAGACTACTTTAAAATCTATATTTACGTGGATACGGAGCAGCTGTAGCTGTAGTGTGCCTGTGAGACAGCGCTGAGGGAAATAGGAGCTTCTGTGGCAGCTCTTACTGTTGCCTCAGTGATTCCAGAACGACTGGTGTTTTCGGTAAAGTCGCCATTAAAACAAAAAAGGTCACTAGACTTGTTGCTCGTCCACTTCTGAAAGAAAATTGCTAGAGGGGTCTGAAAAAAAGCTAAATATAGCAACAAAGACGCTAAATGGGCAACATGGGTCTCTAGTTTTCCTTCCCTCCTGAGAGCAGCGCTTCGCAGCCAGACAGGAAGGAACTGGCGCGGTTGGTTTTTCAAAGTAAAATACATTTTAACTTTTCAGAATATTTAAATTAGTGGCGGGCCTTTATTGTATCGTTTTATCGTTATTGCGAAAAATTTCTTATCATGAAAATAATTTATGTTTATCGTGAAAATGATAAATTCCAACTAGTTGTGTCTGAAAACCCTCAAAACAGCCATTATTGTCAGGATCGTTATTTTTTGCTATTTTCTGCTCTGCTGGTTTCTTGAGATCATCATGAAAGTCAATAAATAAATAAAAAAATCTAATTAAATGCAGTTACGTTGTGCAGTTTGGTGATAAATCACTTATTTATATAAATAGCATCCAGATGACAATACGTTATGCTATTAAATGTTTTTTTAAGCACAGTATTTATGTTTATTGGGCTAATTGATATGCAGTCACAGCCCCACAGTTACCTAAAAAGCTCCAAGAAGCTGTAAACAATCTTTTATCGTCAATTTTAATCATTGTCACAACAGTACCACATTATATCATAATAAAATTTTAAGTCCATATCGGCCATCCTTAATTGAAATTAATTTTAAATTCTTACTATGGTTACTATAAGTGTGCGAATATAGGATATCTATCTATCTATCTATCTATCTATCTATCTATCTATCTATCTATCTATATATATATATATATATATATATATATATATATATATATATATATATATATATATATATATATATATATATATATATATATATATATATATATATATATATATTTTTTTTTTTTTTTTTTTTTTTTTTTCTTTTTTTTTTGCCGTGGCGAGGCGCCGCGATCAATTACATGTAGCAGAAACCCTGTTTTAGTTGCTTCTCTGATTCCCTTTGGGTGGATATTTTGTATGTTTGTAGTTGTACCGTCCTCTCTCTCCCCAATTAAAGCTTTTATTGTAACAAAATGTCAAAAGCGGGTATGAAAACCTTCGCAAAGCGCAGCAACACCCATCTGCAGAGTCTTTTAATCATGAATGAAGACTCACTTGTTGCTTTGCTGTTTGATGTGAGCGATGGGAGGAGGAGCCCTCGCGGTCGTCTCCCTCTCCATCACCGCCGTCAGCGTTGAGTTTGGACAGGCGGACTTCCCTCTGGAAACAAGGCAGACACATCCTCAGCACCACAGCCAGCACCATGACGCCGCCGTCACACCTGCAAGCAGTCGTACTTGAGCGCCGTGATGACCACGTTGCGTTTGGGCTCGCTGTCGTAGCTCACGCTCTCCACGCCGTAGACCTCGGCCAGCTCGTGGATGATCTTCCGGTGCTCCCTGTTCATCGGCGGGAAGCAGTGGCTCCTCTTCGGCTGTTTGCCCTGCACCCATCAGGGATGATGATCGGCAACAAAGAGGCGTTTCGTAGCTAATGAAGCTGATTTCTTTCTCTACTCAGAGGACATTTTCAAGCTAAAATGATTACTGTGATTTTTTTTTTTTTGTGTAGAAATTCAGGCAGCACATGCAGCTCAGGTAGGAATACTAGGTCTGTCTTTAGCTAAAGAAGTGTTTTGGATTTTTAGAATCATTTATCCAACCTACACCCATTAATTAATTGTTTCTAAACATTTTTACATTAAAAAGTCTAGATTTTTATAAACTAGACTGAGCACAGAGTTCTTAAATATTTCTACAGGAGGCAACAATGAAAGAAGGTAAGATGGAGACAAGGGAGGAACCATACAAGGACACAAGGAAGGGAGGAATGGGGATAGGATAGATGGAACAAAGAGGAAGGGAGGAGACTTGGAAGGACAGTAGGAAAGTAATGAGAGGAGGACGGAAACAAAGAGGGTAGGAAGGACACAAGGGAGGAAATGTACAAGGAAGCAATGGGGATATGCAACAAGGAACAAAGAGGAAAGAAGGAGACAAGGACAGACCGAAGGAAATGATTGAGAGAAGGAAACCAATAAAGTGTAGAAAAAAAGAGAGAGGAAGGGGACAAACGGGGTAGGATTGATACAAGGAAGAATGAAATGTACGAACTGGGGTACTAGACAAGGAGTGAAGAGGAAAGAAGGAAGGAAAGAAGGATGTTAGGGAGGACAGAAGGAAACAGGAAAAGATTGACAAACGGAAGGTAGGACAGAAAAAAAAAAAAAAATCAAGAAAAGGAAGCAGGGTTTGTAACAAGGCCAAAATGAAGGAGTGAAAAAGGACACAAGGGTGGAAGGAAGTACATAAGGAAGAGTGGGAGTAAGACAGTTAGGGTACAAAGTATGAAAAGGAATGAGGGAAGAGAGGACACGAGGAACAGAAGACAGACAAGAGGGAAAGAAAGAAAGAAAGAAAGAAAGAAAGAAAGAAAGAAAGAAAGAAAGAAAGAAAGAAAGAAAGATGGTAGGGGAAAAGAATGGAGCAACAGAATGAAGGAAGGAAAGAAAGAAAGAAGAACTCATGAACACAAGGAGGGACAACATAGACCATGGGATAGGGGATAAAGTCCAAATCTAATAGTGGGAACCCTCTCCATTTGTCTGCTATTTTTCTAAAACGTAGTTTAGTTTAACATAAATGATAAAAAATAACAAAACACACAACTTTTAGCTAGTTTTTCCCCCTAAACGAAAGAGCAGTGACCACCTGAGGATCCCCTCCACCATCCTCCAGAGGTCGGGATTAAAAAACAGGACGTAGATTGTGATGCTACCTTATTGGCGAGCTCCACCAGATTCTTGATCTCTTCCTCCACTTCAGAGAGAAACTTCAGGTCCTTTCTGAAAGCGGAGCGATGTTGCATTTTAGTGCGATGGCCCGCCTGTGTTTGTTTGGGTGCTGTTGGGATGTACGGGCGAGAAGACCCGCCTTTAAAAACACAGGAAGACGAGGTCAAACCTGGCGTCCTCTTTGAGGCTGTCGCTGTAGACGGAGGTGGAGCGAACGTTGAAGGGGTCTGAGGAGGAATCGATCTGCAACGCCTCGGCCAGACGTCTGTTTCTCTCCAAAGTGGCGCATTCTTGGTCACACTCGAGCCTGACAGAGATGAAAACAGAACTAAATATATAACCCTTAAAGGTTAAAACACTCTGGACATGTCTAAAACCGAGTTAAGGTAATTCATTCACCTACATGTTAAACCATGTGTGTCAAACTCAAGGCCGGCGGGCCGAATCCGGCCCGTCAAGGCAAATTATCAGGCCCTTAAGAGCCAAAAAAGGCAAATTGTTATAAAATAGAGGCATATATCCTTTAAAATTGTATAAAGTTGCTAAAACTGCGCCTCCTGTTGCGAATGTTAATTTTGTTTCACTATGTGTAGTAACAGCATCCAGCTGTTATAATACATCTCAAATTAGGCTAACATGTGGGTCAAACGTTACGTATTGGGGCTTTAATATCCAGCCTCTAGCAAAAGTATTCACATCCCTTAGAGTTTTGGGGTATTTTTATGTCACAATAGGTGTGTTTACATCCAACTTTGAGTGAACTTTTAAAATATCACAAAAAAGAAAATATGCATCAGACATGTTTAATGTAATGATATAAAAAAGTTTTAGATGCAGTTCACTGATTGTGTATTATTATTATTTTTTTTTAAGAACAGGCTCTTGAGCGCCACATGTGGTCCTCGGGGGCTACTTGGTGCCCACGGGCCCCATGTTGGTGACCCCTGGTTTAGATAGAAGCATATTTGTGTTTTATAGTGACTCAAACCTAAATCCAGTTAAGAATCTGTGGGAGAAATGACAAAACTAATGTTTCTACATTCTCTGTCCAATCTAGAGAAGACCTGAGAGATTCAGACACTACATGTTCAAAGTTGGTAGAGATCATACTGTGAAGTAACCTGACTCTAGCCATATGAATGTTGCTCCGCCTAGCTCCACTCACATCCATCTGGGACCTCTCCATAGGAATTGCCTTTATTGAAGGCTGGGCCTTATCAAAAATCCTTGCATATGATTGGATAAGCCACTTGTCTGTCATCTTTATCGACGTGCTATTTCAACCACTCACACCGAAGCTAACCCGTGACGCTGATGAGAGCGACGCAGAAAAAAACAAAACTTTTTTTTTTTATGTGTTTGTGGCTCTAGTGGCACGCGTTTTATTGACAGTGAGCTGACAGGAAGAGGGGGGAAGACAGGCGGCAAAGCGCCGCGGGTCGGAGTCGATCCCGGGCCGACCGCGTTGAGGACTAAAGGCCTCCTAACATGGTTCACGCTAACCGCTAACCGGAAAACAAAACTTTCCAAATCCGGTCGGGAGAAGGGCGAAAACATCGTTTCCACCAACAAAAGCCTTCAGAGGCGTTCTCTGATGTTCTTTTAATGAAACAATATTAGGTAGATTGGACAACACGGAAGAAATAGCAGCATCAATGTTAACGCTTGCTTCCTCGATGCAAGCCGCCATTGTTGTCTGAATCAAAACAGTCTCATGGTCGCTTCTCCACTACGTCACATCTATGAAACTCCAGCCCTGCGTCCTGATTAGCTGGACAATAAAACTGGTTGGAGAAATCACTCTCTATGGAAGATGTCCCAGATGGATGTGAGTGAAGCTAGGCGGAGCGAATATCCATATGGCTAGTCAGGTTAACTGTGAAAGAAGTTTAATATTTGCAACATAGTGCAGCATAGTGTGAGCCTGTGTAAGGGGTATTAATACTCTGCATGCTACAATAAATATTCATTAATTTATTTGTTTTTTCGCAGCACCTCGTCTGCTTCAGCTCCTTCTTGGTGAGGAGCGGGCCGATGTCCATGGAGTCCCCGAGCTGCATGTCAGAGAGCTTGCTGGCCATGGCGATGGCTGCGTACCTGTGGGACAGAACGCTACAGAGGAACATGTTAGCTGCAAAGCTGCCCGCGTGAAAAAAAAAAACACACAAACTGAATATACAGCGAAGGGGAAGTGACCTCTGATAAGAATTGGCAGCTTCTGTGCAGGCAACGCTTTCCTTTCTCCGACCACAGTCACACTGCAGCGCCACCTGATGAAAACATGATTCTCCTTAGCATACATCCATATACAGGGTTCCTACAGCATAAGGCAAGTTAAATTTAAGACTTTTTAAGACTTTTTAATGCCACTCGAAATAAAACGTTAAGACCAACTTGACAATAAACAAGATAAACCTGGTTGCGACAACTTCACCCAAATGTTTATTTTAACATAAACCATTACTTTCTGGCCCAGTAGACAATTTTAAAATATAGGAAGAAAGCTAAAAACACACAAATTACAGATATATTTTTAACAACTACTGAACTGAATTCACAAACTTTGTTTTGTTCCCTACTAAATAAACTATAAATCAGTTTTAAAAACCACAACATAACCAGTGCCAACTCTTTTTCCCCAGCTATGATCCGGCCGCAACAGTTTTTATTGGTTCCGCTGTCGGTACGGAACCAATAATGGTTACGTTGAGCCGTTCGGTAAATTTAAAAATATATAATTGTCTCAATTATTTTACTGTTTGGTAAGGATTACAAAAATAAAATCCTATTTATGACCTGGTAACAATTTTAAGACCTAAGAAAGACTGATTTAAGACATTTTAATGCCAATTAAGGCCTTAGTTTTATATTACAGAATTCAATGCCTTTTAATACTTTTTAAGGATCCGCAGGAACCCTGCAAATAAACCGAACATGTGTTACGGCTACATGACGGTAAACTGGTGGTAGCCTGTTAAGGAGCACAGATGTGCGACACGCCCGTTTTTGTGTGAAGCGTTTCCAGGAAAGCGCGCTGTACCTTGGCGGTGCAGGTGCTGCGCGGGCAGCTGCCACCTCTGTGGCAGGGCGCGTTGCACGGGTGGCCGCAGTCTGCGCGGGGCAGCGTGCACGGCTGCTGGCAGCCGGCCTCCGGCAGGCAGTCTCCGCGGTGGCAGAGCCGTTTGCAGCGGTGCATTTCGCACGGCAGCGTCTTGTTACACGTCAGGCCGCAGGAAATGTCTTGCAGGTGGCACGGGATGTTGCTGCGTTGCTGCGGATCGAAGAAGCGACAAGCTCATTGCGAGGATTAAAGATGAGATAAGATAGTCTTTATTGATCTCACAATGGAGAAATTCACTCGTCACATCGGCTCATACAAGAAGGTGCAGAGTAGGAAAGGTGCATTCAGTTATATACAGTGAATCTTCATATATACAATGGATCAAAAAGAATGCCAAAAAATACAAAAAAGAAAATAGGAATGTAAATGTCTCATTTACATTCTTAGTGGTCTATATATATATATATATATATATATATATATATATATATATATATATATATATATATATATATATATATATATATACACACGTTTTTTATATATACATATACGTGTGTGTTATGAATATAAAAGTCAATTGGTTAAATCTAAACATTGTGGTTTTCATTATTTCATAAAACCGTGTCACATGTGAATCTTTTAAGTTCTGTTATAGTCACAGATTAGGAACAAATGTTTTGGGGGAGTATTAAAGAAAAAGTTACTAATATGAGGGAAAAAAAGTCCTAGGACAATAAAGTAAAAAAAAAAAAGACAAAGGTGTTAATATTATGAGAAAAACGTTATATGAGAATTAAGGGGGGACATTTCCAGAATAGTCACAGTTTGCAGAACTATTTTAGTCGTCGAGTAATAGGGCAAGGTTGGATTATTTTAATTATTTTTATCCTTTACGAGTATAAAGTCAGGAGAATGAAGCCAAAGGAATATGAAAATAAACTCGTAATTACACAAAAAAAAATATATTACGAGATAAAGTATGTTCTGAGATTAAACTCTCTCTGATATATATATATATATATATATATATATATATATATATATATATATATTAGTGCTGTCAAACGATTAAAAATTTTAATCGCGATTAATCGCATAATGTCGATAGTTAACTCGAGATTAATCGCAAATTAATCGCATATTTTGTCCTTTTATTTCTGAAAGTGTAATAGCCTGTTTGGGCATTTTAATGTGCAATTTTTCAATAAATGACACTAATAAAATACATGCTTGTACAAAACATATTTTTATGTTATTTTTCAAGCACTTTTCAGAATTGGAATGAAAACATCCTGGTGCCAAATGTTAAACTCTGGACTATAATGGCTAAATAACTAATCATGACGCCCTGATGTTTACACCATGTGTAAACAAATGTGTAAATAAATACCTGTTTTCATGCCGATATATTTTTTTTTTTGCCTCTTAAACAAACCTAGACATGGTATTATGCATAAACATATAAATTAATAAAAATTGTACATTTCAATAAAGTCATAAGTTTTGTTCATTTCTTCTTTCTCTCTCTCTCACACATCTAATTCTGAGCTTTCACACCAACAATAACTTCCTTGAATATTTTTGCTTGCTGTTTATATCCATATTCATAGAGTTTAAGCCTGGAAAAAGGTTTTAAATCTCCAGGTCATTCCAGTCTTACACTTTGCTTGTAACTGGGCAGGAGCTTAATACCCTGAAAGAGACTGTTTAGCAACTGTTTAGTAACTCCAGGTCCTTCGTTTGGCAACGTGATTCAGCCTTAGTTTGTCAAATACAGAGAAAACAAATTAATAACCATTAAAGTATGGTTTATGGGTTGGGTTTCTGCAATGTTATCAGCATGTTAAAAGCTCATCTTCAGAACCAATGTCTGCTCAAAATGGTGATCTGCACTAAGTTATCTACTTTCAGCAGTTATCACCGGTTATTGCACCGTAAACTGCAGAAAATACGTGCAGAGTTGCTCTGTCTGCCTTTACTACCGTCGGCTCCTATGGCGGAGGGATAGTTCAGCTGGATACAGAGTGTGGGCAGTGCAGGCAGGTCTCATAATAACCGCTGTTTCGTCACTTATTTTAAAGCCCAAATAAGCAATTTCACTTTCAGAAACGTGCCCAAAAAAACCGCAACCCGTGACTCATGAAATTTAGAAGCGCTTTTAGAAAAAAGAAGCGCAAAGTCGCATGTGTCCGAGGGTAAAAGAAACCCTTCGGGGCGGGTGTGTTTGCTACAGTTTTCTAGCGCTCTTGAAACTACGGAAAGCGCCGAGGGTAAAAGAAACACATTAGGGCGATTAACGGCGACAAAAAAATTGTCGGCGTTAAAATGGGTTTGCGTTAACGCCGTTAATAACGCGTTTAACTGACAGCACTAATATATATATATATATATATATATATATATATATATATATATATATATGCGCCTACATACGTACGTACCTACGGGTATATACGTGCATATACATTGTATACATACATACATGTGTACTGACTTATGTTCAGGTGGTGATAGCAGCAGAAGTCACTACATCAGGATTATTGCACGGGTTGTAGGACAGTGTATTAAATCGATTATTGCACATTAATTATTACAGTTATGGTCACAGTTGCAGTTACAGTGCAGCATCGTAAAATCTGATAGCAGCAGGAATAAATGACAATAAACGAGAAGTTAGTAACTCGTCCACCTCTGCGGCTCTTACCTCGTGGTTTCCCATGCACCATTTCTGAGTGAGGTACGTGCAAGGCGGACATTTGTCCTCGCTGTGGCAGTTGTGAAAGACTAAATCAGAGAAAAAAAACACGGTTAAATATCCCGTTTAAAGCGGCAGCGGAGACAGCTACCGGCCCCTCCTACCTGGATGGTCACACTCGTGCCTTCTCAAGCACAGGTTCTTGCACTCCGGTGGCTTCGTGCCACAGGGAACAGGGGGGTATAAAACCGAGGCGCCGCAGTGACACGTCAGCTCGTCAAAACCTGAGAGGGGAGGGAGTCGTAACAAGCTCAGGGCCAAACATAATACCGCAAGGAAATGATGTAAAAACCTTAAACTGGTTCCTGCCACGGCTCCAGTGTAATTATGTTTTGTTTTAGACTCACTGGACTGCCAGCAGGGCTCACAGTTCCCTTTGTGGCACGGCTCCTGGCAGCGGTGGAGGCCACAGTTCAGCTTGTAGCCGCAGATCATGGGACACCTGTGCTCCACAGCCTGGGTAGAGACAGCGAAACAAAAACACCCCAGTGTGTTACGTCATACCTGAAATGTAGATTATGCAGCTCATGCAGACCATCAACCTCTGCTGGGATTTGGAAAGGTTTTCAGTCCCCCCCCCTAAGCTTTTCCACATGGTGTAACAACCACAACCTTCCCTGTGTGTCACTGGGGTTTTAGGTGAGAAACAGCAAAGCATAACTGTGAAGTGGCAGAGAAATATAAATATATTCCAAAAAGGTTTTGTAAATAAAAATGTTTAAGCAGAGCTCCGACACATTTCTCCTTTCGCAATTCCACCCAAATGTTTATCCAGAGCGGATGATCGGATGGAGAGACTGACGGATAAGGAGGTGGACAGATGGATTGGAGGAAGCAATGACCAATAGAGAGGACAGAGGAATTGATGAACAGAGAGATTGCTGGACAGAAAGACTGTTGGACAGAAAGACTAATGGACAGAAAGACTAATGGACAGAAAGACTAATGGACAGAAAGATGAATTAAGAGATCTAAAGAGAGATTGCTGGACAGAAAGATTGCTGGACAGAAAGACTAATGGACAGAAGGATGAATAAAGAGATGGAAAGAGACATTGTTGGACAGAAAGATTGCTGGACGGAGCAATTGCTGGACAGAAGGAGGAATAAAGAGACAGAAAAAAGGATTGTTGGACGCAAGAATTGCTGGACGGAAAGATTACTGGATGAAACAATTGCAGGACAGAAGGAAGAATAAAGAGATGGAAAGAGGGATTGCTGGACAGAAAGATTGCTGGACGGAACGATTGCTGGACAGAAGGAAGAATAACGAGATGGAAAGAGGGATTGATGGACGGAAAGATTGCTGGACAGAGAGGCTAATGGACAGAAGGATGAATAAAGAAATGGAAAAAGGGATTGCTGGACAGAAAGATTGCTGGAGGGAACGATCGCTGGAGGGAAACGATTGCTGGACGGAGCAATTGCTGGACGGAGCAATTGCTGAACAGAAGGAGGAATAAAGAGATGGTAAAAGGGATTGCTGGACAGAAAGATTGCTTGACGGAAAGATTGCTGGACAGAGAGGCTACTGGACAGAAGGATGAATAAAGAGATGGAAAAAGGGATTGCTGGACAGAAAGATTGCTGGACGGAGCAATTGCTGGACAGAAGGAGGAATAAAGAGATGGAAAGCGGAATTGATGGACGAAAAGATTGCTGGACAGAGAGGCTACTGGACAGAAGGATGAATAAAGAGATGGAAAGAGGGATTGCTGGACAGAAGAATTGCTGGACAGAAAGATTGCTGGACGGAGGGGCTACTGGACAGAAGGATGAATAAAGAGATGGAAAGAGGGATTGATGGACAGAAGGATTGCCGGAAAGAGGAATTAATAAAGAGACGGGGAGACTGATAGATGAAGAGATAGACAATAGTCACATGATCACATTTGTCAATCAGTAGCAGTTCTCCCACAGTTATACTGGTTCAACAGAAGGACCCAATCTGCTATATTTCATAGGAGTCAACCGGTCCAAACGGATGTCAGAACCCAAATAAATAACCTTGGACGTGAAACGGTGGTAAAAACCCTCTGATACTCACCACACAACAAAGCTCTCCACACTTGTGCCGACCACAGGAGCGCTTCTTGCTGCATCGTTTCTCACACCTGAAGACGAGCTCCTCTACGAGGAAATGACCACAGCGTCAGGTGATGGACGCAGTAAAGTCATATTTCACTCCTAACATGTTCACATTTTTACCTTCGTTTTGAATATTCGCACATGGAACCTCCTGGAAAACAAATAAACAGTCTTTAAAATTCAAAGTCTTAAACCAACCGCGACAAATCCTGCATTCAACTCTGCTGATGTTCTGGCCCTACCTTGGTCTTGGAGCCACAGCGGCATCTGATAGTTGAGGTCAGAGAGCAGGGCCCGCAGCTCCCTTCATGGCACAAATTCTGACACAAATGGATGGTGTCTGAAACAACAAGATGGTTATCTTCACACAACCTCCAACAACAACGCCAGCGGGCTCCAGATAAGGCACATCCTGTTTGTGGAGGACGACCGACACAATGGACCACCAGGAAGACACAGAACAGTCGCATTTTAAAAATAGATCCCAAAGACATAAACAACAGGGAGTTTAAGATAAGATAAGATAGGCTTTATTGATCTCACAATCTGCAGTGAACCATCTTGATCAGGACTGCCCAAGAAGAACAGCAGTTGTATCTAATTGGACCAATTTATTATTTAGGTCTCTGAAGTCCTTGTCATTGGTTTGCACACACCTTCACTTTATGTTAGAGTGAGGCTTACTGGTCGCAGACAAGCTTTGTTGTTTTAATGTTATTTTCTATCTGTTGAGCTCCTCGAGCCATTTGAAGGTCAAGTGAAAAAAATGGTAAACATTAGCTGCGTTAAGTGTTGGTTTAATAAGTTTTATGTTGTAAATATTATTTTGAAAGGTGTGTCTTCTGCCTGAATTTATTTTGCAGTTATGTTATATGTGAAATACTTTATTTTTGTCTCTTAAATAACAGAATTTGTATACAAATTATTTTTGTCTGATTACCTTTTTGTTTTTTTATAAATCAAATATATCAAAAATGAGATGTTATGATTAGTTACTCAGCACACAAGTAGAGTTCCTACCGAATAATTTTTTACTCTTTTCTGGCAACTCGATCCACCTCTGGTTTTAGGGAGCATCTGGTGATCTGACCAGATTTACTTTCTTGTCTCTTTTCTGTCTCCTTGCAAAAACTCCTTTTGCATTCACTGTACCTCAGAAATGGGGGCCCCTTATTTTCTCCTCTAACTTTGATATCAACTGTAAATTAGCATTAAAAGCTAATTTTTTGTGCTTTTTTTTGTCTCTTTCTGTGTCTCTGCTCTGTCTTCTCTAACCCCCAGTCAGTCGAGGCAGATGAGCGTTCTCACTGAGCCTGGTTCTGGTTCTGCTGGAGGTTTTCCTCCCTGTTAAAGGGGAGTTTTCCTCTCCACTGTCGCTTCATGCATGCTCAGTATGAGGGATTGCTGCAAAGACATCAACAATGCAGACGACTCTCCCTGTGGCTCTACGCTCTTTCAGGACTGAATGCTGCTTGTCGGGATTTGATGCAATCTACTGGGTTTCCTTATATAGGACATTTTTTGACCAACCTGTATTATTCAATTCAATTTTATTTATATAGCGCCAATTCATGAAACATGTCATCTCGAGGCACTTTACAAAGTCAAATCAACCATATTATACAGATTGGTAAAAAAATTCCTATATAAGGGAACCAGTTGATTGCTTCAAAGTCCCGACAAGCAGCATTCACTATGTGATTGAATTTGACTTTGGAAAGAGCCTTGAAATGACATGTTTCATGAACTGGCGCTGAATAAATAAAATTGAATTGAAAATATCAAATTCCAGTCTGAATCCTGTGTTTTATATCCCAACTTATAAACCAAAGTTGTTTTTTTTGCAGAAGGTTTCTCCTCGCTGTAAAAATTAGCAGCAAAAAAAACAAACTCTAAAGACGTAACATTTAAACATTTTCAGCCAAAAGTACATCACAAAGCTCAGGAAATCCTGCTAACCTGTGGAATTTAGACATGTCTCTTTTAATGTTGGCTCTTTTATCCTTGCTTTGTTATTTTCAAACAAAAACATCTAAACCACTAAACTGCTGAGTCACTCTGGACGCTACATGACGCTCAGAGAGAGCCATCGGTGTCTGCTGAGCACCGTTTCCCATGTTTAACGCCCTGTTTCTAACACCTAAAATATAAAGTTTAACAGCTTTCCCTACCGTTGGAGCCACAGGGCAGAGGCTTGTTGCACGTCTTCCCGCAGGACGGGATGGGATCGGAGCAGCTCCGTCGCTCAGAGTAGCCCAGCTCCAGGAGTTTGGCCAGCGGGGTCTGACCACAGGGACACGTCTTGACGCGGCTCGGAGAGCGCGGGCACGGCTGGCACGGCCCGCGGTGACACACCTGCTGGCACCGGTGAGCGTCACAGTTCAACGTCCTGAGCGGGGAGCAGACTCGGGGTCAGGGGGGAGGTAGTCGGCTGTGGAGCCCCGCAGCGTGTGCGTCATTTCCACACTTACCTGGAGCAAACGTTCTGACAGGAGAAATGCCCCGAGCCGTCAAATCCGTCTTTGTCAGTGCCGCACGGGACGGCGCGGGTCGTCACGCCACAGTAACAGACTGCAGACAAACGCGGAAAACAAACCGATGAGCTACGAATCTTCGGATTCAACATTTCCATCATACAATCATCTTACAGCACTGTGCGTAGATAAGCTTTCTCCTTAGATTTATTCACATTTTATATCGTTAAAACGTAAAAATAAAAAGGTCTACGAGCAAAAGAAATTGTTTTGTGGTCGATTTCTGGCAAATATATTATAAATATAGCGTGGCGACCTGCCCAGGTTGTACTCCGCCTCTCGGCCATTGACAGCTGGAGATAGGCACCAGCACCCCTCGTGACCCCAATAAGGATAGACGTGTTATAAAATGGATGGATGGATATTATAACTATAATTATAAAGGGTATTGTCATGTATACAGATAAAACAAGACTGTAAATGTAAACAAATATATTACCCCTCTTTACTACTACTACTACTACTACTACTACTACTACTACTACTACTAAAAATCAAATTCAAGGCTGTGGTCATTAATTTAAATTATTGTTCAATTTTGATTTTAAAGCTTCAATTGTCACAAAATAGCCTGAGAGTAAAAAACTAAATGTTAGTGTTTAATTCTTTACAAGCACTCTTTTATTTTATTCAGGTAAAAATGACAGGAAGCAGATTGTAGGAGCGGCTGCAGCTTTTATTACACATAATAAGGTAGAGTGAGTATATCTGCGTGAAAACAAATCATTAAAGAGGAGCCAGAGGCGCAGACGTTTGCTACTCGTCTACATGCCGACGCAACAAATCTGTTCACCACCTTGAATTTAAACCCAGATTCATCCATGAGCAGCAAATATTAAAATCTGCTCCAATTTAATTAAAATACATTAGGCAAATTGTGATTTTGCAGGATCTTTTATTAGTTTAGTGAGCAAAAGTACAAGATTTATGATTATCACAATTAGGTCTTAGCTTTTAATAAATTTTATTCTAATAAATACTTATTCTCTAATTTAGTTGGTGATTTTGATGTTTTCATGCTAATTACTTTTGATAACCGGGTCGAAATTCTCATAATAAACTTTTTTTTAATACTTTGGCACTTATGTTAAGATTCAACCACAGATTTATTTTCCTAAAAGCACAACAGACGCATCGTTTGTTGACCTTTCTAAATAATTTTGATTTCAATATTGAACAAAAGAAACGGGATTATATTCTTTTCTATAACCTAACACTCTAAAATCAAGCGACTCTGTCTTGTACGCATACGTGAAAAGCAACCCGCTTTAAATCGTGGAAATAAATCCCCCCCCCCCCCCATCTAAAAGCAAAAAGCAGAAAATGGTGATGGAAATATCACCAATTAAACTGTTTCTATGATTGCCAATACCTGTAAAATATAAAGTTAACACTGAACTGCTGCATTTCTTTCATAGCACGCATTTCATTTATCGCATCTAGTTTCTGTTTTTATTCATTTTAGCAATCTTTTACACCCATCTGATAAATTATACCAATAAAGGTCGTCTCGTCTCGTCCTGAAACATTTACGTTCTAATCAAAACGACATTCAATAACAAACGACTGAGTTTTATCAAGACAAATCCTTACTTTTCCTCAATATTCAAAGCCTCTGTAGGGAGAGACTCACCCTGCTGAATCTGCAGCTGGCAGGGCTGACACGCCCCGCTGTGGCACACCTGTGCGCAGGTGTGCTCGCCACAGTTGAGTAAAGCCCCGCAGACCTTTTCACACCGGAGGACTGTGGCCTGGCCGCAGCGCATTGGCTGACTACAACAAACCAGACGCATTAGAAATCCAACTAGAGTCCAAATACGCTGACAAACGATCTAATACCGGTGGAGTTTTTGACAACGAAGCAAAGCTAACACAAAGTTGTTACCTCGTGTTCCCACAGACGCAGGATTTGGTGACAAACGCGGGACACGAAGGACAAGGTCCAGGATGGCATAAGCTGAGGGGAAAACACCAAAAAGTCAACATGACTTACATTTTTACATGACTAATAAGGTATAATATCTCCCAAGGCTGTTAGTTTGGTTGCTAAAAAAACCTCCAATGTACCTTATTGGGATTTTATGTGACAAAGCTTTTCATAATTGTGAAATGGAACCCTTTTTTGTAAAGTTTTGACATTTTTACGAATAGAACATTTGAAAAAAGAAATCAGAGAAGCTTCCCAGCTATATTCAGGTTCAATCAGGATCAACACTCTGGACTCCCTTTATACCAGGGGTGTCAAACTCATTTTGGTTGAGGGGCCGCATACAGCTTAATCTGATCTCAAGAGGGCCACACGAGTTTACTCTGCAAAATTAAATAGAACTAATAAATATGGACTTGTTGATTTTTATATTAAGTTAATTTCACTTTTACACAATATATTGTGAATAACCTCAGCGTTTTTAAGAAAAGTATGTGCAATTTCAACAATACTTTTACTCAGTTAAACATTTACTTGTGCATTATGCATAAGAACTGATCACAGTGATTGTACAATGTTGAAAAACATTTATTCACATTTTTTGGAACTTAAAAACACTGTCCTGCATGACAAAATACATCAAACAGATAAAAATTAAGAAATGATTTGAATTTTTCCACACCTGAAGCTTAATCTGCTAATTAAAACACAGCGCCCCTCGTGGACAATAATGGAACTGCATATTTTCAATTAAACAAAGTACATGTTTTTTTCAATAATTGTTTTATCATTCTCTTCCTTTTATCTTGTCCACTTGTGAAAGTCAAATCTGGTGAGCTCTTTGTGGCATCTTATTGCCACATTGCCAGACAGGACAGTGGAAAAAAAAAAAAAAAATTTAATTTCTTTTTTTAATTTTTTTTTTTTTAATAATGATAATGCATTTAGCCACAGGGCCGGACAAAATTGTTCGGCGGGCCGGATCCGGCCGTATGTTTGAAACCCCTGCTTTAGACTGCCTCAGCCATCACAACTGAAGACTGCTTTCAAATATGAGGAGAAACATCTTCAGTCAACTATTCTAGCACAGAGGATCTAATTTCTAACCTCTGCTGTGGAAATTACCGCCGACGCAACACTGTGTTCTTTTTCTTATCTAATCGCCTAAATATTATTCAACATTCAGTCCTGACAGGCTGTCCTGCACCACGGACCAACCAGAGTGGTGGTGTTGTGCGTTCACAGCTCACATGTTACAGGGGTGGTTGCAGTCCACGCCGCTCCTCTTCTTCCCACACATGTCACCACAGCTGTGGGGAATCTCGCTGCGCTGCCACTCGGGGTTCGTCACTTTGCCTGCCGATCAAACGCAAAGGAAAGAAGAAGATCTCGTTAGGCGTGATCAGAGGAACCCGACATTTAACACATTACTTATTTTAGAAGGTGTGTAAACAGGGCTGCTCTGGATGGATGGATGGAAGGATAGATAAAAGGAGGAATGGATGGATGATAAATGGATAGATAGATGCATGGAAGGATAGATAAATAGATTGATGCATGGATAGATAAATGGATGGATGGATGGATGGAAGGATAGATAAAAGGAGGAATGGATGGATGATAAATGGATAGATAGATGGAAGGATAGATAAATGGATATATAGATGCATGGAAGGATGGATAAATAGATTGATGCATGGATAGATAAATGGATGGATGGATGGATGGATGGATGGATGGATGGATGGATGGATGGATGGATGGATGGATGCATGGAGGGATGGATGGATCGAGGGATGGATGGATCGATGGATGCATGGAGGGATGGATGGATTGGGTGGATAGATGGATTGATGGATGGATAGATGAATGATGGATTGATGGATAAATGGATGGATAAAAGTGGATGGATGGGTGGGTGGATGGATGGATGGATACATAAATAAATAAATGGATGGATGGATAAATAAATGGATGGATGGATAAATAAATGGATGGATGAATGAATGGATAAATAAATAAATAAATGGATGGATGAATGGATGGATAAATAAATGGATGGATGGATGGATGGATAAATAAATAAATGGATGAATGGATGGATGGATAGATAAATGGATGAATGGATAGATAGATAAATGGATGATGGATGGATGGATGGATGGATAGATAAATAAATAGATGGATGGATGGATGGATAAATAAATAAATGGATGGATTGATAAATGGATGGCTGGATGGATGTATGCCATTCAATCCTTTTTTCAGGAACCCTGTGGAGAAGTAAAGGCCGTCAGCCATGACTGAAAGAAGCTCTCACCACAGAAGCAGACGTAGGCGCTCGGGTGTTTCAGCGAGACATTCTGGCAGGCAGGACAACGCCAGCCTTCAGATGAATCTGACACAAAGACACAAACAGCAGCTCCAGTTCAGCACAAGGTCAGATTTCCTGCAGCACCTTTCTGTCAGGGGTCACCCAGAGCTACAAAACCAATCCACCTGCTCAGTCTTTTCAGATCGCTACAAAGCCCAGAGTGCTGCTGAATCAGCAAGAAACGATTAACAGGGTCACAACGCCGTAGAGCTGTAGCCCGTGACCTCGGATCAGAACCGACTGTGTAGAATATGCGGCCTGAAAACGACCACGCCCTGTGTAAAAGCCGTACCGTCTGCCTGCGAGGCCGGGGATCGGGCCCACTTCTTGATGCAGTTCAGATGGAAGACGTGGAAGCAGCTCTGGCAGCTCCACACCGGGGCCATGACCCGGATGACGTCGCAGCACACCATGCACTCGTACTTCTCCTCGGACAGCTGTTCAATCAGGCACCCTGCGGAGCGGAGAGGGCGGAGGGTTCAGCTTGCAGCCAGTTTTCAACATCCAGAGAAATCCTTCATTAGATCAGTTCATCGTCGTCTTGTTTGGGGTTACAAGACAAAAGAGTGCAATCATGGAGAAGTAGAAACATATTTAATTAGCAACTTATTTCAGATTTCCCCGGTGAGATGATCAAACCTCGGACGGCAATGTGCTGGTCAGGTTTTTTGCTGTCAAACTCACCTGCAAACGTTGTTTTACTCGATTCAACGATCAATTAAAACTAATTTATGCTTCAGAGCGTGTGCCTGTAGCCTTTACCTGAAAAACGCATCAAAGATCACACCGTTGACGCAAATATTTATTAGCTGTTGTGCTAACGGCGACATTTTTACAATGATCCTTACTGCTGACATGTTGATTAATATGCATTGTTGTCATTTAAATAAATGTTAAATAACGTTTTGAGTAAGGTCGTTACAATACTAAAAGCAAAACTTCACAATATTTCAAACTTACAATATGATAAAGCTAACCAACTTTCATCTATCAGGGTGAAATCATAAAGTAGGGGGACAATTCAGCGCTCGTTTAGAGAAATATAGGAGAATTTAAAGGGACAGTGTGTAACTAAATTGGCTTTTAATAAGCAAAAATCAAGTGTTGCTTTTATAGATACATATTCTGGTAAAGTCTAATAACAACACATCAAAAATGAAAGCGTTTATAGCTTTTACTTTTGCAGATACAGGAGCTTTACTGACCTTTTTAAACATCAAATCAGTCTTGTAGCGTTAGCTTAACATGTCAAACAAGAGGGTTTATTGCAGAGACCTAAAATATTTTGATAAGCCTACATTTTAAATGATTGATACATCAGAAACTATGATTTTTCACCATAGATCCCTGTAATGAACTGAGACCAAACTGATTATGAATACTTTTGGCACCGTCCATTTAACTGTGTAGGTGCCTTTCGCTTCTTTGTTTTGTTACAAACTGTCTTATCTTGAGCAGGATATGTGAAATCATTCAGTACGTTGAGTTAATGATTTCTATAACATTTTACAGAAATAATGAGCCAACCTGTTTGCGTCTCTTTACTTTTGGGCATTTTGTCCGAGCTCCTCTGACCCGAGTTGATGTTCTGGTGGCTTGTCCTTTTCCCTCCTCTTCCCTGAAAAGGTTTTTGTGGCCCAGAGACTTTTCCAGTATTGTAAGGAGGATCCTGAGATGCTCTGACCTGTTCAGAACCATCCTGGACAGCGGGCCCTCTCTTCGAGCTCACCTCCTCGTAAGATGATGGTTTTGGAGGCTTGATGGGCCCTTGTCGTCGCTTCCCGTCATCATTTTTCCACTGTTTTTGATCGTAGGGTTCAGCTCTGCCACCTTGCCTGCTCTGTGGAGCTCTTTTGGTGTTTTCTGTATGTGTCTTTTCTTCTTTGGTACCATGAGATCTTTGATCCGATAAGGAAGCATGATCACTTTTCTCATGTTCTTCTCCTTTCCTCTGCTCCTGCCCAGCGTTTCTTGGTTTTTTCACTTGAGTCTCCTGATCTTTATTGGCTTGCTGCAAACCCCTGTTCCCACTTTCTCTCCTCCAGGTCGGCGCATCAGGTCCGTCCACGGAACCAGCATATCTGGTGCCTGCACCAAAAGGACCCAAGTCTCTACCGGGCTTTTGCTGCCAGTTGCCAGAACCCCCAACATTTCCATTCAAACATCTGTTTCCTTCTCTCCGTCCTCTTCCTCTGCCTCTTCTCCTGGCTACATCCTCTTCTGGATAGGGGGAAGTGTTGTACTCAGCATAGTTTGAATTATTTTGGCCAAACCCTTGATGAACGTATCCATATTGTTGATAGGGATCATAGCCGTAACCCCTCAGGTTTCTGTCACTGTCGGGTCTGGGTCGGGCTCTCCTAGAGCCGTGGTGCTGCTGTTTGCGATGCAACTTACCATCTGGATTGAGGTCAGGTGGGTCTGCAAGCAGAAGTGAGAACAGTGTGATTGAAGAGGTCTGATTAAGAACAACAACTACGGTGCCATTCAAAGTATTCACACCCCTTCCTTTTCTAAATGGAAATTGAAAAAAAGGGTGAAATCCAGAAATTAAACTTTGCAAAACTTCTTAATCCAAAAAAGGGGTTTGAGAGCAACTCTGTTTTTCTCAGATTGTATTTAATAACAAAAAAATAAATAAAAATAAATAAATAAAATAAAAATATCACATTTTATTTTTTTTATTCAATTTTTCCAAATGTCTCATATTCTGATTGAGTTTTACGACTTGCAATCTTTTCAGATTGCGTTTCTCAGATCACACTCCTCACTTCTCCATCTTGATGCACACATTGACCAATAAAAATGTCGTCGTTAACGTCCGTGCAGACCAATAGAAATGTGTCTTCGCTCCTCACTCCAGAGGAAAGCCCGCCCCCAGACATAAAGAAAATGTTTCGATTTTGATAATTATCAACAAATTTAAAACATATATTTTAAGTGCAGCCCTGGTCTTTTTATGCTGTTGCTTAGCGACCTATTTTAAGATACAGAACACACAAACACTGAATTCAAACTCAACCCTTTATTCAGCCAACTTTTGACAAAAACTGCAAGTTTTTAAAAAAGAAAAAAAGAATGCGCGCGCTCTGAACTCTTTAAAGGGGGCGGAGCTTAGTGACGGAGCATTCCTGGGTCTGTTTGTGATTGGTTGGTAGAACGTAACACCTGTAATAGAAACCTACATGATAGGCTAGAATGTAAAATACAAGGAAAACTACCTTTTTTTTAATTACTTTTTTCTAACGTCTATATACGTCTATTATTGAATTATCGCCCAGCCCTACATGAAAGTATAATTCTAACCCAACCTAGACCATCTCTATATAAACAATATAGTCATATATATCATTTTAAAGTTATTTTTAAAATCTTGATATATTGCCCATCTTTAGGTGTTTATCATCTCTGCTGTTTTTGCATAACCTTTGTTTTAATTCTTGTAAATAGCCCTTTGGTGTTTTTCCATGCAGAAAACATACATGCGCGTTTTGTACGTTTGTTTAAAATAAATAAACCTTGTCAGATTCAAACTTCTTTAGTTTGTTGAGTAACCAATTTTTAAAACACATATACAGTATTTTTCCCTCCTTATGTTCCTGGTACACCTGGATTTCCTCACTGTGGGACACTGCTAAACAACCTTTTTCCTTATTTTAATCCAACACTATTATGAAGAAGTTCCAGCTAATCTTGAGAAAACACACAAAAGTAAATAGGATCCCCTCCTTAAATCACAAACCACAGAGTTCATTTCAAACACACGGATCCGCTTCAAACCACCGATGGCATCAGAGGTTAGGAAAGTTTCAAGCAGGGTTACAGATCATCCGCCAATAAATTGCTACAACTACCAATCTGATAATGCTGTGGCTTTAGCTCCTGGTTAAAGCAGCACACCCCCACCAGTCACATGAAGCCCGGTTTCAAAGTCCCCAGTCAGTCGCATGTAATCATGCCACATAAAGTGAGGAAAAGGGTCAATGTTTAGGCTGGAACTAAAGTTACTGCTAACAGCGGCTAACACCGGCTAGCTTAGCGCTAAAACTGCCAGTCAGTAATGCTAACGTGGCTAATCGAGTGTTTTTAAGAAAATATTATTTCCGATACTAATATTGAACTTCAAAACACGCTCACTCGCTCGTTGTAGAGTATTCAGTAAACATGGCAGTTACCTGACGAGCCTTCGGCCATTAACTTTGCCCTGCCGAGCTGTTTCTCCTCAACAAGTTTGTTAGCTGCAGGCTAGCTCAGAGGAGCTGACAGGTCGAGCCAGGCCCTCGGTGACAGAGTCCACCGTCTCACCCGACCCCTGCTGCTAGGACTGACCAGAATCTCCTCTGAACCTGTGCTATATCCCTCCTTTTCCACTACTTGTACCCAACTAGCGGCACCTGCTAGCTGAAGCCAAGCTAGCAAGGGGGGGAGTGCTGTCAAGCTAGCCGCAGCTAACCGGAACTTCCGTGCTGGATTTCCAAAATAAAGGGCCTTCCATGTAAAAACCAGAGGAGAGCAAGCAGGAGCGACACGCTGGGAGGTTTCTGACAACGTTGTGCATTAGAGACTGAAAACAATCTTCTCCTTAGCTGAAGCTTGGCCAGATTGGAAGGGGGCACCGATGTACATCAGTTTTCAGCAGGATGTGAACGTGAAGCATCCCCCCCAACATGATGCTGCCACCACCATGTGTCACCATGGGGGTGGTGGTATTCAGTGGGATGGGCATTAATTTTGCTTCACAGAGTGTCTTGCATGTAGTCAAAAAATGTAAGTTTTGGTCTTACTTAACCAGAGCAGCTGTATTGTTTTATTTATTTTTATTTTTATTTTTTCCTGTGTCCTCAGTGGTTTGTGGCAAGATCAAGTAATGCGTCTTATGGCTCTGTTTGAGCAATTGCTTTCTTCTCGTCCTTAAAGGTTCTAAATTTGTAAAGCGCAACTAACTAACAGCTTGTAAAGGTTATTCCACTTGAGCTCTTTCCGTGCAGCTCCTCCTGGATAACAATGAGCCTTTTGGCTGTTAAATAGTTGTGATTTTTAAAGATTTTTGTTTTACCGAGGAAACATATTTATGCTATAAATGTCAGTACAATTCACTTTGTATAGAAAAGAAATAATTCATGCTCATATGTGCATCTATTTTGTAATCAGTTGTAATACATATTTATATGCATTTCTATATATCAGGCCTATATGCCTTTTTATGTCTAAAATAGCATAAATGTTGCAATAGAATAAAAGATTCTGCTGATAAAATTATTAAGAATTTTGACATGCATGTCAATGATTTAAACGTAAAATTTTTATTACCTTGAAATTCAACTGGCATGCGTTGTTTCAACGCAATTTAGAAGAGTCATCGTCCCAATTATCCAAATTAATTTTAATAAATCGTGAAAAATGTGTTTGAATAATTATTTGAGCCTTCACGCATATCGAAGTTTGACTGTGGTTAATTGGCATGTTGTTGTTAGTCTGATTGAATTTTCACATCTTGATGCTTTTGATTATTTTAAATTACTTTGCACATCAGTAAAAAAGCAAATTTACCAATAACAACAAAAACTCTTCTTATATTAGGAAAAAAAGTAACAAACCTAAGGGTGCCCACAAGGTGGCGTTTTAAGTTCGCTTTTTGTGCAGCAGAGGAGAGTTTTGCCCAGATGGTGAAGACCATGAGGGAGAAATAACAACTAAGCAACCCTCCATTTCTGCATATTTACCACATATCCCTCTGTGGCACATAGCGGTGCATGGCTGTGTTCATGCAGTGTTGAAAGGGGAAGTGAAAGTGGGTGACAGTGAATTTAAAAAGCTGATGGGATATTCTATGAAAATGCCTTTGCGCGTTAATAGTAAACATCTACAATAATGTAGGAAGAGAACCACGCCTTTGTTGGAGAATATGGGGAATGCATATATATTTAATATCCAAATCCCACACATTTGTAGCTTTCTTGTTAAATTTTTTTTGGCCCATTCTACCAGATCAATACCAACATTTGTGTGTAAGTTTACAGCAAATGCTTCTGCAGTTTTCAGTCTTTAAATATGTAAACTTCGAATGCCACAGACGCCACCCGACTGAGAGGAAGTTAATGAATGAGACAGCAAAAGATATCACTTCTCTGCTGTTTTTGGTAAAAGGTCTGTGGCCTTAAACACCATGGTTCCCTTTTTTTTTTTCTTCATCTGTTCGACGAACATCTGTTCTTCCACAGGTGCACGACTGGATTTGTGACTTTATTCTTGAACCCAAGAGGTGATGTGGTTGACCTTGTGGTTCTCATGTCATGTGGTAATCAGGAGCTCCTCCAGAGAGCGCTCACTGGAGAGACCAGATAATGGACCACTAACAATGCTTGAGTAGCGTACAGAAGCTAAAAACCATTACAGACTTTACAGTTTTTTGATGCTGTTAACTCTTTCCACTAGTTGGAGCTCAGTCTGTGTCTGTCTTAACGAAATAAAATAAAGGGATAGCCCCCTGCCACTGAGGTGGAAATTTATAATTTTTAATTGTAAATAACATAAATCTGTATTGCAATACATTGCACACCAAAATAAAACCTTATGCAAACAATGGCAGTCCATTCTCTTCTGTTTTAAACTCACATTTACAAGAAAAATACTATAATCATATGCAACAAATTACAATATTTTGAGAAGTTAATGTATTTTCGTAGCTCATTTCATCAAGTGAAGCAGATCACACAGATTCATTACACACAGACTAATGTTTCCAAGCCTTTATTTCTTTTAAGTATGATGATTTTTCCCACTTACAGCTAATGAAAAACCTGAATTTAGCATTAGAATATTATAACCAGTTATTTAAGACATAAATGTAATCTCAATGAAGTGTATTTAACACCTGCTTAAAGATTGTTATTCTCCAAGATTTTTGTTTTTTTAATCTGAAAAAAAAAAAAATAAATAAATAAACAAGCCTAATCAGAACTCATTTATTGAATCTGAGTCTATGTGAATCAGACCACCTGTCCAGGGGAGGATAGGTAGCAAAACGTGCCTCTGTGTTGTTTGGGTTTATTGATGCTTCCAAGGCTTTATATCGACTGAACCACTGTAAGCTTGCTATGAAACTAAAACGAAGAAATGTGCCTGATAGCAAAAGACTCTTGGCCTACTGCTACTCAAGTCAGAGGATGCAGGTTAAGTAGGGAAGCACCATCGCCGCCTCCCTTAGCTGTTTTCTAGACTTTTATTTGTCAGGGCAAACACTGGGTGTCTGTAGTAAAATAAGGTATTTGGACCACTTTATTACAGACAGCCTTTGGGATGATGATAATGATGATGATGATGATGATGATGATAATGATAATGATGATGATGATGATGATAATGACGATGACGACGATCATGATGATGATGATGATGATGATTTTATCGATCGCCGGTGTCGCAGCCAACACTTTTCACAGTTTCACAGTTGCACAGAGCGTAAAAATCTAATGGTTCAAGACATACTGTACATCGCTTTATACAGCACCACTGTGGTGCAAATTATAGGAAGGGTAATCTGCAAAAACTAAAAGTCGCTTAGGATAATGCGTTTCGTATTTTTGCTAAAAAAGCCCAAACCCAGCCGTGCTAGCCATCTGTTCTTTCAGGCTCATGTGTACTCGTTCCCCGCGCTCGCGTGAAATTTCATGCACAGAGTCCCTAATCGGGACTCTGGTGGGCCGCTGTGACAGTGCTGTGTGTTACCAGTCAGCTCTGTGGAAGCACGAGTACAATTGTCTTTTATAGTTTTATTATTGTGTGTGTCATATTGTATTTTTACGTGTTGTGCTGTGATTTTTTGTCTTTTATGGACTACGAGTCCCATAAATCAAAGTTAAAGTGGTGGCTAGCCCCCCCCTTGTCCCCCTTTGGTGGCTCCACTGCCACCCAAACTATAGTCCTCCATTTATTTTCTATACACGCCTATCTGTGCACAGTCGCAGGGAGTCCGTCACAGGGCAGCTAGAACAGCCATGCTTTTTTTTGTCCAGAAAATACAGGCTTTCTAAATCATACTAAGTGTGACAACAGCACCCCCTGCTGTTCAGTCTATACCTGTGGTCAGTAGTATGATGAATACTATTCATCATACTACTATATTTTGTACTCATAAGGTACAAAACTGAATGTAACTAAAGTTTGTCTTTAATAGTAATGGCTTGATCTTTTTTTTGCCATAAAAGGCTCATAGCTAGTTAAAGGTTGACTGTATGTATGAGTCGGGCTAAAAGCCATTTATGTTGTGGTTAGTATTATATAGCTAAAAAAGTGTGGCAATGTTGTATCATTCTAGTTGTTAGAAACTGTTGTTATATGTTATAAATTAACCCATGCAATATACATTTAAAAAGGCATTTTGGGTGATCTTTCAGAACCAGAGTTTTATGGCATTAAATAAAAAGAAAACGATTCAATTTCTGTTTTTGACCCATTTTGTTGGGATGGGGCAACCTGAACATTTTTCCTTCTTCAAAGGAGGGGCACAACAGAAAACATTTGAGAACCACTGAGTTAATCTAACAGTTGCGTTTTGGGACTGTGGGAGGAAGTCGGAGTGCCTGGAGAGAAACCACACATTCACAGGAAGAAACATGCAAGCTCCACACAGAGAGAGGACCATCTTGCTGCAAGGCAACAGTATTACCAACTGTATAGTCCCCCAGGCAATTCGTTCTAGGAAATTATTGTTCTAATTTCAGATAAAAATTTTGTCCAAACAAATAAACAAGGCAGAGTTGGTCATCGGACCACTGAATTGGAATTATTTAATTTTCTAAACCCCCGCGACCCCATGAAGGATTAAGCGGGTCAGAAAATGGATGGATGGATGGATGATTTTCTATATGTTGCAGTATTAAGTTAGAAACCCTGACATGTACATCTGGTTCATGTATTCAGCTAAACACTACTACTCATTATTATAGTCAGTGTCACTACTTTGCTGACCACCATTGCTGTGTTTTAACGACTCGTGTGGGAGTTTACTAAGCCAAATGTATTATTCATTTAAATTTACTGTCCTAATTTACAGTGATGTTAGATCATTTAATTCTAACCTATGCCAATTTGAATTTCCCCCATGGAGGATGGATTTTGTATTCTGGTTTGGTCTAAATCACGTCTCAAACATCCATGACAGAGGACTCTAAACTGCAGTAATGTCAATAAAAAAAATTCTTAATGAAAAAATAAATGAGGAACGCTGCCATTCAGATATTCTTTCATTACTGAAACAAACATCACAGGCAATAAGAATGAGAAATGTGGCTGCTTGTTGATTCTCTCCAGTGATGGAGGTGGTTTAACGTTTTCACCGGCAACCAGGTCACAGATCAGGGGTAAAAACATCCACCTATCAACCCAGCCTGTTAGTTCATTCATCAAGGTCTCATTTGGATCAGGGCCTAATTTCCATACCTAGGTACATAAAACGATCCAGAGCCCTTAAACATTGAAAATCTCAGGATGGGTTCTCAATCTCCCTCTCGCTGAGTACTAGAGTGAAGATCTTTGTGTTATTAATTGAATAAGCTAAGATGTACGGCTGTGCTCTACTTTTATCATTATTTCCAGGACGAGGTCTTCTGTTGCAGACCGGCTGTCAGTGAATCCCTCCGCAGTCCCAGAATCCAGAGCGCGCATGCGCACAACGGCTCATCGTCCCCGTCAACCAGGCGAAGTGGGTGGGAGAGAAATGCGTCAAGATGACGCCAGCGCTCCAAAAGAGCAGAGGGTTGGATTTTCCAAATAAAAGCACACTGTTTCGATCCAACTGTGCAACGCGGAGGAAAATCATTTTCTCCTAAGAGAATTTTTTTTTTCTCAAGATAAAATGTTTCAGATCATGAAATAAATACCATTTTCAATCAAATATTATCTGAGTATCTAAACAATCCACTTTCACAGTGATATTTTTATTTAGAAAGGGAGGAAAAACGCTATCCAAATTAACATGTTCTCATCTCGAACATGCTTTAAAAAGCTGTCAATATTGCAATTTGCATCCAGGCCTGATTACTGGTAGACCATAGAATCAAAGTGCTTCTTTAAGTATGACCTAATTAACAGGAAGTACGTAAAAAGCTATATATAGAAAAGCATATCCTTGCATAACTGAAAAATATTTTAGATAATTATTAAGAACTGACTAGTAAAGACAGGATTCTTCTTATTATTATTACTATTATTTAGATCTATGAGTTAGGAATTTTTATTTCCAGGAAACCGCTGTGGAGGGCAATCACCCTCAAATAGAGAAATACATGGAATGGCTGAGGAACAAAAAAAAATAGTTCTAGATCAGGTTATTTGCCCTTTTCTGTTATTATTACTCAGCTCGACTAGATTGGTGTCTCCTCGACGCTACATAAATTTGTTTTAGCAAGCTGTCACATGACTCGTCCAGGAGGGGACAAATGAACTCAGAGGAAGATCTAAAGCACTTCTGATCTCCTTTACAAATGTTAGCTCAGAGGAAAATGATTGTAAGTGTGCGTCCCATCACATCTGTAAAGACACCAATCTTACATTTCAGAAAAAGAACATGGTGCCCACAGTCCAACACGGTGGTAGTGTGGCGGTCTGGGGCTACTTTGCTGCTTTCTGCACGACTTGCTGTAATTGATGTTGTCATGAATTCTGATCTTTAGCAGCACACCCTGAAGGGGCTTTCCCTCCACTGATACAACAGAGATAAACACCATGTTTATGTTTAAAAATGGATTTGATCACAGTATTATTATCTAGTGTTCAGCAGCAAAATTAAAGTACTTAATTGGTAATGGGAAGTTGCCTTTGTGAGTTTTACAGCAGAAATGCTTACGAGGCTCTAGACATCCACACCCAGCTAACACGCCCTTGACATGACTCACGCTCTAATGTGTACGCACACTATGAAAAGTATTCACTCGCCAATCCAAATAATAGAAATCAGGTGTTTCCATCACTTCCAACGGCCACTCATGTATAAAATCAAGCACCTCTAGGCTGCAGACTGTTTCTGTAAACATTTGTGAAAGAATGGGTCACTCTCTGGCGCCCAGTGAATCACAGCGTGGTTCTGTGATAGGACGCCAAATGTGAAATTTCCTCACGCCTAAATATTCCCCAGTCGGGTGTTATCAGAAAGTAGGAGTGATTGGGAACGACACTAGCACAGACATGAAACGGTAGGCCTAGTAAAATGACAGAAAGCAACTTTCTGCAGAGTCAATCGCTGCAGACCTCCAGACCTCATGTGGCCTTCAGATCAGCTCAACAACAGAGCATAGAGAGCTTCACGGAATAGATTTCCATGCTGCTGCATCCAAGCCACATATCACCAAGTGCGATGTAAAGCGTCGCCACTGAACTCTAGAGGTGCGTTCTCTGGATCGATGAATTACACTGCAAAAATGGATCTAAAAATAAGTAAAATTTTCTTAAAATTAGTGCATTTGTCCTTGATTTGAGCAGGTTAATAAGATGATTTGCCAATGGAATAAGATTTTTGCACTTAAAATAGGAACAACTCATCTCCATCATCTTATTTCGAGTCCAGGGTGTCTAATTATCTTATTTTAGGGGTCATAATACTCATTCCACTAGCAGATAATCTTATTTACCTGCTCAAATCAAGGACAAATGCACTAACTTTAAGAACATTTTACTTATTTTTAGATCCGTTTTTGCAGCGTATGCGTCTCCATCTGGTAATCTGATGGACGAATCTGGGCTTGGCAGCTTGTCCTGACCTCAACACCTTTGGGAAGAATCAGAGCGGAAACTGAGAACCAGGCCTTGTCGTCCAACATCAGTGTCTGACCTCACAAATGTGCTTCTAGAAGAATGGTCAAATATTCCCTTAAACACTCCAGAACCATGTGGACAGCTTTCCTGGATTAATTGAAGCTGTTACAGCTGCAAAGGGTGGACCGACATCATACTGAACCCTGTGGACTAAGAACGGGGTGGTTCCAATGTGAGTCAAGGTAGGTTTGCAAATACTTTTGGCAATATGGTGTATATAAGATTAAGAATAAAAAAAGGTATGATCTAATACATCTGAGAATGGTAGGCTATGGTTAGGGAGCATTGACCACAGATTGCTCTCCTTGCACCACTCAGTGTGTCAGCATGCTGCTCCCTAAAGGATGGGTTCAACGCAGACACACATTTTCCCTTTGTGGCACTATAAAGGTAAATATTTTATTAAATTAATCTATTAGATAGACCAATGGTTCCCAAACTTTTCAGCCTGCGACCCCCAAAATACAAGTGCCAGACACTGGTGACCCCCTTTAGGCAAATGGATGGGAGGTTATTTTCTTGATTTTGGAAATTACGATAATACAGTGATAATTTCATGTCAACTGCCCCCTGTTTTAAAACTAGTAATGCTGAGCATCTGCTAAAGTTATACTTTGGTTTCCGTTTCACAAATAAGAAAATGTTTTTAGCACATCAGCATCAAATTCTTGTATAGGGACCTTGAAAGGATTGTGCTAATGACTGTGAGACTTTGTTATTTGACCTTGTTCTCATAATATTATTGCTTTACTGTCATCATTTCCAAAAGAAGCTGATTACGGCTATTGTAGATTAAACAAAATAAATTACTGGCCACGGAGGAGTAAATTTCCACACATATACACATGTTTGCGATAAATAACTTGGACGTTTTCTCATGTTAAAAAGCTGTAAAGTATCAAGAAAAAAAAACATAATTTTATACACTTAAAGGGATACAGTTGCTATATTAAAACAGCATATCGCTGACATTATAAAGTAAGAAATTTGGCCCATTATTTGCGACCCCCAGGTGGTTTCTCGCGACCCCCCTGGGGGGTCCTGACCCTCATTTTGGAAACTATGCAAACTTACTGCAAATACATAAATGTGCTGCAAACGCAAAAGGTACTCCAAACACAAAAAGAGAATAACACACAAAACACATACAATGGAAAAAAAAAAAAAAAACAGGAAAAGAGAATCGCTACAATTGCAGAATTTAAACAAAGTGCAAACATGCTGCACACACAAATGATGCAAACACACTAAATACACACCAAGGCAAAATGCTGCAAGTATCAAAAACGTTAAGAAAAGCTGAAAACTAGCTCTGCATAACGTACGCAGTATTGATGCAGAAATGTTTACAAAATTCAGTCTTTTTTCTTCTTCTAATCTTTGATTTTATTCCATCTTTGATGTTTTTATTTAGCTAGTTTTTCCTTAAACTCCATTTGAAATGTTGTCATGTTTAATCTTCCTAACTTTATGTGAAATTGTTATACACTGTACTGTCAATACTGATAGTACAATAAAAGTTTATAAAATATTTTTTGTTTTATTAAATTTAAAAAAGCTTCGCATAACGGAAGTGCTCCAGACCACTAGGGGGAGTAGACGTACCTTTTCTTTTCCCCATCAGAACACAGTCTGATGGGGAAAAGAAAAGGTACGTTTTCCTTCGTGTCCTTTTAAACACTCAATCATTTACAAAAGAACAATGGTATATACATCCTTAGTATTAGCGTCCTTGAGACTTTAATTCCTAGACATTTGCATTTCTTATGTGTCACTATTCACGCTCTCTAGTGCAGCGCATTTGTGTATTTGCAGTGCGTTTGGAGCCCTCGGCCACCGTAGGGAACACCTGAGCTAGACAGATAGATAAAAAAAAAAGGTTTGATTTTTTTTTATTATTGTTTTTGAAGAACACAGATAATTCCAGAAGGCATTACTAAAAAAAACATATTTTTTATATTGTCGCCTATATTATTTTAATTTTGCTAGCCTTTCTTTAAACTCCATTTGAAATGTTGTCATTCAAACTTGCTTACTGTATTTGAAATATGTATACGCTGTACTGGCAATACTGATTGAATAAAAATTTATACAAGAAAAAAAAAATAAAGAAAAACATTAAAAATAAAAATGTAATTAAAAACTCCATATAACGGAAGTGCTCCACACCACTAGGGGGAGTAGACCACCAACAAAGTCTGATGGGAAGAATAAAAGGTACGTTTTCCTTCGTGTCCTTTTAAACACTCAATCATATACAAAAGAACAATGGAATATACATCCTTAGTATTAGCGTTCTTGAGACTTTAATTCATAGAAGTTTGCATTTCCTATGTATCAATCGTTGCAGTCGGAGACTGTTCACGCCCCGTAGTACAGCGCATTTATATATTATTTGCAGTGTGGTTGAACCTCTCGGCCACCGTAGGGCACCCCTGAGCTAGTCAGATAGAAAAAGGGTTTGATTATTTTTAATTGTTTTTGGAAAACACACATAACCCCAGAATGTGTTATAAAAAAATAAATAATAAATTTAATAATATTGCCGCCTCTTATCTTGAAACTCTTGACCGGAAGTCTTCCTCTCCCAGACCGTTATCTTGACTCTGCCTCCTCCTCGCTCGGCTCTGAACGCGGCCGAGCAGCAGGAGAGAGTGGCAGTGAATGTGTCTGAGGCGCCGTTTAGCTGTACACAGGGGGAGAGAGAGATAGAAGAAAAAAAAGAAAAGAAAAAGAAAACAACAACCCCTCGAACTACGGCAGAAAGAAGAGAGGACCGAACCTCGCCGCAGATCCACACGACCTCGGCTCACCCTGGACTATGATAACCCCCCCAAACAGAAGCTGGAGATAACGGGACGCCGTGCGGTGTTCGCTTTTTTTTGTGTGTGTGTGACGACAGGCGGCTTATTGCACATCTGTAGCGCATAATGAAGGCATCCGCCGTTCTCTACGGGCTTCCCTGCGACGTCTAGCCGACAACGCCGTCTTCTAAATGCGTCGCCTTTTAAACGTCCTCTGAAGAGAAGGAAGACGGGGAGGGAGAAAAACAAACAATAACAAACAAACACTCGGCCGGGGGGGGTGGGGGGGAAGCTAGCTTGTTGAGAATCGTGCTAAAAAAAAAAGAAAAAGAAAAGAAAAATCCTCCTCCCGTGGCCTTTGGAGGACAGTGAAGTCATCTGAGAAGGAGGAGAAGAAGAAGAACGCGTCCAGATCATCATCATCCCTGCTAGTTTCCCTCACTTCTGGATTTTTATTTTTATTTTATTTTTACCCCACTACACCGGCTTCTTTTTTCATCCCCACTTTCGGATTTCTCCTCAAATCGTACATGGTTCTGCCTTTCTGATCCGTCATCGCCGACCCTTTTGTGGGCATTTATTCTCCCCCCCCCCCTCCCCTCTCTCTCTCTCTCTCTCACACACCATTATACACCCCGTTAAATTAAAGGATGCCGGATCAAATATCGGTGTCCGAGTTTCTCTCGGAGACGACAGAGGATTACAATTCCCCGACCACGTCCAGCTTCACCACCCGCTTGCAGAGCTGCAGGAACACAGTGAACGTGCTGGAGGAGGTAAGGAAAGGAGGAAAGGAGGCGGTGGGAGGAAATGTGATTTTATTTTATTATTTTAAAACTTGATTTAAACCTAAAAGAAAAGATACCCCTACTCTGCTTTTTCATTCATTCACGTCTTGCAGGCCGTGCATGACTTTCTGAGAGCAATGCACGGTCATGCTGCACACCAAAGAAAATAGCTGCACCTGTTGCTTTAAATCCTCTTTTTTTTTTTACCAATAAAGCTAAAAATATGGTGGATCTATGCAAAAAAAAAAAGAAACGAAATTATATTTTCAAATGCATTCAGATTGTGTCATCTTCTTCTGCTCTAATCTCTTTTATCTGAGTGAATCTTGCAGCCCTGTCTCCCCAGATGTGAGGAGTGATAATATAATAGAGGGATGAGGATGGCTTTTTTTTTGTTTGTTGGAGGAGTGAAGAGAAGAGAAGAGGAGGAGGATGAGGGAGGAGGAGAAAAAAAATGGAAGGATGTGCACTGCACTCAAGGCCTGCAGCTCTCTGTGTTCAGGATTACATAACTCGTGGCTTTGGAGTGTGCTGCCAGGCTGCAAGCCGGCGTTTGTGTGACAGAAAAGGCCTATTTCAGTCGCAGGCAGTCAGATGTGGATCCCTCGCTTTTTTTTTTTTTATAAGTGCGTGCACTCCTGGCAAGAGTGCGTTTTTAGAACGGGCTCATTTATGCTTTAAATAAAGCATCTAAATACAGGTCAGGCAGGTGGGTAGGTGGAGGATGGGGGGGGGTTTCTCCAGCCCTCCCCATGAATAAACGGAGCAGGGTACCAGGAGAGAAGCACACACCTTCCCTGGCGTCCCGTGATGCCAAAATGTGACCTCATTTCCCCACCGCCAACAACTGCGTGGCCAAATTACGCCAGGGCTGCAGCATTTTAGTGTGATCTCCCATGTTGGGGCCTGTGAGCTTCAAACGTGGCGCACCGTGTTTGCGTTTTGCGACGCCTGCAGTGCAAAGTAAACGCAGTGTGAGCTTAAGGGAGATGACGGATTGCAGGTATTTTATGCTCCCTGCACTCTTTTTTTTTTTTTTTTTTTTTTCCCGTTTGGTGTCGTAGCAGGAGCATACTTCAACGTGTTTCATTGGGATTCTACACTGCAAAAAGGGAACAAAAAGTCAGTAAAATGTTCTTAAAATTAGTGTTTTCTCCTTAATTTGAGGATTATCTGCCAATGGAATGAGCATAAAATAAGATGATTGGATATACTACACTTCAAATAAGATGATAGAGATGAGTTGTTCCTATTATAAGAGCAAAAATCTCATTCCATTGGCAGATCATTTAAACTTGCTGCTCAAATCAAGGGTAAATTCACCAATTTCACGAAAGTCTTCTGTACTTTTAGTTCCCTTTTTGCAGTGTATGCAGTAGAGCAACACAAAGTGGCACGTTTATTGTTGTAATGGGGAGAAAAAATGGTGCATTGGTTTATTGTTTTGCTTTTTTTGTTAGTTTTTTTCCATACAAGAATACAAAAAGTGGAGTTTGCACGTGTAATCGACCCACTTTTCCACTGATACCCATGCAATACCCCTCCGATAAAATCCAGCACAGCCACACTGCAAAAAGGGAACAAAAAGTCAGTAAAATGTTCTTGAAATGATTGTATTTTCCCTAATTTGAGGATTATCTGCCAATGGAATGACCATAAAATAAGATAATTGGATATACTACACTTCAAATAAGATGATAGAGATGAGTTCCTATTCTAAGAGCAAAAATCTCATTCCATTGGCAGATCATTTAAACTTGCTGCTCAAATCAAGGATAAATTCACCAATTTCACGAAAGTCTTCTGTACGTTTAGTTCCCTTTTTGCAGTGTATACAGTAGAGCAACACAAAGTGGCACGTTTATTGTTGTAATGGGGAGAAAAAATGGTGCATTGGTTTATTGTTTTGCTTTTTTTTTTTTAAACAAAAATACAAAAAGTGGAATTTGCACGCGTAATCGACCCACTTTTCCACTGATACCCATGCAATACCCCTCCGATAAAATCCAGCACAGCCACACTGCAAAAAGGGAACTAAAAGTAAGTAAAAATTTCTTGAAATTAGTGTGTTTTTGAGGAGCTAAATAAGACTATTTGCCAATGAATTGAGTATTTTTGCCCCTAAAATAAAATGATTAGATTTACTGCACTTGAAATAAGATGATGGAGATGAATTGTTCCTATTTTTAGTGCAAAAATCTCATTCTATTGGCAAATAGTCTTATTTACCTGCTCTAATCAAGGAAAAATAGAACATTTCACTTACTTTTAGTTCCCTTTTTGTAGTGCAGTTTCATTCAGAAGACCATCTGAGTGTAATTTAATTGCAGCGTAAACCCAGCTGTTGGGCGAAGGCCTCGGAGGTTTGTTGGAGAACATCGGTGAACAGACGGCATCATGAAGGGACACAGCAGACATGCAGGGAGGTCGGGAAGGGAGCTGTGGAGATGTTTAAAGCCCGGTTAGGTTAGAAAATTATATCCCAAGCTTCGACCATCTGACAGAGTTCTGTTCAGGCCATCATCTGAAGACGGGAAGAGTACTGAGCGACCGCAAATGTTGGTCCAGAGAGACCGGTGGAGATCCACGGCTCGGCTCAGTTAGTCAGGTACTCCACAGTCACGTCTTTATAGAGAAGTAGCAAGAAGAAAGCGGTTGTTTGGGTGGATTGTTCCGCCGTCAGCAGCTAAGATTACATGCACAACATTTCACGATGGGATTAGAATGTATTTGGATTAAATAATCGGATTGTACCGTTTATACGGGCACACAATCAACTCGATCATCACGTGCCTGTACGTGCACCTGGTTTTATTCAGAATAGAGCCACTCTGACATGTGCGGTTAGCAAATTCCCTTAAAAAAAAATCACAGAAGAAGAAGTACTTCCATCTTTGCTGAACAACAAAAAACAGCAAACATAGCAATATTGTACGAGTTGGTTTGTCTTCCGAGCGTCCAGGATGGACTTGCACGGCGTTCTAATTACGGTTGAAACGTTACACTGCAAACACGGAACTAAAACTAAGTTAAATGTTCTTAAAATGAGTGTATTTGTCCTTGATTTGAGCAGGTTAATAAGATGATTTGCCAATAGAATAAGATTTTTGCACTTAAAATAAGAACACTTCATCTCCATCATCTTATTTCAAGTGCAGTATGTCTAATTATCTTATTTTAGGGATCAAAATACTCATTCTATTGGCAGATAATTTTATTTACCTGCTCAAATCAAGGATAAATACACTAACTTTAGGAACATTTTACTTATTTTTAGAACCGTTTTTTGCAGTGTACTGAGTAAGCTACGATTTTCTGCTGTTTGATTGTATCGGGAGCCCCAACGATTTTTTTCCTCCCGACGTATTTCCGCCTCTCACAAACGTGGAAATGCGTCACGTTTATGTCGGGCACACATGTGCACTCGGATCAGTTTGCCACATTCGGAATAACTTAAGCCTGGCAAGCGTTTATTTGCACATTGATCAGATTTTCAATCGGCATAACCCCCCCCCTCTCATTCGGATTACAATTTTATTTCTGATTGAGTTTAAACCAATCATAATATTCCACGATCGGCCCTTTTATACCCATTACTTTTGTCCTTAACTAGTAGCTAGTTTACAACAAGAAAATGAGTGGAAGGTCAGATGGGACCAAAATGCAACCTTTTGGCCAACCTGCAAAGTGCTAAAGATGCTCAACTTCCCTATGTTTGCACTTACACCACGGTGTGTGTGTGTGTGGGGGGGGGCGTGCCTCTGATCGGTACGGACAGGGATGCTGGTCTGAGTCGTAGGAAGATGGATGCAGGCAGATTCAAGGAAATCCTGTAAGAAAAGTTGTCAAAAGGCAGCATGACGTGGGACCAGGTGAACGTTCGCCTTCCCTCAGCACTCCTAACAACAGGCCAGAAGAAGGGGGTAGAATGGCCTAGTCAAAGCCCGCACATAAATATAACGGAGAATCTGTGGCTGAACCTGGCGACGTACGCCCGCAGGTGGCCTACATTCTGTCTAAGTCAGCTTTGGGTGTTTTTCAAAGAAGAACAGGCGGAAAAAGTTGAGTAGGGTTCGTCTCTTCTCCAAGAGCATCAGGGTATTATCCGGAAGAGTTGCAGCTGTAATATTATTATTATTATTATTTTTTTTTATTTTTATTAATCCTTTATTGATGCTACTACTAAAGGCAGGAGCACACGCTAATGTGGACAAGAGGGGCAACAACAAGAAAACAACTATCAAGTGATATTAAGGGGGGAGCACTGCAAAAAGGGAACCCAAATAAGTAATATTTTCTTGAAATTCTTGTATTTTTCCTTGATTTGAGCAACTAAACAAGATTATTTGCCAATGGAATAAGATTTTTACACTTAAAATAAGAACAATTCATCTCCATCATCTTATTTCAAGTGCAGGATGTCTAAGTATCTTATTTTAGGGGTAAAAATACTCATTCGATTGGCAAATAGTCTTATTTAGTTGCTCAAATCGAGGAAAAATAAACTAATTTAAATAAAACTTTACTTGCTTTTAGTTCCCTTTTTTGCAGTGAGCAATTTGCTGAATGAACTGCAGGAGCTGTTGTTACCGTAACTTTGTACAATTTAGGATCTAAATGTGCAGAGAAGTGTAGCTCTGCAAAGTGTTGACTCAGAGGGATTAAAACAAATGCACGCCACACTTTCCAGATTTTTTTATCTGTCCTAAAAATGCACAAGTGCGCTTTGGTCCGTCCCCTAAAATCCCAATAAAGCACGTGGAAGTTTGTGGAAAAGGTCCAAAGGGTGGGGCTTCTTATTTCAGCTTGTTTTACCGTATGTTTTTTTTTTTTTTTTTTTAGAAAGCCCGCCCAAAACGCAGAGTCAGGAGGAGGGGGGGGGGGTGCTGTGTTTATCCTCGACACGGAGCCGCACTCCGAAGTCTGCTGACTTTTAACAAGGGGAGGCTTAGCTCGCATCATGAATCACCTCCCTGGCTCCGCGCCTCTGATCCGGAGAGGCCGCTGCAGCGCAAACGAAAACCATCTGTGGGACGGGGGGCCGCCATGTGTGCGGCGGGGGCTTCGGTAGCCGCGCTGGAATTTCTGCACGGATCACATGACGGGGGAAGACTGTGACGCTGGCACTGAAAGGAGGGGATAAAAGAAGAAGAAAAAGAAGAAGGAAAAACAAACTCCTGGGAGTTTAAAACAAAGGCGAGATGCGTCTGAAAGGGCGTTGGGGTCACCAACCTTTTTAGAAATTGAGCGCCACTGTACTGACTTTTCAACTAGAAGAGTCAGAGCGCACCTTAACTTTATGTAATATAAACATATTTTTAATGCATTTATCATTTAGAATCAATGCAAGTACAAGTATGATTAAAAAAGAAAAGAAAAGCAACTACCGTATTTTCCAAACTATAAGTCGCACCAGCCATAAAATGCATAATAAAGAAGGAAAAAGCATATATAAGTCGCACTGGAGTATAAGTCGCATTTTTGGGGGGAAATTTATTTGATAATATGCAACATCAAGAATATACATGTCATCTTGAAAGGCAAATTTAAATAAAAATAGAACGGAGGCAACAACAGGCTGAATAATTGTACGGTTAGCTTACGCTACATGACACAACTGAGAACGTTCCTGGTATGTTAACATAACATATTAAAAGCTATTCAGATAACTATAGCGTAAATAACATGCGTAGAAGTTAACCAACGCGCCCGTGTAACTCCAAATAACTAAAATCCAGTGAAATCTTCATCCTCGGTGTCACTTTCAAATAACTCTGTTTACTCCGGAGGTAGAAGATGCAGCACTTCCGCTTCCTAGAGCGCCCTCTTGTGGTTTGGTGTGAAAATAACAGGTAATAATTTCACACATAAGTCGCACCCTCGTCCAAACTATGAAAAAAAACAGCGACTTATAGTCCGGAAAATACGGTAAATCAAATACCGTTGTAGATGCAGCTCTCTGGAGGGTTTTATTATTATTATTATTATTATTATTATTATTTGAACAGGTTGAGGGCCCCACATGTGGTCCTGGAGGGGCTGCCTGCTGCCCGCGGGCCACATGTTGGCACCGAAAGTAGCGTCCCTGTTTTTGCCTTGCTACGTCGACGAGGTAAATTATGCAAAAGGTACGGCGTGAATATTTAACACTGTAACCTGAGGGGGAGATTTGACCCAGCGGGAGAGTTGTCATTCTCCCTGCGCCTCCTCTGAGTCATCAGGAGGAGAGGGGCAAAAAAAAAAAAAAAGAAAGAGAAAGAAAGAAAGCTGCTGCAGCATCATGTCATCTTAATTCAACTCCACATATAAATCATTGATCGGTTCACATTAACGACCCCTGAATATATTCAACTTCCGCCTTCACGAACGTCCCTCACTGCAAAAAACGGATCTAAAAATAGCTAAAATGTTCTTAAAAACTGATGTTTTTGTCAGGTAGATAAGATTATCTGCCAATGGAATGAGTATTTTGACCCCTAAAATAAGATAATTAGATATACTGCACTTGAAATAAGATGTTGGAGATGAATTGTTCCTATTTTAAGTGCATAACTCTCATTCCATTGACAGATAATATTATTTACCTGCTCAAATCAAGGAAAATACCCTAATTTTCAGAACATTTTACTATTTATTTTTAGTTCCGTTTTTGCAGTGCTCTCTGGATGTTTACGCCCGGATCAGCTCAGATGTGAGGAAAAAACGCCGAGTCGCCAGATGGAGAGATAAAGTTTTAAAAATAGCCGCTCTGCCTCGCTTGCCTTAGACAAAGGAGACGAGGGGAGGTGTGTGTGGGGGGGGGGGGGCGTCATCGGGGGTATTATGTGCGAGTTTGCTGTGTGGGTGGCAGACCGGAAGCTGGCGGATGTGTCTGCGTTTTATTTTTCGCCGTCGTCTTTGGTGCAAAGCAAGTGGCGGCGGTGTTGTTCCCAGAGAGCGCCTGGCAGGAGTGTCAGCGTGTGGAGCTCGGTGGGAGGAGGTGATGGTTGTTTGTCTGATTCTGGAGATAATTGGATGTTTTCTGCTGCAGGGTTTATGTGTTGGGTTGCCCTTTAAAATCTGAGGAGAACTCTCCAACTAGTTGAGGAAAGTCTGTTTCTCTCTTTTTTTTTTTCATAAATTGGCAATGAATGTAATATTTACATTTTTTTGAAGTGTCCTCCTGTTCGTAAATCTTTAAATGGTGCAGAGAAGATGTTTACGTTTACATTACACATTTTTTGTTTATTTTTGATATACATCAGTCCAGAGTTTGATTCAAATACTTTGTTTTCATACTTTTTTCTGTGCCAGCATCTAATATTTCCTTCCTTCCTTCCTTCCTTCCTTCCTTCCTTCCTTCCAGCTAATCATCCATCTTTCCATCTATCCAATAAATCGTCCATACATTCTTTCTTTCTTTCTTTCTTTCCTTTCTTCTTCCTTTTTCTTTCTTGTCCTTTCTTTCTTTTCTTTCTTCATTCCCCCATCGATCTATCCAACTAATCTTTCATCCATACATACTTCCAGTTTTCCTTCCTTCCTTCCTTTCCTTCCTTTTCGTTCCTTCCTTCCCTTCTTCCTTCCTTCCTTCCTTCCTTCCTTCCTTCCTGTAACTTCCTCCATCCATCGATCTATCAAACTAATCTTTCTTTCCTTCCTTCCTTCCTTCCTTCCTTCCTTCCTTCCTTCCTTCCTTCCTTCAAGTTAATCATCCTTCCTTCCTTCCTTCCAGTTAACCATCCATCCATCATCCATCCATCCATCCAATTATCCTTCCTTCCTTCCTTCCTTCCTTCCTTCCTTCCTTCCTTCCTTCCTTCCTTCCTTCCTTCCTTCCTTCCTTCCTTCCAGTTAACCATCCATCCATCCATCCATCCAATTATCTTTCCTTCCTTCCATCCATCGATCTATCCAACTAATCTTCCTTCCTTCCTTCCTTCCTTCCTTCCTTCCTTCCTTCCTTCCTTCCTTCCTTCCTTCCTTCCTTCAAGTTTATCATCCTTCCTTCCTTCAAGTTTATCATCCTTCCTTCCTTCAAGTTTATCATCCTTCCTTCCTTCAAGTTTATCATCCTTCCTTCCTTCCTTCAAGTTAATCATCCTTCCTTCCTTCCTTCCTTCCTTCCTTCCTTCCTTCCTTCCTTCCTTCGGTGTCTCCAAATCTACTAAATGTCCTCCTGCTTTCTGAAGATTAATCGGGTGTAAACTTTCTCTGTAAATGTCATTTTTCTTTTCTTTTCCGGGAGCCAAAGCGGTCCAAGCGTATCAGATCGTTTAGACGTGTTTAACAGGAAAAGACCCTGCTGCTGTTGTGCTGACCTCCTCCTGTTCTTGCCTCCTGATTTTTCTCTGAGCTAAGTTAATATCAGCAGCTTGCACTTGTAGTCTCCCCCTGAGGGGCCGTTTAACGCGCGTCCCTGTACCCCACAGATGGCACGCCTTGCGTCACTGGGTTTGCTTTTCTCCCAACCACAGAGAGCCGCTGCGGCCGTCCGAAAGGGGGAAGCCCTCATTGCGTTGGCATTCCTTTGAGCAACGCCTCCCTGCACCCACATCACATGGACTGGACCAGAAAATATGTTGACTTTTCACAGTCGCTCCATCCAAGCGTGGCCGGCCCTGACCTGAAGGGCAGGGCCTTTTTATTTATATTCCTACTTTTATGTAATGGTCTTTTCAGCCAGAGCACTCTCGAGTAGTGATAAAGACTTTGATGCTATTATGCTTTAAAGGAAAAGAAAAAAAAACAGAGGAGGGTTATTTCTTACCTTTTTTTTGTACTAGAAATAAATCGCATCCTACGTGAAAGCCCCAAACTTTTAAAAACTCCTATTTTTATTCAGATATTTTCATCTCGTGTGACCACACAGGAGTTTTCTGTGGAGCCTTTAATTGATCATATGGAATAATAGTCTCGTTTAGCTATACGTTATATGGAGAACATAATAATAATGCCCAACATAAAAGGCGGCAAAACATGAAAAACAGAACCAGAGGATGTCTGTTCAAATCCCGGTTGTGGCCTTTCAGTTTAAAGCATTGCAATATTCAGATTACTCTGGTTTCGGTGTTCGGTAAGATTTTAAGACGCACAAAATATTTAATCCTAGCCTCCATTGCAATATGTTTATCTTTTTGGATAGTTTTCTGTCCTTAATTCACACAGCTGATGCATATTTTTGGATTTTCAGTGTTTTTCATACCCGGTCCTGATATACCTGACCAGGATGTTAAAGCTCTGGGAGAGTAGGGGGGGGGGGGCATTGTGAGGATGGGATAGAAAGAGATTAGTGATGAAAGTGTGGCTTAAGCAAAATCAGACATCACATTGTAATATCCAACAATAACATCTCTGTGTCATGTTTTCCTGTTATTGTGCGGTCCAACCTCTTACATCTCGGTTCTTCCTCAGGCTTTATTTTTAAACGCTTAACCGATGCTAAAATTACTCTGTTTCTCCTTCCCACATCATCAACTTCCACATCAAAGAATGTTGTGTCCATAACTTGGTGGCCCTTGGTATGGTGCGTTCACTGGTTTAAAAAAAAGAAGGAAAAATAAAGAAAGATTTTTCTGTTGAAGACCAGCCAGTCAACCGTGGAGGGCAATTAGTGTGATTTCATTCTGCAACTCTGGTTTGGATATAGCGTATAGATATTGGAAAGAAAAATCAAACAAAAAAATGTAATCCTATATAAAGCAGAAATCTAAATGTGAGCCTCTCAAGGCTCTTTACATAGTCAAATTCAATCAAATCATACAGATTGGTCAAAAGTAGATCCAGTAGATTGCATCATGTCTTGACAAGCAGAATTAATTCCTCCTGAAAGAGCGTAGAGCCACAGTGGACAGTCGTCTGTATTGTCAATGGCTTTGCAGCAATCCCTCATACTGAGGAAGCATGAAGCGACAGTGGAGAGGAAAACTCCCCTTTAACAGGGAGGAAAACCTCCAGCAGAACCAGAACATGGCTCAGTGTGAACGGTCATCTGCCTCGACCCACTGGAGGTTAGAGAAGACAGAGCAGAGACAAAAAAGCACAGAAGCACACATTGATCCAGGAATCCTTTCTATTTTATATAGATGATCTGTCTCCACTGGATGGTGTCACAGCTAAAAGAACGCCAGACCAGGTACCTACAACGAAGAGAAAAAGACAGGCATAAAGTTAAAAATTTAAATGACAACAAACGATGCAAATTGCAAACAGTAGAAGAACACAGCAGAGTGAGAAAAATAGACCCTGATGTCTTCCAACAGCATAAGCCTATATCAGCGTAACTGTAAAGGTAGCTCAGGGTAACATGAGCCACTTTAACTATAAGCTTTGTCAAAAAGGAAAGTTTTAAGCTTAGTCTTAAAAGTAGACAGGGTGTCTGCCTCACGGACCAAAACTGGGAGTTGGTTCCACAGGAGAGGAGCCTGATAGCTAAAGGATCTGCCTCCCATTCTACTTTTAGAGACTCTAGGAACCACCAGCAGACCTGCAGTCTGAGAGCGATTAGTTAAAAACCAATAATGCAGTATGCTTATATTTTGCTACTTATTTGTCTAACAACCGACACTAATTATTTTTTTTTATTAGGCCTAAGTATAGAGATAATTTAGTTTTTGTAGAATTAAAATACTGCATTAATCTGGACACAATTGGACAGAAATTGTCTGGCAGATTTAATAACGCTCCAACTTGCAGCATACAACCCGAACAATGCACATTTGGAAATTTTCACAAACAACTAAACACATGACCTCTATGCGTTTAAGTTGTTTGTGAAAAGCAACACGTGAAAAGTGCAGGAGTGGTAGTGTATTAATAGCCAGATATGCTTTACAGACGGTTCCTTAAATTAAAAATTAACTAAAAAAAGAACCCAATACAGTCTTAAAAATTATCAATTCAAGTCTCATTAAGTCGGACTTATATAGCACTAATTCAGGACACATTGATGATTTAAGTTTTTAAGAGTTGTTTTGGCTCCTTCATTGGAAAAACATCAGTTTAAAAAAGTCCAAATCACTGACATTTTGATTACTACCTCTCTCCCGTGGTGGACTAATGCGCCAGCCAGGTGCGATAGAGCTGCACGATATTATTCACGTTATCTTCTGATGCCGACAACATGCGAATAATATCGTGCAGCTCGAATCTAGACTCATTTTCTTTCAAGGTATCGTTTTCTCTCTTCTCTGCAGATTTTTGTATTTCGTTTGTCTCCATATATTTTACCTTCGCTTCTAATTACACAAGGCGGTGCTTTGTTTACCATATGTTCCCTGTTATTCCTTTTGAACCCTTATTGATAACATCTACAAGTTAGAAAGAAGGTCATGACTTCTGTCTGGAGCAAAAAGCGGCTTTACACAAGAAGTGGTTATGATTTTAAAACTCCTGCGGCGTACTGTCTTGTGCTGGACTTTCACTCAAGAATTATTATTGTCTCTTTCTATAAAAGGATAGGAACCCCCTCCCAATGCACTTACTCAGGAAGGATTAGGAAATGCTTTCCACATTAAAACCTTCTCTTGATTGACACATGGGTTGGGTAAAATGGTCTCCCACTAACCCACAAAGCTAGACTTGTTTACAGTAAAACATCTGTGAGGGTACCCGGAAGGAAATCTGCATGTTTTCTTTTTTTTTGTGTGTCCTTCGGTTATAATAAATAGGGAAAACATTCACTAGTTATTCAAAAAGCCCCGGGGCGTCTGTCTGAAACCCAGCAGCACCCGAGGCCGTATCTGCGACGACGCGCCATCATGTGAGGCTTCAGCGTCGCCACATGTGACATCCAGTCTGCCAACGGGGAGTCGGCTGCAACAATGGCAGCACAGATAACTGAAAACGGCTGCTTTCTTCTGAATTAGCTCCCCGCACTCACAGTTCTGATCATTAAATATTGGAAGAGTACAAATCTTTTGAATTTTGATCATTGTTTTTGCTGATAATTCTGTTTCTACGATTTTTTTTTTGTGTCCATTTTGTTCGGTTTCATATTTGCATATGTTTTGCCACTTTTAACTACCCCAAGACCCCCACCAGGAAAGGAAGGGGAAAAACAGTGAATTATTCATAAGGAGAGGGCGAGTTTTTTTTTTTTTTTTTTTTATATTGTGCGGCTTTACATAACCAATTTGAGTGCGTGCTATTTAAGTCTTGCCTCTGTAACGTTGCAGCTGAGGAGTGCAGCTGTGTCACAGTCAATTATTAATGAAGTTGTGGCTTTTTATTCATCATCTGTCCCTTATGTATCCAGACTCAGTAGAAAAAGGGGACATGTAAGTCCCTTTACTGAGCTATCAACAGGTCATCTTGTTAGAGTTAAACTGCACGTAAGACGCCAATTCTTCATCCTATCAGTTGCTTGTTCTCTTACTGGAAGTTGCATATTACATATTATATCACTACAGTCACTTAACTTTTTTTTTAATTGACACAACACCCCAGCCTTATGATCATATGGCCTCACGGATAACCATGAAAGGACAAACATGAACAGTCGATCAGAGAGAAATTAGAGAACTGAGCCAGTATGCTAATGAGTTTTGGTAGCGGAAAATGTATTATTAGGTTTCTGCCTCATTATAAACAAATAATTGGCTGTGGTTGGGGTGCACATCTTATTTAAACAATTGAGTGATTAGCAGTCTGAGAAGATGCTTAAACTGGACCAAAAATAATCACGACACCAACCTCTGAGCACCATATATTTATATTGTGCTTCTAACAGAGAAGACACAACTTTACACGTTACAATACATGTACATATATAATATAAACATAAGAAATACAGGAAACAAAATACAATGCTTCAAAAAAGTATTTTTTTTAACCTGGTTAAAAAGAGTTTGTTTTATGAAGTCAAAAATGTTTGCAAGGCTAAATAAACTGCAAACAAAAGATAAACTGATTTATTAGAAAATTTACAGTACACGTCTTTGTCAAGCAATCTACTGTATATTGCACTTCATCAGTGATGAAACCTGCCCAACAGATTAAATCATAATCTAAGATCAGGAAAATCTGTTAGATCTAATACAATGTTTTCTGTCATCCAAAATAAAATGAAAATAAAAAAACTCTCCCACCTCCATGTTGATTGTATTATACCCAATAATGTAAAATAAATGAATAGATCTGAGAAGACATAACTCTGTTTACCTGATTGGTTAGCTTGATTAGTTATTAGCTGGAGTGGATGTTTGAATTGGTTAGCCATTAGCTTGATTAGCCTTTAGCATGAGTGGTTGTCAGCTTTGGTGGCTATACGCATCGGTCAGCCTGAGTAACCATTAGCTTGACAAGGTGGTATTCTGAGTTTCTGTGAGCTTGATTAAAAGTTAAAAGAAGTCTGAGTGTTTTTTAGCTTGAGTTGTTGTTAGCTTTGGTGGTTTTTAGCCTGATTAGCAGGTAGATTGTAAAAGTGTTAGCTGGAGTGGCTATTGGTTGTAGTGGTTATCTTGAGTGGTTGTTGGCCTTGTTGCCTGTTAGCTTAAGAAGCTGTTGGTGTGGACAGCTCTAATAGTGCCTTCCGTTTACCTTAAAAAATCGTCGGAGTTTACGCCATCTCCCGCTTTTTGCATTCCGGTTTGCGGTCTTGTCATACAATAAGAAAAAACATGGACACTTGCACAAAAGCCACTGTTGAATGTACAAATACAACCAACCTGAGTCTCAGAATGAGTTTTAAAATTCACATTTTATTGCAAAATCTTATTTTAAACATGCTAAACTGTACAACTGAACATGAAACGTTAAACAATAGGGGGCGATTCCTCACTTATTGGTGAGCCACTACTGCTAAAACTGTTCTGCCCGGTATGGACCTGCACCAACTTTACGACTCGTAGTTCTGACTATAGGGGTCGTTCCAGTTGAAATTTCTGTCTCGGAGGTCAGAAGATCTGAGTTTTGATGACAAATTGAACGCAACATTAACCTGATTGGTTGTTAGCTTTTGTGGCTATTAGCTGTCATAGCCATTTGTTTAAGTTTCTGTTTGTCTGAATAACTGAGCTTTTTTCTCATGAGAATTTCACCCCTACCCCTTGTGATCAAATGTAATTAGTTCACAATTTTTAGTGTCTTTTCTGAAATTTTGCTAACGTATTCTGTCAAAAAATAAAGTAATGGTAAGCTCTAGGTTTTTTCCCTCACTTTAGCAGCTAGATACCATCCTGATTGCCTGTGAGCTAAAATGTATTCATCTAATTTGGTGTTATTTGCAAACAAGCCCATGAAGAAAACTGCCACAAGGATTGTTAACGCACGGTTTAATCCATGCCGGCCTCAAAGAGCAGCAAGTATTAAGAAAGTAGATCTCTGTATAGATCACTGTATATCCAATATAATCTACATTTTTTAATTTGTTGGATAAATTGACTTGAAATATCCTTTTAATAATTACCACTTCTTCTTGGCGGGACTGGATTGGTTTGAGGGGATGGAGATTTATGGAGATGTAACATGTGATCCCAGAATAATGCCAGCAATGCAGTAAACCTCACAGAATAATATTCCAGTGTTTAAAAGAGCACTCAGTTTAGGCAACACTCATTAAATTTCCCTTCTGGCTCGTTTATTAATTTGTTTTGGGTCTGACACAGCAGGAGGTGAGGCTGCGTCGTATTACTTCTTTGTCGGCTTGTTTGCTGAAATCTGATAATGGCCTGCGGGCCACAGCTGTTGGCCTACCTTCCTCCCACAGCTGCACTGCGTATATCATCAAGGGCTATTAGCTGGCTGCGGATTAGCTGTGGACGAGGCTTTCCTCCGGCGCTCTGATCCTCTGCCGTTCCCTCAGATTTAGGTGAAGAAGAATGGGTCAGTGTTCACATCTATCAGCAGACCTTCCTTACATGGATCGATTGTCTTACAGTAATGTGTTATAGGGAGTAGAGCGCATAGTTACCACTATTGAATGTGAACATTTGTTTTTATGACCTTGTAAGAAGGATGTGGCTGCAAACATTTTCTTTCAATAAAATAATTGTAGTCGATGCTACAGTTTTAAAAATCTGGATATTTTGGTTGTAACGGTGTGTTTATAATCTGACTGAATCCTATTTCTCCATGTTTACCCATAGTTTTTGACTCTTAACTAGGCCTTTAATTCAAAGTGAGTTGTTATTTATTGCGTATTTAATAAAAAAATTGGGACATCTCTTGAAGAAATCAAAAGTGCTGTTAAAAAAGTGTTGCCCCTTATCGGCAGAAAGTTGAACGCTGAACTGCGGAAGACACAAAATGGACACTGAAATTTATTTATTGAGATTTACTGCATTTTACCGTGAGTTTCCAAGCTGTATGAAAACTAAATTTCGTTCTGTACGCCCTCTGTGCATGCAGGATGACAAATAAAGTTGTCTAAGTCTAAGTATCTTCTGTTTTAGGATTTCTGTCACACGTAAATGTCTTTAAAACATTAAATGAATTTTAATGTCAGACGAAGATAATCTGAGTAAATTTACTACAAAAGGCGGTTTCCCAATGATACTCCTTTTTTTATGAGAAAAAAATCCAACCTTACCTAGAAAAAGTAATCGCCTCCTTGACTTAATGGCTGGCTGTGTCCCCCTGAGCAGCAACAACTCCCATCAGGCATTAGTGAGAACTAACGGTAATTTCTTTATCTTTTATTCACTGCTGTGGAGGAATTTTGGCCTACTTTTCTCCACAGAAGTAAGAGGTTTTTTTTTAAGTATACATGATGTATCTAAAGTCAAAGTACAAGATTTTAATTGGTTTAGGTCCAGATTTTAACTAGGCGTACACTCTGGACAGATTGCCAGTCCGTCACAAGGCAACATAGAGACACCAAAGACAAACAACCATAAGAGGTGGACCTGTTTCGGTTGAATTTGCATGTTATCTAAGCCATTACAAGGCCTTTGTTTGGGCAGTAGTATAAAGCTTGGTACTCATCATTACTCTAGACCTTTTGAATTGAGAAAGCTTCATGGAGAGGAAGCGAAACGTCTTCAACTACGGAAAACAAGTCCAGTTGCTTTGTTTTTTACTTTTTTTGGAAAAACAACAATGCTTGTACGCTCACACACCCAAGGCCAGTTTGGAGAGACCAATTCACCTAACAGGTTTTTGGACTGTGGGACGAAACTTGAGTACCCGAAGAGAACCCACGCATGCACATGCAGGAAGACCCCAGGAATTGAACCTTCTTGAAGCAAAACAACAAAGCTACCAGCTGTGTTGAGGTACAAATATTAACACCTATTGATTTTTGGTGTGTCTGGATATAACTAGCATCTTAGGGTCCTTTTTATGAGATAAAAATCTGGTTTGTTTCTGCTATTTTTGAGTTCTTTCAATTTAGCAGTAGCAAATCTCTTATAGATCTTATTCGTTCTTTGTTTTTCCTCTGAACGGTCACATCAGTCGTAACGTAGTTGTCCTTTTAGGATTGCCTCGTAGTGCCAGGAGACAACGTGGTCCTTTTGACAGCTGGCCATCTTCGTTGTGTCTTTAGGCCATCTCTGTCTGGGGTTTTTAAACCTTCAGGTTTATGTATACCATTGAAGTTATTTACCGTCTCACATTTTCACAACACCACCACAGCAGCTGTTAAAGCTGAAATCCATCGCATGTTAGGGAGGTCAGAGCGGAAGGGTGCTTTGAATAGTAGTTAGCTTGTGTCGGGCATTGCAGCGATTTTTGCATTTCTGCTCCTCTGTTTGTCCAGTTGCCGAAGCGTCCAAATGGTCCGTGGGAGTAGATACACCTGTGGTTTTAAAATGTCTTGGGTCTCACCATGTGGACTTGCGTGTAGCGTGAAATGTGAGACTGGGCTGCGGGGGAAACTTCAAGGAATGCTTTTAAGTGCTTTGCAAAATCTGTGACTTTGGCCAAGGAAGGACTCGTGTCTGCGTTGCCTGTTGCAAAAGTTATTTAGAGGCTTGAAAAATGTTGCATGTCTTGGTGAGTGTTGCTCAAGGCTGCACATTCTTTGGCTTCAGGGTTTACAGATTTATGAAGAGGGTGACTTAATGGCAGGATGGGTTGTTTTTAAACAGGGAATCAGGAAAAACAAGATGGGGATCTGTGGCAGTTGTTTTTAAAATTGATCATCAACACAAGTGGTTTGTTTTGGCTCTTATGCATTTTCTTTTATTCTGGTCTTTCCTCACTATTGGGTTACCAATTAATTATTATTGATCAATAAGTAATTAACATGTTAATAGTTTAAGATTAATAAAGGATAGATGATGCAGAATGTTATCACACTATTATGTGTTATTTAATAGTTGTGACAATGAAGACATTAGGTGATCTGCTACTGCGTATAATCAAAGCCGCCCAAATGCAAATGCTGATCTGTTAAAACTAACCTTGCCAGTTAACAGAACGGATACTGCAATACACTCTATTCATATTCCTTGATTTTCTTCTGGAATGGGTGACAAATTTGTTAAAGCGACAAAAGTAACAATCCCAACCATACTCTTTGCAGAGATATTTGTCCGTTCCCAATATTGACGTGTGACAGGTTTTCGTTCTCATTTTAAATACGTTTTTGCAGCCCATTGTCATAGTAAACCCTGTTGAGACGATGAGATAATTTACTTTTTAGTCCTTATTCTGCCTTAAAATCATGAAAATCACTCACGAATAATAACAGACCTCATTAGACCAAGGTTTCCACCAGCGTATTGTAAGCATGGCGGTGCGCCAAGCTAAGCGTCGTTTGTTTATTTTAAACGCCTTGATGTTTGAGAGCGACATACAACGGTCATTAAAGTTCCCGTCCAGGAGAAAACCTGCCGGTCTAAATAGCTAACGCGCTAGCTCTTTATTAGCTCGACGCACAGCACGTCTACGCTGGTTAAAACCCTGCATTGGACCAACTGTATTTAGTCCAATTCTAAATGGTTTACAGCACCACGGTCTCATTAAAACATAAAAAATTCTTACAGTACTAGTTTTGTTTTCAGTAAAAATGTCTATATTGGGATGTGCTACAGAATATTTATTATTGGTTGAGTTTTAACTGGTTGTATTATGCTTGACCCTTCACCACGCCTTTTGGCATCCCTGGTGAAAATGTGTAGAATAAAAGTAAGTTTATTTTATATTTCAACTTTTTTCTTTCTATTACTTCCCGCCCAGTTTGTTACATTTCAACATGTTTTCATTGAATAGCCTGTTCTGTTGTCTTTGCCACTTTGAAGATTGGCTTAGAGAAATGGTCGTCAGTGTCAACTAAACCCCATTGAAAGTAATTCAAAAGAATACATAAAACTGATATTGTTCGTCTTTTCCAACAGATTCTGCTGCTGCAATAAAAGATGAATTTATTTTAAAGCCTTAAACCTTTTAATTTGTATCACTAATTATTGTAGGGGGAGGATGTGCATATTAATCCATGCTGTATGTGAAACATAGAAACCTCTGCTGTGGTTTGCTATCTACACCACCACCATCTTTTGGCTTGTTGGTGGAGCTCTTTTATGTTTTTGAGGTTTGTGGGAATCAAATATCTTATTAGGTTTTCTTTTGAACTAGTTTAAAGCCTTGAAAACCTTCTTTAGACAATGAACAAATTGAACAAAAATAGTTTAGGTTAAAGAAAAGTTGTTGTTTTTATAGCTTTTTTTTAGATTTATTAACAGGTTCCAGTGTTTATCTGCAGCTGTTTCAAAGTCTTTGTGAAACTGAACACTTCCTATTCTTGTGGAATTTGTTGAACTTTTATCAGCTTTAGTTCATAATAACGAAATAGGAAATTATAGCCTGGATATACCAGTATTGCTTTGGATTAAATTGTCGTTAATGATGTGCTGGCCAGTTTTATAGTTATGAATTACCTGCTATTTTCCCTTTTAGGTATATCATATAGAGTCATATTAAATACATTAGAATATGCAACCTTTAAGCTTTTATTAAATATACTTTTTATTAACCCTCATTTCTGCACAGTACATTTTGCTTTTCTATTGGTCTGATGTAATATTCTAATCCTAACAGCTGTGCTTTTTATTAGCTGGAGGTGGTGGGGTGGGGGGGGGGGGTGGGGGGGGGAATCACAATTAAGAGAAATAAAGGCTTTAAAACATTATCAGTCTGTTAATTTACATAATGTGGTTCCCTTAGTGAACTGAGTTACTGAAATAAATTACCTTTTCAATAATGTTCTCATTTACTGAATATGACCGTATACAGTATTTCATTCAGTAAAGACACAAAGCTGAAGATTTATTTCTAGGGGCTATTTTCCATTTAAATAATGTTTTAATTCACCATTATGTTATTATATTAAAGAAAGTAATATCAGATATTTTCATGAGAAAACAAAGCCCCACCCTATCCCTCCTGAAGCATAAAAAACGTTCTCATTCACAGATTTCAGTTTTTTTTTATTTGTTTTACAGCTAAATGTTTCAGATGATAAAATGTTCAGTATCGGTCAAAGAGAAACTGAATAGATCCACGAAGAGGTTTCCAACTGGTGATTTTGTTTATGAAGCAAGCAAAGATGTACAAACAAGCTTCACCCTGTGTGACTTGCTGCTGTGCTTTGGATAATTGTCTTCCTGGATAGCCCAAAAGTGGCTGACCTTAAGGCCAAATCAAACCTGATCCAAATTGGTGTCCAGTCCGATGGAAAAATGGATTGTAGCATTTGTGTGTGGTTGAAGAGAATGGGGGGCCGCGCAGACCCTGTACGGTTCAACTAAACTGTGTACGTGTAGTTATGACCACGGTAGACCCCTGGTCCATCGCGGTCGGAGCTTCGAAACGAGTTGACAGGAAATAAGTCATACAGGAAGAGAGGCAAAGTAAAACACATCCGCTTTTGGGGAAAATGCAAAATAACATCTCTGAACCGTAAGGCAAACCGTTACGCAGTTTCTGGCCAGGTTCGTCCCCTTATAGGGTTGTCCCAGCAACGCACAGCTCGGTAAATAATCAATAAAACGTTTCAATAAACGGCGATCTTCTCTGAGCTTGTTTGAGCGGCTACTGCTGGGTTACGTTTACTGTTGGAATTGTTTATGTTGGTGGAATTTCCGATACGTACGATCGCGTAAAAACGAGATCTCTCGCGGCTAGGTAATAGAGAAATAAATCTGTTCAGAGGTGGAGGTTCAGACGCAAGCGGTGTGGCCTTTAGGGTCCCAAACTCAGACGTTCTCCTCACGATTTTATGGTAGAGCACATGATTCCTGGTTCCACCAAATATGGCAAGCACAGTCTCTTTCTGACTGTGGAATCGTGAGAACCAGCTAAGGCAAGGCAAGGCAAATTTATTTATATAGCACAATTCAGTACAGAGACAATGCAAAGTCTAAAAGCTAAGGCACGTGATTTCTGCGGTGAGTCGTCAATGAACTCTTGGAGTAATTTCTCCATGTGAGTTGGGAGAACATTGCGTATTTTAGTTACTCAGTTTTATCTGTAGTTTGTCATCTCCTTCACCTAGGTTGTAAATATTAGAACCAATTCATCTTGACTAACAAGAGGCGTAGCAAGAGGGGACTGCACTGTTCCACTTAATTTCAATTAGTTAGTTTTCAGCTAACCTGGCCAGCCGTATTGATAATTTGGCTGGCCAGGTTCCGCACCCTGTGTAGTGGAACGCCTCGGCCGTTTTTGTAGTATGCTAGGTAGGTAACGGTGTAATGAACAACTGAACATTTTAATAAATACTTCTAGCTTTTTTGGCACCTTTCAATTCAGACTATAAAACTGCAACGGAAAACATAACAATGGCGGATTCGTGAGGCCGGTACGGTTGAGGTCCATGACCTTGTTTAGCATTCTTCAGCAAATACTGTGACATTACTGTTAAAATTAACATAATAGAAAATGGAAAACTGAACAGCTTGAAAAATATTATCCAAAAAGAACAAAGATATCTACACAGCTTCTGGACAGACTACAGACTTTTCTGCACTCCTAGAGACTCCAAGTACACAACAAAATGCATTTAATGGCTAAAAAAGTGCATTTTGCATGATATGTTCCCTTTAATGTACTGTTTGTGGCTCTTTTAAACCTTTTTGGACAAATCAGAGACATGGCGTGTTTTTTTAATTTTATTTTCCATTTTTTTTCTCTAGATCTTCTAGCCTGCTTCGTGTTGTCTGACTGGTTCTTAAGACTATGATCTACTTTTAACAATTTAACAGCACATGCATCAGGATTAACTTTTATTTTATTTTATTTTCACATTGTTTGTCCAACAGTTGCACATTTTTGAGACTTTCCACCTAAAATTCTTTGGTTACTTTATTAGTGATAAAATGACTAATTAAGTCTCAGAGCTGTGACAAAAAACAAAAAAATCACATGGTTTGCTTAGTAAAAATTGAAAAATGTGATTTGTTGCTGCTTCTTTCTTTCGGGTGATACATTTTACCCAGCCTGTTGTTGTTCTCTCTGTCATTTCTATTCAGATAATAGAAATTCAGATTTCTATTCACCTTATCGGGTTCTGCGACCCGATAAGGTCGCAGAATAATTCAGCTTCTCATTAGAAAGGACTTTCTGACAGCACATACAAAAGCTTGCCGCTTCTTTGATGTGAGATGAGTAAAACGCAGCAATGCGTGGGCGTGAAAATTCACACATCGAGCAAAACAAGCGGTGTGCCGGGTGAGAACTCATTTAGCAGAGAGGAGGATCTAATACTGCTGCATGCACAGCTTGACTTTCCACTGACTGACCACACGCATGCGTGCTGCGGCCTGTGCGGCGCCTCTTGAGACATGCCGCGTCCTTGCAGCTCAGGAAGCTATCCACAGTGCACAGGAAAACTCACAGCTGAGCTGAGCACCTCGGTTTGGTCTGAGAGAGTGTAGCAGGAGGCAAACGGCAGGAACAATAGCAGAGACTCATACTGCTTCTGTCTATACAGTATGTTGCAAAAATATTCATACATGTCAAACTTTTCCATATTTTCTTAGATTGCAGCCACAAACTTCAACGTGTTTCATTGGGATTTCGTGTAGTTAGACCTAGCCCAGGGGTCGGCAACCTTTACAACCCGCAGAGCCGTTTTTGCCCTCGGTCCAGCTAAACAAATGTTGTTTAGAGCCACAAAAGTTACACATCTCTTTGAAACAAGAGCTTGTTTTTATAGTATACTATACGAAATTTGTTGAATTTTTTTTTTTATTAAAGATCAACAGCATATTTATGTTTAGGTTTAATGCATTTTCTTCAATTGGACATTTGATTTTTATAGCAAATGGCATCAAAATGATGAAAAAGCAAGTCGTTTGCAACCTACTGACAAAAAGATACTTCATTTAGCTATAGTAAAATATTCTATACACCATTAGTTTCTTTCTTTCTGGAAATGTTATGCATATCTTGCAGAACTAAATGCATCCTAAAGCTAGCAGTTTTAAATTACCTTTACATTCAGAAACAATGACCAATACCCCCCCACCCCACCCCTTATATTTGGTCTATTCAATTTTATTTATATAGCGCCAATTCATTAAACATGTCATCTCAAGGCACTTTACAAAGTTAAATTCAATCATATTATACAGATTGGTCAAAAATTTCCTATATAAGGAAACCAGTTGATTGCATCAAAGTCCCAACAAGCAGCATTCACTCCTGGAGAAGCGTAGAGCCACAGGGAGAGTCGTCTGCGTTGTCCATGGCTTTGCAGCAATCCCTCATACTGAGCAAGCATGAAGCGACAGTGGGAAGAAAAACCACCCATTAGCGGGAAGGAAAACCTCCGGCAGAACCAGGCTCAGTATGAACGGTCATCTGCCTCGACCGACTGGGGGTTACAGAAGACAGAGCAGAGACACAACAAGACAGACAAAAAAGCACAGAAGCACACATTGATCTAGTAATCTGTTCTACATTAGATGGAAGTAGCGGATGAGCCGTCTTCTCTGGATGATGTCACAGTTAACAGAACGCCAGACCAGGTGTACCTACTATGAAGAGAAAAGACAGAGAACAGAAAGTTAAAGCAGAAATTACAACAATAATGCATATTTGAAGAACAGTAGAACTCTATAGAGTGAGAAAATTAGATCTAAGTTTTTATAGATCCAAAGCTGTGAAGAGCCACATGTGGCTCTGAAGCCACTAGTTGCAGAACCCTGGGATTGACCAAGTAGTGCACTGTTGTGTAGTTGGAGAAGTTTTCATTTCTGGAAAGTGTGCTCTGCATTTGGGTTCCTATCGTCTTGGTCAGTGCTGCTGTTACTACTCCAAGTCCTTTGGGGTATGTCCCTACCAGCCTTCCTCATATAGAGACAAACATTTTGCCCGTTCATTGTTACAAAATAGCCCAAGCTCAGTCGGATTGGATGGAGAGCCATAGAGCTGCTCGGTATATTGCAAATATAACGCCATCGCATTATCGGTGTGTGCAATGTTCACATCGCCAGGCGTTGTTTGGAGTAACGATTGTTGGCTAATATAGTCCAAGTGTTATGAACTTGTATTTTACATGCTGATGTAATATTTAGCCAGTTGGGCCGAGTCTCACAGCAGCAGATGCTCAAACTGGACACGAATTGATCAAAAAATGCTAAATGTCACAGAGTGTATGAAGCACTGATGAGAAAGACAGGAAAGACGAAAATAGGCATGTTTTGCAATTAATAAGGTCAACGCAATATTTACCAATAACGTGCAGCCTTGGAGAGCCGCTATGAAGTGTTGCCCGATATTTCCATTTAGACTCAGCTTTGGACTTCGATTGGGCCTTTCTAATATATGAATATACTTTGATCTATTTCATTTGGCTTTGTGCCGTTGTCCAACAGTAAGGTGGACCTCTATCCCAGTTTTAAGCTCTTTTGAGGCCTCTCTGGCCTCTTCTTGTCTTCCCATGAACCTGAATGCAGTTGTGAAAACCATGTATGTACTAGTACTAATGACATATAATAAGGTTTAGGGTTATAATGTAAAAATTCAAGACAGTGTAAATTATTTTTCTTAAAAAGTACAATCTTCTAAACTAATTAACTAACTAAATTCATAATAATCCCATTATTAAATCTTCCCTACATGTTGTGGGGCATAAATAAAACAAAAATGATGTAATTTCTGGCAGATATTTGTTAATTCAAGACAAGATCAGTTTTAGTTGTTGTTGTTAGAAGATCACCAATAGCGAAACAGAGTGAGTGGAGGAAGTTGAGCAATGTCATTGTGGTTTGGGCTTCCTTGTGTGATATTTTGGTGTTGGTGTGAGTTTACCAAACTTGAAAATTGGGATTTGTTCCGTTTTTCTTGACTATTGTCTTAAAGAGGGGGAAATGGGGGGGGGGGGGGACACACCATTGCTTCACAAATTCCACGTAGTTTATCAGGAAGTAGTTTATAATGTTTTCTAAAATAAACCTTTTGTTTTTGTAATATCACGAAAGATTCCTAGAGTCTGGAAAAATATGGAATTTATTTTAAGTAAATTCCAGGTTTGGATAAAAATGTAATTTTCTTTTTACACTTAATTCCCGATTGTATAAAAGGTTTACTGTACTCATCCATCCATCTCCCCACCCACACATTTGTCCATGTTGCCCACTTTCTCACATAGTTGTCCATTTTTTTCCCACCATTTCCACATAGTTGTCCATTGTCACATATTTGTCACATATTTGTCCCTTTTGTCCACCGTCTCCACGTATTTGTCAATTTTGTCCTCTGTCTCCACATATTTGTCCCTTTTGTCCACTGTCTCCACATATTCGTCAATTTTGTCCACAATATCCACACATTTGTCCCTTTTGTTCTCCACCTCCACATATTTGTCCATTTTGTCCACTGTCTCCACATATTTGTCAATTTTGTTCACCATATCCACATATTTGTCCCTTTTGTCCACTGTCTCCACATATTTGTTAATTTTGTCCACTGTCTCCACATATTTGTCCGTTTTGTCCACTGTCTCCACATATTTGTCCCTTTTGTCCACTGTCTCCACATATTTGTCCCTTTTGTCCACTGTCTCCACATATTTGTCAATTTTGTCCACTGCCTCCACATAGTTGTCCATTTTGTCCCCCGTCTCCACATGCTCATTCAGGAAGCAGGTTAGCTACAAACACTTGATACAGTCGGCTGGGTTTGCTTAGAGAGAAAACTATTTTGTTATCAGCTAGTATGATAAACTCAACCTGATGGGGTTTTGTGATAAATAGGATAAAACTTGTGCATAAGTTGAATTTGTGCCTGGATTTAATTTACTATATTTGATTTGCTTGAAAAGCTAGGATGGATTTAGCAGATTTCCTATTTACAGCGTTACCACTGTAAACCACTGTCTTTTTTTTTACCTTAAATCGGCTAGAAAAGGACTGACAGCTCTGGAATATCGAGTCTGGAAATGTCTGGAAGCCCGACAAGAAAGCAGCACATAAACCTCGGTGATAGATTCAGCTATTGAACGTTTTACGTGAGGTAATTTGTTGCAGTTCGTTCAGAGCGATAAATTTGATTCATTAACTGCCGTTGAAGATCGGCAGACTTTTTTTTTTTTTTTTTTTTTTAACGTTGCGGAAAATGATCGAGCCCAGCTTTGTCCTGTTGCCTCTTCTGAGACACTACATAAGTCATGTGGTCCAACGGATACACCTCCTAACCAAACCTGCCAGCAGCCAATCCTTCACTCTGTCTCTGTGTGACGACTAACATCACATCTCAGCTGATGCTTTTTTGGAAATATTAAGCCTCCCTCACCGTTTCCCCCGTCTTCCACTTGGAGATCCGAAGACCTCTCCGGCTGCGGGCCCAGAGAAAAGGGATGTGCATTTTTTTTTTCCTGCCAATGAAAGCGGCTCTCCGCCCTTCCTGCTTGAGTCATGCCACATAGACACCCCTGACAGACAGTCGAAGGGACTCGGCACGCAACCAAACGCTGGCCTTTGTGCGCTGTTTTCACGTCATTGTAAGATGTAACAATAAGACTAGATATGTCCTGTGTTTTCATTCCTTTTAAGATGTTGATCAGAAAGGCAATGCAGAGAAAACGGATTTAAGAGCCTTGGCTGTAGAAATGCCCCTGTAGATGGTTTCTTTTGAAATATCTTGAGTTCTGGGGAAGTCCTTTGATCATTGTGCCCCTTCCTCTTTTCCTTTTCTTGGAAGTAGTTTGCATTTGAGTGATTCAGTGAAGCTTTGTATCCGTTCTTCTGATTCTTTTTTTTTTTTGCCACGCTGGTACATCTGGGTTCCAGAAAGCTGCTGACAAAAAGCAGAGCTGACCGCTCGGTCAGAGCAAGCTTCCTTTGCTGTCGGCATCGTGAAGAATGCTGAACTGACACGCAAAGGCGGTCAGGCGTCCACCAAAGTGATGACAAATGTCACGGAGGGAGAGGCGGGGAGTCAGGAAAGTGTTCAGAGAGCCCAGGAGCGTGATGTTTTTTTGTTCCTCGGTTGTCAGCTGGTGTCGGTGGACGGGGCTCCGCTGATCCGGGACAGACCAGCGACGAGCCTGGACGCTTCCTGCTTCCTGTCAAAAAGGACGGCTGCAGGGGAAGCGGCAGGGCTGCTTGGGCAGGATAAGGCATGGGGCAGGAAGCGTGAATCGGAGAAAAACTTCCAGCCGTCCGTGCTCGGTCACTTTAGTCACCCGTTTCCCCTCTGAAGCTTTGACCTCCCAGACTTGACTGTCCGTCTTCAGGAACCAGGAAGTTGGATCCATTAACCTCAGTGGTTGCTTTGGTCTCTCTGTGGTTGTAGGTTTTTCTGTTGGGTTATTTTGGTTTAGTGCGAGCTTATCAGATGTGATGTTAACTTCCTCCTCCTCAATGAGTCGCATGAGGTACAGTAGAGGATTGGCTCTCTCATTCATTCTTTAATTCATTCAATAAACATTCGCCATTGATTGTTTCAGGTCATAATTTGCACTTAAGTTTCTTCTGTTTGCCACACATTTGATATTTCGGGACAACGATCAGAAAATGGCGACCTCTGTAAATACTCTCTGTTGAAATGGTTTCATTCATTAAGGGGGGAAAAAGCTATTAAAACCAATTTGGCTCTTTGTGAAAAAGTAGTTACCCTCTAAACCTGATAAGCACATGTCTAACCCTTGTTAAATCATGAATCAACACTGATTAACCACCCTTTTTGCATCAGGTTTCTCTCACCACACCCACGTCCTAATTGCTGGGTATCCTTTCATTAATTTAATTTAAACAATATCTGTCCAAACTATTTTTAAAAGACACCGTTGTCTGGTCTCTAGGCTGGTTCGCAGGCCCTGTCCCTGGTAAGGTTTTTAGAAGTTAACGTTTAAACCAGAGGTCACAAACTCAGATGCTTGAGGGCTTCTGTCCTGCAAGTTTTAGATGTGTCCCTTGTCCTATATGCATGAATGAAATGGCTAAACTGCCACGTAGCATGCAGCCAAGCTCTGCAGAGCTCTGCTAATCAGCTCAACATGGAGCCAGGTGTGTCGAAGACGCAAAGATTGTTGTCTTGTAGGTCCTGGGCTTCTCCCACAGTCCCAAAAACATGGATATTAGGTTATTGGACTCTCTAAATTGCCCTTTTTGCTTAAGGTTTCTCTCACCACACCCACGTCCTAATTGCTGGGTATCCTTTCATTCATTTAGTTTAAACAATATCTGTCCAAACTATTTTTAAAAGACCGTTGTCTGGTCTTTAGGCCCTCTAGCCAAAGGCTGGTTTGCAGGCCCTGTCCCTGGTAAGGTTTTTAGAAGTTAACGTTTAAACCAGAGGTAACAAACTCAGATGCTTGAGGGCTTCTGTCCTGCAAGTTTTAGATGTGTCCCTTGCCCTACATGCATGAATCAAATGGCTAAACTGCCACCTAGTATGCAGCCAGGTGTGTCGAAGACGCAAAGATTGTTGTCTTGTAGGTCCTGGGTTCCTCCCACAGTCCCAAAAACATGGATATTAGATTATTGGACTCTCTAAATTGGCCTTACGTGGGTGTGTATGATCGTTTGTGCTGTGTCTCTGTGTTGCCCTGTGATGGACTGGCAACCTATCCAGGGTGTACGCCGCCTCTTGCTCAATGACCGTTGGAGATAGGCACCAGCACCCTCTCATGACCCTGCATGAATAAGCAATTTTAGACAATGGCTCACGCATTTAAAAGTTGCAGGACAGAATTTGGAGGGATTTCTGCACGCCTTTGTTCAATTCCCCAGTACCTTTGGTAGTGAAACATCCCCACAGCGTGTGGTCTTGTTGTTTATTTTTAAAGCCCCATCTTGACTCGTAAAACGCTGGAGCTGAGGGCGGGTGGACTTCTTTAGTATCCCAGTCACAAACCATTTATACCCGGGTGTTACTGGGGTATTCAACCATCAAAAATGATCTAGAACAATCAGCTTAGTACTTTTGAGAAGCCACCTAATCTCACCTTTGGCATGCTGTAATGGGCTTTTTAGAGGTAACGTTTGTTTCCTGAGTCGGGGTCAATCACTCTAACATTGCTGCTTATGAAACTTGATCTCACTGAGGGACCATGTGAAACTCTAACATCCTTTAAATCTGCCCTTGACTTCTGACTCCATCCCTAACGAGCTTCCCTTTAATAAGCGTCCAGTTTGTTGACTTTCCCTTTCTATCTGAATATTTGTCGGTGAATTAGGGGATATCTGGTGAATGTTCACTCTCACACTGAGCAAATAAACCCGTATATACTCATGATCTTGATGTGTAGCAGCAAAGAGACGAGCAGACGCAGATGTTTTGACTTCACAACTCCTTATAATTCCCAAGACCTGAGCCGGAGCTCACAACTGGGCGCCGTCTGATTAAGAACGATCGTTTAAATGCATTTAATGTTTTTGTCAGCCTTTTGGAGACCAGGGTTTGGACTCATTATTGCGTATTGCGAAAGGGTCTGTCTGGCAGATAAGCGCCATGTCATCAATTTTCCTTTTTTAATTCAAAAAGCAGAGCAGAAATGGGTTTACACACAGTCTGAGCTGAATGCGCTGCTACTTCTACTTCTACTAAGGGAGGGGCTGTAAGTATAGGCAATCAAGCTTGTGCAGTCTGAATATTTAGAGTACAGACAGGAGGTTTTAAGCCACCCTCGAGAGGCGGTGCCAGCTGCTCTAGACACGAGCCCACCCAAAAGGTCAGCCTGCTTGCTTGGCCTGCCTTTTGGGCTTTTCCTCATAATCGGCACCGCAGCCTGGGAGTAATCCCAGATCTCTGACTGAAACTGTGCGTGGAGGGTGGGGTCTGGCAGACCCTGAGAGGAAGCATGGTTTGTTATTGACTGTGTCAGCTGCTGAGGATTTTGCAATCCCTGCATCACAAACTCAACATGACGAGAAACTGCGCTTAGTCTGCGTCATACCGCCCCTAGCAGAGATACTTGATCTGCCCAAAGTGTACAATCACAGCACCTTAAAAAGTATTCATACCTCTTGCAGGTCCTGGTGTATGATGGTTTTGTCGTTTTCCCTTATTTGTTGGTGGTTCACATTAGCAGACTGACTCAAGCCTTTCACTTCTGTCTCCTGATCCACTCTTTGGTTGTCTTTTCTTGTGTTGTTTTGGTTGACAAAAAAATAACCCTCTTACAGTTATGTATAGTCTTTCTCAGTTGCCCTGTTTGTTATGTTAGTGTGAATAGAAATGAGGAAAATGCTGACCCCTTTGTCTTGATGCCCGTCCCTTATGTTCTAGTTTTTTGCCGTGTACACTACATACGAAAGGAAATGGTCTATTTGCCCCGGTAGTTTTGAAGGGTTGTGAAGTATTTCTGGTACAAACAGTTCTGCCTCAGAAGACTAACATAACGTAAGTGGCTCCTAGATGACTAGCAACGACTTTTCTTCTAGTTTGGTCCTGAGAACTTGTAAGATTTATCTCCATCCAACGCATGACTTTCATTGGCTCAGATACCAATCTTTATGATCCTCTTGACACCTGTGGATTAAAGATTCTTGCAGTACCGTTCCACTAAGTTATTTAGGCGTTAATGGGCAGTTTGTTCATGAACAAACTGGATTCATATTGAGATGGATGCAGGTCCACGTGTAAAACCTCTAAAACGGCTTGTGTAAAGCTCTTGTTGGCTCTTTATTTCAGATTAGGACCTTAAGGAATGATATGTGCATGGTTCTTGGCAGCGCATTTCAGTGTAACGGCCCGTTACGCGGTTTAGTTTTCAAGTTTGCACTGAAATTAGACCGTTACAAAATGAGCACAGTACAAAAAAGGAACTAAAAGTAAGTCAAGTTTTCTTGAAATTGATGTATTTTTCCATGATTTAAGCAGGTAAATAAGACTATTTGCCAATGGAATAAGATTTTTGCACTTAAAATGTGAATATTTAATCTTTTTCATCTTATTTCAAGGGCAGGATATCAACTTATCTTATTGTAGGGGTCAAAATACTAACTCTATTGGCAAATAGTCTTATTTACATGCTTAAATCAAGGAAAAATACATTAATTTCAAGAAAATTTGACTTACTTTTGCTTCCCTTTTTGCAGTGCATAACGGTCAGTACGACACGGAACAGTAAGTGGGGATGTTTGAGACAGCAGTCGCGTTTCCATCAACGTTATTTAATGCGCATTTTGAAATATCGCATTTGGGAAGGGTTGATGGAAATGGTAATATTCGAATTAACTCTCTAAATTTCGCAAAAAAAAGGTTTTTACTCGCTTTAGGTGGTTTTTGCCTTTTGGAAAAACGGTAAATGCGCTAAAGAGGAGATGGAAACACATTTGTCGAATTAGTTCTGACGTAGCGAACGTTTAATGATGAAAAGATGTGAGCATTTCTAAGTCTCATCCGGTTAAAAAAATAAAAACTTGCCCCATTCATTAAAGCTTCGCTCCATTACTGATCTGTGGTCTGTGCTAGTTAGCAACATCTACTTCCTGTTTATTACAGCCAATCTCAGCGTATGACGACGTTATGCTGTGCTACAAACCAGTAAATTGGAAACACGTCTGATACGCATTTTCTTTTTTTGCGATATTTTAAAAGTTCACTTAGAATTCGCAAGAGAATTAGAAGGAAACTCAGCTGATAAAGTCTTTGAAAATGCATCGGTGGAACTATAAATCTCCTGGTCAACATAAGCTAATGCTAGCTATTATTAGCTTGACAAGCAGCCCCCTTGGAGCTCTGCTGCGAGAATGCAACCAGAGAAACAGTGACACGACACACCGGCCCCTCGCACTCAAATTATCTTTGAATATGAGTGATGCTAGGCTTATCTTACGGGAAAACTGAATAAAAATATTGGGCCAATATTTTAACATAAGACCAATCTTATGCTGGACAGATTCAGATTAATTTCCTGGAATTATCCTAAGCCAAGTGACCTGTTGTCTGGTTTTAAACTGTTTAACAGACTCATATCTGTTTTGTGGCATTATTCATTCATAGAAAAGGATTAAAAGCATTTCAGGATATGTCAGACAGCTCCGCTTTCTTAAATCCTGTGTAGGGATTGAGCATTTCTGGGGGGTTTTAATGTGAAGAATAAAAAACTTTCAAGATGGAAAATGTCAATGCAATCATTTTCATGAAAATTGCTCTTTAATAAAGGTCTGGAATATTAAGTACAAATTGTAACCTTTATGCGGAGTATATAATGTGTGAATAATATTAGAGGAAGAACGGGATATTAGTTGGTGACTGGAATATTTAGCTCAGTTGGTTTCTGACTGGCAAACAGAGGTTCAAAATGCCAAAATCCTATCTTTTTCTAGACAGTGAACACACCATATGGAAGCATTACAAGGTCATGCAGACAAAAAATGTAATTTGAGTGTGGTAAATTGAAGAAAATGTAGTTTTAAGCTAGGCAGCAGTGAGTTGTATGAAAATGAAATAAGAGGAAACACTGAGATGAAAGAAGCTATATAAAAGAAAGCTGGATTTTCTACAACAGGTTGAGTCGTGACTACTGTTCATTCAGACCCAAAGAGAGAGCAAGGCTTTGGTAGATAACAGTAAGGCTGAATATTTTAAAGCATTTATTCAGTTTCATCTCTTTTAGCTTTAATCCCCTTTCTGTTCTGGAACATATTGTCCACCTTTTGCAACTCAGACATAAGAAAAATTATCTATATTCTCCTGGAACAGGCAGTCAGAGACCGCAGTTCTGTCCTGCTAACCAAACTATTTGCACCTGATTTAATCATTTTATGATTAAAGTTCGTTGTAAAAAAAAAAAAACAAAAAAAAAAACATAACGTCAACTGGTTTGTCTCACTCAGGGATGTTTCTAGTGCTCGTAATTAGGGCTGGGCAATATGGATTAAAAAATAAATCTTCGATTTTATCATACCAAATCCGATTAATCGATTTTTTTTCCTCCTTTTTGTTTCATAAAAAGAAATTATTTTAAAACCTTGCTTTTTATGTCAAGCATTTCATCAGGGAGTTGACCTGAATTCAAAGTGCAACTAAAAACAAGCTGTGAAACATGCTTGTAAAACAAGATGGTAGCCGTGCCATTATAAACAATGAAAATATAACAAAACATTTGCTGCTAGTGGTATTACACATTGAGCTAAGAACAGGCTTCACTGCACTTGTGAACTTCAAACTAAGTAAAAAAAAAAAGTAAATAAGTAAATGAAGTACCTCGTATTACGGTAAAAAAAAGTTTCCACTTAACAATATTTTGACAATACATTTGCCTAAACATATATTCAGCATCACATGCTGTTCTCTTCTTGGAAACACAATGAGTGTATTGGCAAAATAAAATCCAGATTTTCCAAAAATGAAATCTTAAAGAACTGTATATTCGAATTAATCGATTAAATCGATTTATCGCCCAGCCCTACTCGTAATATAAATCATTTCACGACTGCTTGTGACAGAAGGGAGGGAATAAAGTATTTCATATATTATCAGAACTGGATCAAATCGGTTTCAGCAGGTCAACGCTTCACAAAAACCGGAGATCTGAAATCGGCCAAAGGATTCTGATCGGTACATTTCAAATAATATTAATCCTCATGCATGTGTATTATTACTTATGCACATAGATTCAGGGAGGTGTGGGTCTAAAGGATGGAGCGTGTAGCTAAGTAAAAAGTCTAATGGAGGATTTATGTGGCATCAAACTCTGTTTCCATTTGCCGAAGGATCAAAGGGCTCGGCCATGACAGAGAGGGCCCCGCGGCGGTAAACTACTGCTGCCACGATGGGAGAAGAGCTCTGTAAAACTGTCCAAGGAAGGCCAAGGGCAGCTTAATTATGTTGTGAGATTTAATTAGGACATTGTTGTGTGTGAGTGTGTGTATTCTCCACTAGTTGACCTTGCAGCACCGGTCCTCCTGCATGTGTTTATCATCATTTTTGTGTGTGAACACGGCAGAATTATGGTCTCGCTCCCTGTTGTGTGAATTAGTGGATATTTGCGCTGTCAGAATAAATTATCCCGCAAAACCAGCATTACACACTTGCATTTTTTTAATCACCGAGCAGAAACAGGTAACGGAGACATTGCTTGCTCGTCCGTAACGAGCCTCCTGATTATCTCTGCTTCTGCTGCAGTGGATGAACAGATTAAAGGATCCCACGCAGAATCCTGGGCATGAGTCTGACGGGGGACCCGGTTGTTGTTATGCTGCACTTACAGGTGATTAAACCTGTAGTTAGATCCCTGCCATCAGCATTGTTGTCATTTTTTCTCCAGGTGAGAAACCCCAAAACTCAAATGCTTCACAAATACAATGGAGAAAATAGCGGCTAGCTTAATTACAGCCATACAAAACGCCCTACAGGGGTGCATTTATATATTCAATCTGTTGTGTTGATTAAACATATAGATGTACGGCACACTCTGCACCAATTTTATATTATATCAATTATTCAACAGTTTAATCTTCTTTTTAAGTTAACCAGAGGAAGAGCTGCTCTTGAAATTGGGCAAGGCAGGCCGATATGTAGGGAATTGAACCTCTGACCCCCCCCCCCTCCCCAGATTTAGACGGCTCTACCGCCACTGAACGCATCGTGTCACACGAGCAATATCTTATTGAAACAAACAAGCGTCTTTAAATTGTTGGAAATCTGAAACACAAAAGACCGCCACCGCCTGATTAAAAGAAAAGTCTACTATTTCCTAGAAATTAGTGGTTCTCATAATAGATTTCTTATTTTTTATTAGAGAGAAACAGGAACAGGTTATTGGTCACTATTTCTTGGAACATTTTACTGTATATTTAATGAGAGGGAAGCCCCCAAAATTATTCCAGGATACGGAAAACTTATGAAATGTCATTATTCTGTTTATTCAATGTATTTTAAGGCATAAAAATATGCCCTGTTGGCATCAAAATACAAACCATAGTCTGATTTTAAAAAGTAAAACAGCGGAAAAGTCAGAATGGCAGACGGGAATGTGGCACCAAAACGAAGGAGGGGATTTTGCGAGCTTTCCGAGGAAACGAAAACTGAAAGAAACTAACACATTTCAGCAAAGCTCATGCGTGTTTTGAACCTGTTTTAGTTTTAATTGTGTGAACAGGAGATTTATCAGGTGTGGTGAAACCCAAGCCAAGTTTGTGCTTTTTTTTTTAATTTGTTTTTTTTTTTCTGGCAGGGAATTGAAGGTTCAGACACAAAGCAAGCTTTTCTCGCACCCAAATGGCATTTATGATTTTATGATTTTTTTCCCTCATGAATGCAGCATCATGGGGGACTGGCGCCGATGTATGGCAGCCTCGCTTCTGTCAGTCTGCCCCCAGTGCAGCTTTGCCTTGTAGCTTGTCAGCGTGTGAATGTGTGAGAATGACTGAATGATAAATACAAACACGGGCCATTTACCATGCTTGTACGGCTAAAACAGCAAAGATGAATGTTAGTAGTCTGTAGTGATAAAGATCCAAACACTGATAAAGCTGCATTTGTTTTGCATGTTTAACAGCACAAAGCTGCGGCTCCATTACTCAGCAGTTTTGCTGGGATGGGCTCTCTGTCTTTATAGCGTCACATTGTTGGGCAAATATTGTTTTATTTTTCTTTGCACTCATTTCTAATGTTAGATTTTACTATCAGATGATTTGCTGCCTTTTGATTTTTATGTTTTCTTTAAGCATGAAAGCATGAGTTGTCTAAAAATTGACTTTCTTTTTCCAGGCGCTGGACCAGGATCGGACCTCTCTTCAGAAGGTTAAGAAATCAGTGAAGGCAATCTACAGTTCAGGTCAAGGTGAGACTGTTTTCTAGACCATCTTTTTTGTCTTACAGTGTCCAGATTCTTATTTTTATCCACTTCAACTGCTTCCTCCGTGTATTTTATTCTTGCAGTCTTGCAAATTCCTTTTTTGATACCTGGAAAGCTGCCTTTTGTGGGACAGATGGCGTATTGTGGGTTATTCTTGTCCAGATTGTCCCAGAAATCAACACCTGAGGTTTACTCAGAGCTGTGTCATGGATCTGCAGTAATTTTCCACTGGATGTCGTTGAAAGCAGCTTTTCCGCCCTGTAATTTGACAACTTGGGATGTTTGTTTGCTCTCTAAAGAAAGGAGTAACTTTACCTTTGGGCCACTTTAACCCTTTAAGATGCACGTGTGTTGCTGAAAAAAACACTAGAAAAACTAGAAGTAGGTTATTTAATAAGTTTCTTGTAGCTCTTTTAGTTTTTTTTATTCCTTTTCTGAGTTTTTACACCACTAGTGGCTAATTTTTTACAAAGTTAGCTGACAGGAAAGGGGTTTTGAGAGAGGCGGGAAGACGTGCGGTAAAGGACCTCAGGCCGGACTTGAAACCGGGTCAGCCCATTAATTTGCATTAATCTCTTTAGACTAAGACCCCTGTATATGGGTGGTGCTAATGACCCCTACGCCATCAGAGCACACTGTTTTTGTAGTTGTTGGGTTTTGGAAATGTGATGCGTAACTTTATTTACCTCCAAACAGGAACGAATGTGCATCTTTAGCAGATGACATTCAGAAAATACTTGAAAGGTGAGGGTACAACAAACTAAATACCTGAGAAGAGTAAAGGTACCACAAACAAAAGTATCAAGAAGGGTATGGGTACCACAAATAAAACACTTAAGAAGAGTAAGAGTACTATACACAAAATATTTAAGAAGGGTAAGGGTGGCGTTAAGAAAAGACTTGAGAAGGATAAGTGTACCCCAGAAAAACACTTTAGAGCAGGGGTTTTCAATAGGTGAGGCGCGCCTCTCCTGGGGGGCGCCAAAGAGTCACAGGGGAGGCGCGAGAAGACAGAGAAGAAGACAGATAAGAAGACAGCGCTGCTGCTCAACTCTGTGAAACTATGTAGCGATATTCGTGCCTTCTGTTTGAGCGCGCAGGAACCAATCCAAGTGCGCAGTAAAACAACTCTCAACGCTCAAAAACGGTCTGGCACGGTCTGAAAAACTCTTCTCAACCCACTGTCCTCGCGGTGAGTTCCATCTCTGCTCGCGCGCTACTTTGCTCGCGCGCACCTGCTCATTCCACGCTCAACACAGCTGTGCGCTCCTCGGCTGTTTCAGCCAATCACAGACAGTTTTTTTTTTTTCATCCAAACAGAGTATAGCTTGCAAATACTGCATTCAGATGAATTAAATCAAAATGCTGCAGCCTTTGGCAGAAATTACTAAACATCACAGAGGGATTGAAGAAAAACAAATAAAAAGTGTAATATTTTAGCCTAAAATATTTAGGCTAAAGTATTTACACTAAAATATTAGAGTTACTAAGTGAGGTGTGAAAAAGAGACAAAATGTTTTTGTCTCTTCTTTCCAGCTTCTGGGAGGTGATACAAAAGTTTATTCTGATCATAATCATCATGAATGTCATCATTATTTAAAGAGCACTTTAACACGAGGTAAAACAAAGAACATCAGAAATACATCAGATAAGAGATAACAACTAATAAAATGCTTGTTTGTTAAAATAGCTCTAGGTCTAAATTGTGTATAATTAGCCTAAAAAGTAGATTGGAATATGGAATATGTTGACGTCTGTTAAATTCAGGTTATCTTTTTTATTATTATTTCAGTTGACGTCTCCTGTTGACGTGAGTTCAGTTTGACATTGGCATCTGTTTAGTTCAGTTTGTCTGCTGTTGAAAACAATTGTTTATGAATTTGCTCTAATGACAGTTCAATCTGTCCGTGATGTTTCAGTAAAAGTAGCATGTAAGACGGAAATATTTGGATGTATATTTTATGAATAGGCCTTTTTTATGAATGTGGTTTGTTAAAAGAATTACATTACAATAAAAAAACATGTGTTGGGCTATCAGTTGTTTGTGAAACACAGCATTCTAGGAACACAAAAGAAAGATGCATTTACTGCAGGGACCTGTGTGTAGTAGGTTTGTGGTTGGGGGGGGGGGGGGGGGGGGGCGTGGTTATCTCTACATATTCCAAGGGGAGGCTCACATTCAATGAATTTGAAAACCCCTGCTTTAGAGGAACCAAGGCTCCCACATACTCGAGCGTACACTTCATATACACAGTCAACCGTATCAATTGTCTACATTTCTTGTGACAATTCCTATATTTCCTTCACTTTCTCTCAGTGGGACAAAGCGGGGGAATTGCTAATTTGATGTTTGATGAGTTGGTTGAGCGCCTATCACTGTTGACTCTCCACCAGACACCCACTGCACACCTGTCAGTGTGGCTCAGAGACTGGCTGTGAAGCTACTCTGCGTATCAGCTTGGTAGTGTCACATATAAAACAGTTCGATGTAAAGACTTCTTTCCGCCGAGCCGTTTAGTGTGTAAAAATTGAGCTGTGCATGTACCTGTGTGCGCGGAGTCCACGCAAACTCAAGGCGGACTCTGTCCTCCCAAGTATGCAGAGGCCCTTATGTTACCACAATACTTAAAGAAGAGTAGGAGTACTGCAAACAAAATGCTTTAACAGGGTAAAGGGTACCACAAATACAAGATTTAAGAACAGTAAGGGCTTTGCAAAGAAAAGTTAAGAAGGTTAAGGGCCCCATAGAAAATTACTTGAGAAGGGTAAAGGTACTGCAAACTAAATACTTGAGAAGAGTAAAGAAACCAGATCAAAAGACCTGGAAAGAAAGGAAAGGTTTCCTCTAAACAAAAGGCTTAACAGGAGTGATTCCTTTTCCTACTCGGCTATTTTGTTTCACAAGGACTTACATCTTACTTGGTGCACCTTTTCTCAAATAAATGACTTGATGATCATCTCCTGAAATAAAACACGTAGAGGTGCTTAACTTAATTTCTGAGGAAAAGCACAGGTCAGAAGTCACAAGCCAAACTCTGGTGTTTGTTATTTTATTGTTTATGTTGTTGCCTAGATGAGGAAACGTTTGGTTGCAGCACCACCACCTGAGTTTTTCTGCCCTCAGCTGTGCTTTTATGAACGCCCGTGCATTAAATCCCTTTTAATTCTAGCAGTATGTCTTTGGGATCGCAGAGTAGATCCCATCAGAAATGGGATCTACTCTGCGATCCCAATGCAGTTTTCCCGCATTTTATCTGATCTTCTGCTGGTATTAAAACACACAGACAAATGTGTTGGTAGGAAAACCAAAAATGGCTACTATTGATGAAATGATTAGAAATTGGTAGGTTTATTTTTTATTGAGTATTTTATAAATATGGGATTTATTTTTTTATTTTTTTAAGTTTCAGAGATTTAAACAAAGCTTGCACGGACAGAAAAAAATGCCACCCTTAATTTAATATTTCATAACATTAAACATTGTCAACAAGTGATCTTTCTATGGATGTTCATTAGGATGAAGATGTGGTCATTTAAGAACAGGCCACTGTTTTGTTATTGGCCACTATTGACTGCTTTTAGCTGTTTGGGTCGTTATCCTGTTAAAGAACCTCCAGGATGCTTTGGTCATTTTAGCCTCCACAGTTTCCAGGTTTCTCACTGGGTTTCAAAAGTTTTTGGGTTATTTCGTTTCAAAGATTTTTCTCCTGTAAACACTGAGCTGATTTTGAAACCGCTCCAGTTTGCCTCATCAGTCCAAAGGATATTCTCCCTGAAACTTGAGGCTTGCCAACATGCATTCTGCCCATTTTTCTTTTTGTATTGGAGCTTTCCTGGGTCTTCTTCCTTGGAGACCATTATAAGTCATAATGCAACAAACGGTGCGATCACACCGTGACATTGAAGTCCAGCTTGAACAGTTCTGGATAGTTTCTGTGGCTCTGCTATCTGTAATATTCATCCGATCATCCTCCTTCAATCGTCCTGGGATGTCCAGCGTTTCTTGTCGGGGGGGATAAAAGTCTTAACTTCAATTTTAGAGCTTTTACACAGTCTTGAATACTTCCATAATATGACCTTTATTACTTTTAGTTACATCTGATATGTGTACGTTCATCCATTGACTTAATTTGTTATATATTTTACAATAATTATAAAATTATAATTTTTGATAAACACTCTGGCTTCATTCATTTGTTCATTTTGTTGTAGTTCTGGCTCATGAATTTGCATGAGGGGTGTCCAAAGTGCAGCCAGGCGGCCATTTATAGGCCCTGGACTTATTTTGTGTGACCCCCCCCCCCCCCCCTGCCCCCCAACGGCAGTAAGAAAAATATTTGGCTTCCCAGGATAGGTGGTTGATGCAGATGGAGACTTTATATTTTTAATTGAGACAAAATTATTACAGAGACCTTAATATCTTCTTACAGCTGAAAATGTTAGGTAAAGCACAAAGTGGTCACACTTTATCTTTAGTTTCATATTAAATAGGACCACCTCTACCCAATTACTTTTACTCAAAAGCAGACGGTGCACTTAATTCATTTATTAAAATTGGCTGATTGCAGCAAGTGTTTTTAGAAAAAGACAGACTCAAACCCTGGCCTTATTGCTGAGAATAGACAGAAAATTAAAAAAGGGGTTTTTAATCGAGCCCAAGAAAGTATGAAAGTGGATGACTATCTCTTAGTAAGGAAAATGTATAAAAATCTTTTTAAGTTTTGAAAATGCAACGATTTACACGTCCCCTTTCCTACAGAAGATCTGACTACGTCTCAAACTTCCCCCTTTATCAGTAATATTGTTGAAAAAGCTGTGTTTTAACAATTAAATGCCTTCTTAACAAGAAGGCATTTAATTGGTTTTGGAAGCTGGAAATATTTCCCACCAACCAAAATTGTCTTTTAAGAAATGCAAGGGTAAAGTGTGGTGGCATTCTTTCAGCCAGCAAACCAGCAGTGCACAGCTGTGGGTGAAGCATAGATTCTTAGGTAAGGAAATACTCTATAATGCTTGTAGAGACTTAATTCTGTCTTGATTTTAAGGCCTTTAAGCGCTGACAGCAAACATTGTAGGGACACTCCTCTTCGGACGGGCTAATCTATTTGTGCCAAACACCAGTCAGAGCTGAGAGCACATAAATCGACCCCTGTTTAACCTCTCGTTTTTCCAACACAGACCATGTTCAGAATGAAGAAAACTACGCCCAGGCTCTGGACAAGTTTGGTAGCAACTTCATCAGCAGAGACAACCCTGACCTGGGGACGGCTTTTGTCAAGTTCTCCTCCCTCACCAAGGAGCTGTCGGCCCTGCTGAAGAACCTGGTGAGTCTGGCTTGTCAACGTCTCGTCTAAACCAATAATTTAGACTTGGAAATCCAGTTTTTTTTCCGGATGCTTCTGCCATTAAGGTTGGTTTCAGCCCCACAAAGATAGCAGTAGGAAAAAATGTTGTTCCTCGGTTTGTTTTTCCTGTCTGCACCTGCGTAGGTTGGTCAGGATGTCAGATTAGGTCTGATTGGTTGTCAGGGGTCACTGGTGGGTTAAATACAGGTTTGTATGCCAGACTGAGACATTCTCATCATTCTCGAAACCTGTCCAAGCTGTAGGGAAGTCGCCTACATGAGCGGACATAACTGACTGGCTGCTACATAAATCTCTTTGATCATTCTCCCATTTGTTTTTAAATATTAACTTTTCATTCTGTCATCTTTCAAAGCAGTCTTGCTATTTTTTAAGGTCCCAAGTTTTTCTTTGGACTTGGGGTGCTTTTACACAGATTTGGTTTTGGTGTTTGACTAAATAAGTTGCATCTATACCAAAAAAAAAAAAACCCTGCTTAATAAATAACACACCTTTGGTTAGATCTTAGGGTACTTTGTTATAGAGATAGGAATGCTGTGGCAGATTTTACATCGCTGTATTTTTGAAAGATTTAACCTGCTGATACCAATTTGAGCCAATTCAAAATTTTCTTTCATAATATATTTCAATGATGTATAAGAACAACTTCATGAAATATATATATTTTTGGCCTTCCTGCCAGAAACCGAGACAGTGACCTTAAAGCAAGATTTTATTGTCTTAAGACACAATAATGATGATTTTGACATTTTGAAAGTGAATAATGTGTCTAGCAGTACAAAGTCAGCAGTCTCTTTGTGTATTACTTTAGAGAAAGCGGTTCCTTATCCTAAACTTGAGATTTCCAAGTAGTCAAAATGTCCAAATTCAAACTCGGCCTTCCTGTTACCTACTAAAATCTTGCTCTCTCCTTTCAGAAGAAATTGTCTAAGATTTGCTGAAATTCTTTTTAAACAGTTTCTTTTGTCTCAGTTCCTCATTTCAAACGCCCTACTGATACCAAAGAAAGCTTCATTGAGTCACTGCTTCCGCACCGAAGAGTGTTGCTGTTTGCATCGTGCACCTGCTAACAGGTATTTAGGGTTTTTAAGTAGTCACAAACAGATTAGGTTTTTCAGTTTCTAACCGGCCGGTTATGATGAGGCATCTCTCAGATCCTGTCAGGTCCAGGAGTGTATATATATTGGCTCGCGGACTTCCTGTTTGCGGTAAGGCGTATTGTGTCACTTCCTGTTGTTGCTGTGTGAACGACGGAGCTTTGCTCCATCTCTCTCGCTTTTTATCTTTAAACCTCTTTGCTGTAACATCTGTTTCCAAACATAAGCACTTTTAAAACATTGTCTGTGGCTGCTCATCACGTTTGGGAACTCCTCGTGTTTCACACGGTTTGTTCTTTGGCGTGATAATAGGGCGTTAGCCTAGCTTTAGCCTAGCGTTAGCCTAGCGCTAGCCAAGCCTTAGCCTCATAATGGCTTCTCCGTCTCTGACTAAGTCTCCTATCTGCTGCTCTCTGTGTCAGATGTTCAGTTATTCCTCTGCCTCCTTTAGTGATGATGGTACATGTAATAAATGTAGTGTTTTTGTAGCTTTGGAGGCGAGGGTGTCAGAATTGGAGACCCGGCTCCGTGCTGTTGAAAAACCAGCTGATAGCCGCTCTTTTGCTAGCGCGGAGCCGCATAGAGTAACTTCACGTAGCGAACCTAAAGCAGTAGCACCCGAGCAGCCTGGTAACCAGGCTGGCTGGGTGACAGTTCGTAGGAAGCATAGCTCTAGATTACAGACCCCAGATCACCACCAACCCATCTGCGTTTCTAATAAATTTTCCCCTCTGAGCGACAATCTCGCCGAGGAGCCGACCTTAATTATTGACAGCTCCATAATGAGAAATGTGGCACTAAAGAAACCAGGGACCATAGTTAAATGCCTACCAGGGGCCAGAACAGGCGACATAGAATCCTACCTAAAACTACTGGCTAAGGATAAGCGTAAATACCGCAAAATTGTTATTCACGCTGGCGGTAATGACACCCGGTCACGCCGATCAGAGGTCACCAAAGTTGGTGTTGCTTCGGTTTGTGAGTTTGCTAAAACTATGTCGGACTCTGTAATTTTCTCTGGTCCCCTGCCTGATCTGACCAGTGATGACATGTTTAGCCGCATGTCATCATTCAACCGTTGGTTGTCTAGGTGGTGTCCAGAAAACGACGTGGGCTACATTGATAACTGGAGAACTTTCTGGGGAAAACCTGGTCTGATCCGGAGAGACGGCATCCATCCTACTTTGGAGGGTGCAGCTCTTCTTTCTAGAAATCTGGCCGGATTTATTAGTTCTCCTAAATGCTGACAACCCAGGGTCCAGACCAGGAAGCAGAGCCGTAGTTTAACACACCTCTCTGCAGCTTCTGTACTGTTACCCACCCATTATCCTATTGAGACGGTGTCTTTCCCACGGCCAAAACTTAACAGATCAAAAACTGATCTAAAAGGAACAAATCATAAAAACCTAATAAAAATCAATACGGTTCACCTTGAACCTAAAAATAAAACAATAAAATGTGGTCTATTAAATATAAGGTCTCTCCCTCCAAAGACTTTGTTAGTTAATGAATTGATTTCTGATAATCAGATTGATTTGTTTTGTCTCACAGAAACCTGGCTACAAGAGGACTACGTTAGTATAAATGAGTCAACCCCCTCCAGTTATTCAAATTTCCACATTCCCAGATCAGTGGGAAGAGGAGGAGGAGTGGCAACTATCTTTCAGTCTGATTTATTAATTAGTCCCAGGCCAACTAATAATTACAGTTCTTTTGAACATTTAACCCTCAGTTTCCCTCATCCAAACTGCAAAGCAATAAAACATCTTCTGTTTGTTGTTTTGTATCGTCCACCAGGCCCTTACACTCAGTTTTTGGATGAGTTGTCAGATTTCTTATCTGATTTGGTGTTAAATACTGATAAGGTTATTATAGTGGGTGATTTTAACATCCATGTTGACACTGAATGTGATAACCTTAGTGTAGCCTTTAAAACTATCCTAGATTCAATTGGTTTTGCTCAAAATGTGCATAAACCGACGCACTCTCGGCTCCATACTTTAGACCTTGTTCTGACATATGGCATTGATTGTGAAGAATTAACAGTATTCTCTCACAACCCTGTCCTGTCTGATCATTTTTTAATAACATTTGAGTTTAATCTAACTGAGTTCTCCACCCCCAAAAGAGGGTTCCATTATAGTAGATTTTTATCGGATAATGCTGTATCAAAACTTAAAGAGTCTGTACCCTTTTTAATATCCTCCGTATTGCAGAAATGCCCTGTAGATGGCAGCATTGCTGTTTCTTCCCATTCACAAATCGATACCTTTGCTAACAATCTGACTTCCTCATTGCGTTCTGCATTAGACAATGTAGCTCCCTTGAAAAAGAAGGTGATTATTCACAGGAAGCTGGCTCCTTGGTTTAATTCAGAGCTGCGTTCCTTGAAGCACAATGTTAGGAAATTGGAAAGAAAATGGCGCTCTACACACCAAGAGGAATCCTACTTAATCTGGAGGGACAGACTATTGTTGTATAACAAGACTCTTCGCAGAGTTAGAGCAGCATATTTTTCATCATTAATTGAAGAGAATAAAAATAATCCTAGATTTCTCTTTAGTACAGTTGCCAAACTTACCCAGAGCCACAGCTCTGTTGATCCATCCATTCCCTTAGCTCTTAGTAGTAATGATTTTATGGGATTCTTCATAAATAAAATTGATGCCATTAAAAATAAAATAATTGGCATCCTCCCAAACATGATTACCTCGTCCTCAGTAAGTGAGGCAGCATTGGAGGAATCTTTAGAATCTGCGCAGTGTTTGAACTGTTTAAAAGCAGTAGAGCTTTCTGAGCTATCTAAAATTTTAGCTTCATCTAAACCTTCTACCTGTATGTTAGACCCAATCCCAACCAAGTTGTTTAAGGACATATTCCCTTTGATCAGTGGCACTATTGTAGACATGATTAATCAATCCTTAGTAAATGGATATGTACCACAGGTTTTGAAAGTAGCTGTTATTAAACCTTTACTTAAGAAACCTTCTCTTGATCAAGATGAGTTAGTAAATTACAGACCTATATCTAATCTTCTTTTCTTATCTAAAATTCTTGAGAAAGTAGTTGCTAATCAACTTTGTGAACATTTACAAAGTAATGACCTACTTGAGGAGTTTCAGTCAGGCTTCAGAGCTCATCATAGCACTGAAACAGCTCTGGTGAAGGTCACTAATGATATTCTCATGGCCTCAGATAATGGACTTGTGTCTATACTTGTCCTGTTAGATCTCAGTGCTGCGTTTGATACAGTTGATCACAATATTCTCCTACAAAGACTTGAACATACTGTAGGGATTAAGGGGAAAGCATTAGGCTGGTTTAAATCTTATCTGTCAGACAGATTCCAATTTGTTCATGTTAATAATAAATCTTCCTCAAACTCTAGGGTCACCTGTGGAGTACCACAGGGTTCAGTCCTTGGACCAATTCTCTTTACTATATATATGCTTCCGATAGGCAAAATTATCAGACAGCATGGGATTAATTTCCACTGTTATGCTGATGATACTCAGCTATATTTATCCATAAATCCTGATGAATCCAATCAATTACTTCGACTGCAGTCATGTCTTGATGACATCAAAAGCTGGATGACTTTAAATTTCCTGCATCTAAATTCTGACAAGACCGAAGTTGTAATCTTTGGGCCAGAGTCCTCAAAAAATAAACTTCTTAACCAATCACTTAATCTGGGTGGCATTAACCTGGCCCCTGGTAATAAAGTAAAAAATCTTGGTGTTGTTTTCGACCAAGACATGTCATTTAAATCCCATATTAAACAGGTTTCCAGAGTTTCCTTTTTTCACCTCCGGAATATCGCCAAAATTAGAAACATTCTGTCCAGGAGTGATGCTGAAAAACTGGTCCATGCATTTGTTACTTCAAGGCTGGACTATTGTAATTCTTTACTATCAGGAAGTCCACAAAATGCAGTTCAAAGCCTTCAGCTGATCCAAAATGCTGCAGCAAGAGTTCTGATGAGAATCAACAAGAGGGATCATATTTCTCCAATTTTGGCTTCCCTTCATTGGCTTCCTGTTAAATCAAGAATATAATTTAAAATTCTTCTTCTAACGTATAAAGCCCTTAATAATCAAGCTCCATCATATATCAGAGCTCTGATTACCCCGTATGTTCCTAACAGAGCACTTCGCTCTCAGACCGCAGGTCTGCTGGTGGTTCCTAGAGTCTCTAAAAGTAGAATGGGAGGCAGATCCTTTAGCTATCAGGCTCCTCTCCTATGGAACCAACTCCCAGTTTTGGTCCGTGAGGCAGACACCCTGTCTACTTTTAAGACTAGGCTTAAAACTTTTCTTTTTGACAAAAATTATAACTAGTGGCTCATGTTACTCTCAGTTACCTTTATAGTTTTACTGCTATAGGCTTAGGCTACTGGAGTATATCAGGATCTAATTTTCTCACTCTATTGAGTTCTACTGTTCTTCAATTATGCATTATGTGTTGTCATTTCTGCTTTAACTTTCTGTTCTCTCTCTTTTCTCTTCATAGTAGGTACACCTGGTCTGGCGTTCTGTTAACTGTGACATCATCCAGAGAAGACGGCTCACCCGCTACTACCATCTAATGTAGAACAGATTACTAGATCAATGTGTGCTTCTGTGCTTTTTTGTTTCTCTTGTTGTGTCTCTGCTCTGTCTTCTGTAACCCCAGTCGGTCGAGGCAGATGACCGTTCATACTGAGCCTGGTTCTGCCGGAGGTTTTTCCTTCCCGTTAATGGGTGGTTTTTCTTCCCACTGTCGCTTCATGCTTGCTCAGTATGAGGGATTGCAGCAAAGCCATGTACAATGCAGATGACTCTTCCTGTGGCTCTATGGTTCCCCAGGAGTGAATGCTGCTTGTCGGGACTTTGATGCAATCAACTGGTTTCCTTATATAGGACATTTTTTACCAATCTGTATAATCTGACCCAATCTGTATAATATGATTGAACTTGACTTTGTAAGGTGCCTTGAGATGACATGTTTCATGATTTTGGCGCTATATAAATAAAAAAAATTGAATATATATATATATATATATATATATATATATATATATATATATATATATATATATATATATATATATATATATATATATATATATATAGTCCCTGCAAGTTCTTGATCTTCCACTGGGGTTTCCTCCCAGTGGGACGTGCCTGGAAAACCTCCAAAGGGAGGCGGCCAGAGGGCATCCTGATCAGATGTCTTTCTTTAGAGACTTTCAGATACTGTTCATCCAGTTTTTAGGGTAGACACTTCATCTTTTGTCCACCAGCTGTCAACGTTCCTTACTTTTATGCCATGTTGGCTGTGATGGACAGGTAGACGTTTAGACAAGGTATGATTGGGACATTCAAAGTACAAATAAAAACAAATAGAAAGCCTGTCAGAACCTCAGAAGTCCTGGACAGGATAATCAAGGCCACGATGCAAAATTAAAAGATGGCCTGGCTGCTTAAAGCATATTCCTAAAAAGAATAAACACAGTTGAAGCTTTTGGACGGTGCTCTGCCCCCCAGACGGCGTCTTATCTACATGCCATGGGTTTCCTGCAGTTCCTGCTAAGTAACGTATCCTATTTAAATCCTCTGCTGGAAGAAGAGCCAGGTCACGGGCTTTCCTTCCCGTGTAGCCGATGGTGAGATTAGACAACATAAATACACTTGGTGGCCGCAGACAGCTGACTGGGTGGCGTGTCCGTCCAAAACACCATTCAAACAGCTTTGTCTGTGCAGACAGCCTGTTGTGGAAAAGTGAACTGATCTCTCTCAGTCGCCCTCTCAGTTTGACCAGCGTATCGAGTTTTCAGACTTCGATAGCTGCGCCCCGAGGGCAGCTGGTGCGACAAATGAGTATCGACGACTGAGCGCGTGTCCCGGATGTGTCCGCGGGATTTTACTAACCGATTTAACCCGTTTCCCTGCGTCTCACTCTCTCCTGGTATTTCTGAGGATTGTGTTGTTAGAAGCGAAAAAAGCGTCGACGGTGACAGCTTACAAGAGGAGCTGGAAGAGCTCGCCAACAGCCGGCCGGTGAAGGATTGATTCTGATGTTGGCCATATGCAAGACAGGCACTTAAGGAGCACATTAGTGCCCATTAGGCCTTGTTTACTTCCTTGAGCGCTGCTGCTGTATCAATGAGGACTTGGCTAACAACAACAGGGTCTTAAATGCTTAGTAGTCTTGTAAAAGACCTTAGTGATCCCCATAGCTGGAGCTGCTGAGCAAAGCTGTGGCAACAAAAGCTGCAGGACGACTAAAACCTTTCTTGGTGTTTTCCAAAGAGTTAGAGGGGGGGGGGGGGGGTTCAGCTGAAATATTGGTTTAAAAAAAACAAAGCTTGTGTTTTATTAGGATAAGATGCTTGTTCATAAAGTGTGTGTCACTATTTCTCTTTCTGGCTTGTGAAGTTGGAAAGTAAAACTATGTTAACTCAAATGGAGGAGGGATTTTTGAAGACTTGCTGATGCAAAACAAATTCTGTCAAAATTATAGCCTGAATCTTATGATAATAAAGATATTTATTGTTTTTTGTTTGTTTGGTATCATTTGAGTTTTTTATCTAGCTTTGGTTCGGGATCATTGTTGTAAATCGTCTGGATGTCGAGTAGCAAATGTCATTTAAAGAAAAATGCCTGGCCAATAATGCTCTTATTTATAACTCTGCATCCTCGAATAAAAAGAACAAGAGGTAGTTTCGTCTTGTTAGGAAAGGGCATTAAAGTACAGTTTACCACCCACCCCACCACTTAGTTACTCCCACCAAAAAACTAACTAAATTATAATGAACGACTCACACAAGTTACTTTTTCTTTAAACCGTTAAGAAATGCAATCAGTTGAATGGGTCTGAGTTTTAATGTAAAAAAAAAAAAAGATATAATTTTAGTTTGTTAGATTTTAAACTTAAATATGGGTGCTTTTTGGTTAAATAAAGCTCTTTTGTGTGGATTAAAATACCTGAAAACTGCTGAAATGTGAGTCAATAAGTATCCAGGCCACATGTCCCAGAGTTAAAGTGGCAGATATTACCAGAAGTGGGCCGAGTAGCCAAATATTTTACTCAAGTTAGAGTAGCACTCTTAAAAGTAAAACGTACTCTTACAAGAAATTACTCAAGTAAGAGTAAAAAAGTATTCAGTAAGAGGGCTACTCATGTACTGAGTAAATAATTAAAATAGCTGATTATTTAATATTTAAAAATTATATAATTGGACAGACAAAAATTATAAGGATATGTGCAAATTCTGGTATTTTAAAGACAAAAGTTTCAAAATATACAAAGAATAATGCAGAAGAAACACTCTTCTAAATAAGTTTTCAACATTAAACTTGAAAGCGATACTTACAGCCGTTAATGTATATACAGTAGAACAGTGCAAAGTGCTTCCAATGATAACATGTATCGTTTTTTGTATGTTCATTTGACCTGTAAATGGCTCAATGAGCTCAACAGATAAAAAGTAACTTTAAAATAATAAAGCTTGTGTACAAATAAGATTTTTGTCTCTCTGTTGCATTTTTGGTTAAAACACATCAGTTCTTTATTCATGAAGCTACTCCCAGAAGGTAGAGTTGCCAGAAATCCTACTCAGGTAAGAATAGCGATACTAGAGTAATAATATGACTCAAGTAAAAGTAAAAAGTACACTGCAGTAAAACTACTCCTAAAAGTACATTTTGTCAAAAATTACTCAAGTAAATGTAACTAGTTACTACCCTCCTCTGGATATTACTACCAAAAAAATAAATTTGACTTTAAGTTAGGCTGCAGTATTTCAGGAAAATATTAAGTTGGCAGTATTTTTTTTTCTTTTCCATTTTATAATGTCTCCATGAACTTTAGCATCTTAACCGCTGAGGAAATACGTATGGTGTGAGCATTAAGGGCTGTAAGAGTTCATTCAACTGGCTGAATGTGTTATAGATATGCAAAGCATGGACGCTTAACACTTGGAAAATTACATTTAGCCAAATATTGCATCCAAGGAGTCCTCTGTGATGCAATATTTCACAAGTCCCTAGTGCGATGCACTGCAAAAACGGATCAAAAACAAGTAAAATGTTATTAAAATTAGTCCATTTGTCCTTGATTTGAGCCAGTAAATAAGATTATCTGCCAATGGAATGAGTATATTTACCCCTAAAATAAGATAATTAGACATCCTGCACTTGAAATAAGATGGAGTTGAATTGTTCCTATTTTAAGTGGAAAAATCTTATTTCATTGGCAAACCATCTTATTTACCTGCTCAAATCAAGGACAAATGCACTCATTTAAAGAACATTTTACTCATTTTTTAGTTCTGTTTTTGCAATGTGAAGATTTAGCTCCATCTAAAATAGATCTAAAATACAGGTTTTCATTGCAGTTTGCAAAGACCTGGATCGGGTATGATTAAAAAATATTCAGGTCTGGATAAATGTGTCATTTAGACTTATTTTCTACTGTAGTATCTTTAAAAAAATTTATCAACACAACTTTTTTGCAAGGTTTGATAGTTTGACTTCTGTGTAGGAATGTCTGCAAAATATTAACACAACAACGATCAAAAAATGGATACAGCTCTACTTGTTTGCGTCTGAATTTTAAAAACGTCTGTAGAGCCTGAAAATGAGATGTTTAGGTCTAACATACACCTCTAAGGATTTACTGTTGAACTGTAACATGAGAAGAACATTCGAAATGTTATTAGTGTGCTGTTTGCCATGAGTGGCTATTAATTATTTACGTTGTGTGCAAAGGTTGCATCAAGCCACTTGTCAGTGGCTAATCAGTTGCTGAAAAAGTTTTCTGACATTTTAAAACCAGCAGGCAGTGACTTTTATACAGCGGTAGTTCCCCAACTCTTTTACCAAGACCAACAAATTCTGGGTCCTGCGCCATCGTAGTTGTCGCATGCACACATTATTACCATTTATTTATTTATGAAGCACTTTACAAACCAATAGGTTACCTGCACAGTCATGAGTTCAACCATGATTGTGAACATAGCAGTGTTGTAGTCAAGTCACTATGCCTCGAGTCCGAGTCCAGGTTCGAGTCTCCGGTGTTCAAGTCCGAGTCAAGTCCAAGTCATTAAAAAAAAATCTGAGTCGAGTCCGAGTCAAGTCCACTATTGATCCAAGTCGAGTCCAAGTTCCGCACTAAAGTAAGCATAGCCTACATGTTTTTAAACTAAAAAAAAAAATCCACACTCCACCACATTTCACTAATAATTTAGATATTAAAATCATACACCAAATAATATTCTAATGACATATTAAAATTTTAGCCTAATGATATAAAAAAAGTCGAGTCTTTTTCTCAATTTCCGAGTCAGAATGATCTGAATGTAGGAGTCCGAGTCCAAGTTCGAGTCATCAGTGCTCAAGTCCAAGTCAAGTCACGAGTCTCTAAATTTAGCTAATGACTCAGACTCGAGTTCGAGTCTCTAGTACTAGTACTCGAGTACTACAACACTGGAACATAGGGTGTCATATGCCTATGTCCACAACGTATTTCGTTACAGATGCACAACATGTTGGCACTAACATCGTTGTTAGTCAATCCCTAACACATCAGTTTTGGTACTAGTCTGTTTGGTCAGGTACTAGTTTTGGTACAAGTGGGACAATTTTGGCAAACAGTAGCTGTGTTTTCATCCAATTCTCATGCAAATTTTGTGCCAACTTTTAAAATATTGCAATAAAAGAAAATGTGCATCCGACCTGTTTCCATTTACTGGTTTGTAGCTGGTTTGGCTTTAAAGCCCAAGGTCTATGCCTGGGTGATATGGACCAATGACAATAGCTCGATATTTTTAGGCTTTTATATGATATTTATCTCGATATGTTTTTCGTTTCCATCCATCCATTTTCTGTCACGCTTGTCCCTCATGGGGTCACGAGGGGTGCTGGTGCCTATCTCCAGCATTGAATGGGCGAGAGGCGGTGTACACCCTGGACAGGTCGCCAGTCTGTCGCAGGGTTTTTCCTTTCATAAAGTAATTATAAAAAGGCATCTCTAAGTCAAAGCTTTCTCCCAAATGTTTCAACTCTAACGCAACACAGATCATCTTGAAATCTTGATATTATTGAAACCTTGATATATTTCCTAGCCGTACCAGGGTTAATGGTATGGTATGGATGTGCTTACGTTCACCGATCAGAAAAAAGGTGCAATTTAAAAAATTTCTAACCGGTTTGGCCAACTGATTTCTGGATGCATCTCTGTTTCTGATTTATCTTTTCACCCACATGGAGCACGATGTTCTCCTGTTTTTTCATCCTTATGTCTGTGAAATGTATCCGAAGGCTGTCTCCATGTTGCCACCTCACCGTTGAAGCAGTCAGGAACCTTGACTCTGCTCAGCAAATGACTGGTTTCTTTTGTTTGTTTGGTTTGTGCGTGTGGGTGGCCTGCCACGTCCATCTGGCGTCTTTGGCAATTTCTGAGTCATTTTAGTTTTTTTTTTTTCTGCTTTATAGCTCTTTGCTTTTCTTTATGTCTGCAGAAATCAGAATAAGAGGAGTAAACAAATCACGCAGTCTCATCGGCTGACTGCGGATTAGTCTGTATCATCACGTGAAAAGTTTCTGCACAAAACAATCAGTTATCGCTCATCTAGTTTTTAAACATTAGACGAGGAGGAAGGCTTTGATTTTCATCCGATTTCCGTTCTTATTTTTGTGGCGCAAATTAAATTACTGTGCCGAATCATTTATCATATTCTGCAAAAACAATCTGTTTATTAGACTGAGTCATTGTTGTTTTTGGGTCGTCTCTAGAGAAATTGATCAAACGTTTGCTCCTGACAGTCTGTTGTGACACATTAACTGTGTTTCCTTGAGTTGATTAAACTCCTTTTCTCCTCTGTGTCCTCTTCCAGCTCCAGAGCCTCAGCCACAATGTGATCTTCACCCTGGACTCGCTGCTAAAGGGAGATTTAAAGGGCGTGAAAGGGGTAAGATTTACTGCTACTTTGTTTAGTCTCCTGCTCTGTCCTATCGGACTCTTTTTGGGAGCGACTGCATCGTCAGCATGTCTCTATCCATCTCTAAGCCCCGCCCACCCCCACACCCCCGTGCCAGTGATTAAGGGCGTTAGGAATGACCGGGGGAGTGAGGAGAGCAATTCTCCCTTGAAAACTGTAAATCCGGCAGAAGTAAACACTGGCTTTGCGGTTGTGCACGAGGAGAATTACTGGATCATGAACTCCTCATGTTGGAGACTCAAGAAGGGGCGTGGTCCTCTCTGGGAATCATGAGCTAAACGTTGGGCCTAAAGTGGTTTCCCAGCTCCACACTGCAAAAACCGGAACTACAAATAAGTAATATTTTCTTAAAATGAATGTATCTGTCCTTGATTTGAGCAGCTAAATAAGATGATCTGCCAATGGAATAAGATTTTTGCACTTACAATAGGAACAACTCATCTCCATTATCTTATTTCAAGTGCAGGATGTCTAATTATCTTATTTTAGGGGTCAAAATACTCATTCCATTGGCACATAATGTTATTTACCTGCTCGAATCTAGGACAAAAACACACATTTTAAGAACATTTTACTTATTTTTAGATCAGTTTTTGCAGTGCACAGATATGTCCGTCCTCAAACTGACCGCTCTGGACTTTACTTAGTCTTATTCTTCTGTGTCTCTGCAGGACTTGAAGAAGCCCTTTGACAAAGCATGGAAGGACTACGAGGCCAAGTTGTAAGTAGATGATTGCATAAGGCACAAACTACCTCATTAGCGCTGATTAGCATTAGAGGTGACTTTTTTTTTTTTTTTTCCCACCTTCTGTTTTGTTTCAGTACAAAGATAGAGAAGGAGAAGCGGGAGCACGCCAAGCAGCACGGGATGATCCGCACCGAGATCACCGGGGCCGAGATCGCAGAGGAGATGGAGAAGGAGCGCCGCTTGTTCCAGCTCCAGATGTGCGAGGTGAGAAATTTCACACTCTGACTTTCACTGATCTGGAAAGCAGGATGACTCCTGTTTTCAGCTGCTTTTTAGTCGACATCGAGTCACATCAATTTATTGATTAAATGGTTCACGATCTAATTACATGGATGTAAAATGAAAATATTGATCCATATTGTCATTTTTAAGATAAGCCTTTATTTTGAAAATCACACATGAGACAGGTGACAGGTGATAAACAGGTGATTTATTCTTCTTCTTCTTATTATTATTATTATTATTTTATTAGATGCATTTTTTTATTTAAATACCTGCTTAGAGCTTAGAAATAAAATGGTCAAATCATATTGGTTTTCTTGATATCAATGTTTATAATAATAGTTAATTTGCACTTTCTATAGTAATTGTTAAATGACATTTTTGGAAATTTTTATATTTGTGACTGTGTTTTTTACTGTATGTTTTTAATGTGGACCCCAGGAAGACTAGCTGTTTGCCATGGCAACAGCTAATGGGGATCCTTAATAAAAATTACAATTACAATAGTTTTAGGTGGGCAGATAATATCACATCATATCAATCAAAATGATCGAAATTCGTAACAGACTTCGTTATATTGGTAAATATCTTATCGTCAAACAAAGCGATATAACATCGAATTGTGACAAATTTGGTGATTTACAGTGATTTGGAGTCGAGAAACTTTGAGATGTCGAAATAAAAATAAAGTTAGCCCTTTGTGGAGCCATGACTGCCACTGCTGTAGAGAAGTCTGTGTGGATGTGTAGCGGGAACCAGGAGAGTGACATAAAGACGGATGAAATACGACATGACCATTTAGACTGCGGACGCTTAGAAAAATCTCCAATACGTATCCGATTAAGTTCCAGATATGGAAGTGGCACAAATCAGATTTATTTTTTCTTATAGTGAAAACATTGGAAGCCATTTGCACTACAGTGAAAAAGATGGATATGGGTCACATTTGCCGGCAGTGTGAACGTAGCCCAACAGGCTGCCTAAAAATGGCAACATGTGGCTGTAAGAATCAACAGTGTCAGGGTTCGGCCATTTTTGCTTTACCAGACTCACATTTCTTTCTTTGTCCTTTTCAGCCAATTTTTAAAGTTCAAATTCAATGTTCTAGAGAAGTTAGTCCTTTAATACGGAACCTGGGGGGCTACAAAGTCTTTAAATACAAATATTTCTTTTTGTTGGTGAAGAGTCTCAGTCATCCAGGTCATAATCAATCCAAAAAAAAGGTTAAAAAATAAAACAGGATTTATATTCTGAGAAAGCTTCTTGGATGCGAAGCAAAACATCTTCAGCTTCAGAATAGAAGTCCAGTTGTCTTATTTTTTAACCTTTTTTTGGAACAAATATTTCTTCACATTTATCCAGATATAAAAAACTAAATTTTTGATTCTCTTCCATGCTTTTTTTTGTGTTTTTCTAGACGGAGTATTGGCCCTCACAGTATTAATAGTCGTGTCAGCAAAACCACTTAATTTGGCAATATAAATGTCTCTTGTTAGGGTAATCTAGAAGGTTTTGATGTATTATTTACATTCTGTTGTCGAGAGGAGCTGAATTCGGGGACTAAACTCGTTGACCTTGTATTCATGGTCAATCTGATTATTGACGATGACCAAATCCATGTGAGTGATTTCCTGAACTGAGGGCACAGATTCGAAATCCTTGTTTAGGAATTTCCTACACTGCAATAAGAGAACTAAAAATAAGTAAAATCTTCTTAAAATTTGTGTTTTTGTCCTAGATTCGAGCAGGTAAATAACATTATCTGCCAATGGAATGAGTATTTTTACCCCTGAAATAAGATAATTAGATATACTGCATTTGAAATAAGATGATAGAGATGAATTGTTCCTATTTTTAGTGCAAAAATCTTATTCCATTGGCAAATAGTCTTATTTACTTGCTCAAATCAAGGAAAAATACTTTCATTTCAAGAAAAAAATTCTTATTTTTAGTTCTATTTTTGCAGTGAAAATGAGGAAATGAATGTCTCTGATATTTGATGTTTTTATTTTTATTTTTTTTTACCTTTTTTATACCAGGCACTTGCTAGGCTGCATGCGGATTCATAACAAAAAGACGTCTGGAGTGAATATTGACTTAGACTTAGACTTAGACTTAGACTTAGACTTTCTTTATTGTCATTTTGTAGCACAGAGTGCATACAGAACGAAATTTCGTTTTTGACACTTAGATGCTGGCTGTATCCTCATGCTAGATGTAAGCCTAAGAACTGGTTGTGCCACACTTGCTCTTGTGATGACCGGGCTGCAGAAAAGTTTTGCCCCACTCCTCTTTAATTGCTTTAATTCGGTCTGTTTAAGGTCATTCCACAGCGTCTCAATTAGGTTTTTGCTCTTTGAGCCACATGCTGGTGTGCTTTGGCTCATCGCCCTGCTGCACAACCCAAGTGTCCTTAAGCTTACGGTCACAAGCTGATGGTTGGAGGTTCTCCCTCGGGGATTTTTCCCGATGCAACAGCACCACCATGTTTGAGCATTTGCATGCCGTTTGTTTTGTCTTCTGAAATGTTTTACGCTGGAAGTAACAGGGCACAGACCCTCAAAGGTCAGCACTGTCCATGTTTTCTCCATTTTGTTTGAATTATGCACTGCAAAAACGGATCTAAAAATAAGTAAAATGTTCTTAAAGTTAGTGTATTTGTCGTTGATTCGAGCGGGTAAATAATATTATCTGTCAGTGGAATAAGTAAGTCCTAAAATAAGATAATTACACATCCTGCACTTGAAATAAGATCATGGAGATGAGTTCTTCCTATTTTAAGTGCAAAAATCTTATTCCATTGACAAATCATTTAAACATACCTGCTCAAGTAAAGGACAAATGCACTAATTTTAAGAAGATTTTACTTATTTTTAGTTCCGTTTTTTGCAGTGTGGTTCTCACTGTTGTTCACTGGAGAACCTAACCCGTAGAAATGTCTTTGTAACTCTTTTCTACTCTAATAGATGTAAGAAACTTTTGTTTCTCATCTGTTTTTAAATCCTTTTAAGTTACTTCATGTCGTCAGGTTTTAAACAAACCAAAAAAAAAAAAAAAAAAAAAAAAAAAAGGTTAGTTTGTTAACTCATGATTGAATAAGGGGTTCAGTTATATTTTAGCAGAGAGCCTGGTTGGTTCTGGTTGCTGTTTCCACTTAATGACTGAAGTCATAATCTGAAAACTGCTTCATGTGTTTACTCAGTTTAACTGAGTCCGATATTAAAATGTATTTGCAAAACTTTAAACGTGGCAAGCAGATGTAGAAGAAACACTTTTTTTATGTTCACATTGTCTGAATAATGTGTAAATGCTGAAATCAATTCAGTAAACGATGCGTCTGTGCCTGCTTTGAGTCGGGATGCGTTGCGGCACAAATTCAAAATTAAATTTTGATGGATATTTGTGCTAAAAATCCACTCGTCCAGCGGTCTCTGAGTTTTCAAACTGTTTCTCCAAAGGCCAAACTTTTAAGAATTCTGGCCACCAGAATAAAGCGTAAAACAAATGTGAGCTCTGTGTTTGTGCCCAGAAGAATCAGAACAAACTGTTAGAGCTCTCCCCGCGTGTTGCCAAAATCCTCCCTGGTTGTGGGCGGCGCCGCCTACGCCTCGCTCGCCGCTTTATCCCTTTAGGATTTTTTCTTTTTCTCCCGGTTACATAACGCCGGCTGCGCAGCTTTTTGGTTTTGTCTGCGAGCATTTTGTGCAAAGCGCGGCTGACCCGCCCTCTTCTCATTTCCATCGCACGTATTTTTCCACCTGTTCAAAGTCTTTGATTTTAGAGCCCTGCTCAGTCAAATTTGATTACCAGTAATGCTTTCCAGTAACTTTAAACATGAAACGGCTCCTCGGCGAGGATGAGAGGCTTCTTTATAATGGACAGCACATGGACTATCAGTAATTTCATAAATGCATTTTCTAAAGCATCAGTAAAAGTCAGATTAGGAGGGAAACCTGCATTTTTGAAGCTGCAAACAACGCAACATGTTTTACACTGCAAAAATGTTCTTAAAGTTAATGTATTTGTGCTTGATTTGAGCAGGTTAATAAGATTATCTGCCAGTGGAATGAGTATTTTAACCCCTAAAATAAGATAATTAGACATCCTGCACTTCAAATAAGATGATGGAGATGAGTTGTTCCTATTTTAAGTGCAAAAATCTTATTCCATTGGCAAATCATCTTATTAACCTGCTCAAATCAAGGACAAATGCACTAATTTTAAGGACATTTTGCTTATTTTTAGTTCCGTTTTTGCAGTGTAGAAACTCAAGGGTCACTTTTAAAGGCGTTAAAGTTGTTTTTTTTTGTGCTGCAGACTCATTCTGCCTCATCCTCCCTGCAGGAGGCCCTGACTGAAAATCATAGCACTAACATTAAGGACATTTTGCATGTTTTCAAAGCCTTGCATCATTTTCAAGATTATGGTGCCAGCCTTTTCACGCCGTGCATTGTAATTAACACATCCACTTGTTAAGGAGCACTGCTGCCGTCAGCGCGCACCATTGAGCCATTTTTAGCTTTAGTCTCTCTAACAAAGTTGCCATTTTGACCTGTGAAGCGTCTGAAGCGGTTCTGAAACCTGATCGGCTGCCGCATTGTTCAGTTTTAGCAGCCCGCCTCCGGCCGCTGCTAGATGCCAACGGAGAGTTGTAGCACCCACACCGCTGTCACCGTCTTCCTCTTTTGCCGGCCTCCTCCTCACAGTTCCAGATTCGGTTGTAAATTTGCATGTTTTTTGTCGTTCCCTGTCAGACGATTTGACGCTGCTTCTGCTTTGTCATCAGTTTGCTTCATTAGCGCCTCTGAGAAGTGAGGTGAATGTATCTTTAGAGGGTGTTTTTTTTCCACTCCTGTTAGTTCCACAGTCTTTGAGCATTCACAAAGATTTCCTCCTGCTAGCTTATAAAGGTGAAATGAAAAGAGAAGTGGGTTGTTTTCTCAACACACACGAACCAAATTAACCTTCAGGTAAGGATGTGTAAAAAAAAAAAAAAAATCAATGCATCTTTTATTGCAGTGGTGTGGTCTTACCCATTAGAGAAATTAGATGCATTTCGCAACAGACCAACAGCTTCTTTGCAAAAAAAAAAAAGATGAATTATCTTATGTGAGATCCAGTTATTTGTATAAAATTATGGAAAAAATGTAAAAAGCACATATTTCCAACCTATTGAAAAGAAAAGTAAAATATTACCGGTACCTTTGGTGTCATTCTGTTGAGGAGATTGAACAAAAATGATTAAGACGTGCCTTTTTAGTTTTAAATGTAGATCATTTTCAGCCAATAAACGGTGGAAATTTCCCTAAATTAACACTCATTAAGGGTGGGAATCTCGTTGCTGCTGTTGTTGCTGCTGTTGTTGTTGTGAGAGTGCTGCAGTCAGTGGTACAATCTGTTCATCCCACTTAACCTCATTTCTCTCCGTTGCCTGCACTCTGGCTCTCTCGCACACTCTCTCCACGTTACTCAATCACCAGATTACACGATGCTCTCACTCTCTCACCCTTTTTTTTTTCTTTCTTTCTTTCCTCCCTTTGTCCCACGCTGCCAGCGGAGGAGTGAGGAGAGGCAGGCCTCCGCAGGCTGCGTCACACTCTGCAGCAGCGTGAACGTCGCCGCTCATTCACACAAAAAAAAGGGATTCACAAACATGCGGCGACGCTGAAACCACTCGAGCTTTAAACAAAAAAAATGTGGTTAATCTGCGGGCCGGCCAGCGCTGACAGGCAGACAAAGGGACAGCACATGTATGCATGCATGCATGCTTGCTTGCACACGTTTACTCGTGCGTGTGTTAACTCGCATGCACCAGCATACGTTGTAGCTGTGCATTTGCATCAAGAGCTTATCACAGAAGAGATAAAGGAGGCGACCGCTGGCTTAAAAATTGGTCTTTAGCTTCGCGGCGACTCTTAAATCTGCGTGGATTGGCTCTCTGTAGGATTATCTGAAGATTATTGTTTGTTTGTTTGTTGGGAGCGCTGTCTGAAGACATTTGTTTTGATTCCTCAGACTGAGCATGCAGCTTTAAAGCTGCTTCTCCTTTATAAATGCTAATAGGGATTCTTCTTAGTCGCTCTTTTAAGAGGGCAAACATATGACCCTATTTTCTCTTGAATTCAGAGTTTCACGCTGTTTACTACCCTGGTACACGCTTCAACAGTGTCAGAAAAGCATTTGTTCACTCATGAAGAGCTTCATAAAGCCCGCAGGGCCTTAAAAAAAGTATAAACACCCTTTTTCCCCGTTTCGTCATGCTAAAACCCAGATTTTATAAACCAACACACGGTGGTGCATAATTGTGGCGTAGGAGAGTGCCATGTTTTTTTTTTTTAGTTTATTTTTTTTTTAAATCCATTCAAAATAAGCATCCATAAAGTGCTATTTGTTTACAGTATGGATTAAAAGCTTTTTAGGACCACCTTTTCCTGCCATTACAGCTTCAGGTCTTCTGAGGTATGTTTCTGCCATCCTTGCACATCCTTTGTTTTTTTTCTGCTCAGTCGGATTGGATAAAAATACATTTTTAAGTCTTGCCACAGATTCTCAACTGCACTGCAAAAACAGAACTTAAAATAAGTAAAATGTTCTTAAAATTTGTGTGTTTGTCCTTGATTTGAGAAGGTGAATACAATGATCGGCCAATGGAACAAGATTTTTGACCTTAAAATAGGAACAACTCATCTCCATCATCTTATTTCAAGTGCAGTATATCTAATTATCTTATATTAGGGGTCAAAATACTCATTCCATTGGCAGATAATCTTATTTACCTGCTCAAATCAAGGACAAATCCACACATTGTAAGAACATTTTACTTATTTTTAGATCCGTTTTTGCAGCGTGGCTTTAGCTCTGGTCTTTGACTAGGCCATTGTAACACGTGAATATGCCTTCATCTAAACCAATCCGTTGCAGATTTGGCTGTATGTTGAGTGTAGTTGTCCTGCTGGGAGGTGAACCTTCCAGTCTCAAGTCATTTGGAGCCTCTAACAGGTTTTCCGCCAGGATTACCTGAGTGATTAGTCTGTATTTGGCTCCATCCGTCGTCCCCATCAACTGTGATCAGCTTCCCTGTCCCCGCTGAACAAATGCATCCCTGCAGCACCATCTTTCATGGTGGTTAGGTTTTTTTTTTCTTCTCTCAGGTGTTAGTTCACTGCCACGCTTTGCATGCAGGCCGGACGTTGAGTCTTTCACGTGTTGGTGGTGTTGCCTACATGTCTTATTGCAAACTCTAAATGGGAAGTCTTATTGTTTTCTTTAAACACATTTTCTGCCGTACCTCCATAAAGGCTGAAGCTGTAGAGTCGTACTTTCAGGTTCTTCCAGCTCAGTTGTCGATCTCAGAGTCGTTTGGTCGGTTTGATCGAGGCGTATCAGAGTGAAAGGAGGGTGAATATCAATACACTGCAAAAATAGACCTATAAATAAGATTTTTTTTCTTGTAATTAAAAAATTTTTCCTTGATTTGAGCAGGTAGATAGGACTATTTGCCAATGGAATAAGATTTTTGCAATTAAAATAGGAACAATTCATCTCCGTCATCTTATTTCAAGTGCAGGATGTCTAATTATCTTATTTTAGGGGTAAAAATACTCACTCCATTGGCAAAAAATGTTATTTACCTGCTCAAATCAAGGGAAAATACGTTCATTTCAAGAAGATTTTACTTATTTTTAGTTCTCTTTATGCAGTGTACATGCACACTGCAAAAAGGGAACTAAAAGTAAGTGGAATTTTTTTTGAAATCAGTGTATTTTTCCTTGATTAAAGCAGGTAAATAAGACTATTTGCCAATAGAATGAGATTTTTGCACTTAAAATAGGAACAATTCATCTCCATCTTATTTCAAGTGCAGTGTATCTAATTATCTTATTTTTGGTGTAAAAATACTCATTCCATTGGCAAATAGTCTTATTTAGCTCCTCAAATCAAGGAAAAATACACTAATTTCAAGAAATTTTTACTTACTTTTAGTTCCCTTTTTTTAGTGTGCACTGCAAAAAGGGAACTAAAACTAATCAAAAAGTTCTTTAAGTGAGTGTATTTTTCCTTGATTGGAGGAGCTAAATAAAACTAGTTGCCAATCTAATGAGTATTTTTATCCCTAAAATAAGATAATTAGATACACTGCACTTGAAATAAGATGGAGATGAATTGTGCAAAAATCTCATTCTATTGGCAAATAGTCTTATTTACCTGCTCTAATAAAGGACAAATACACTCATTTCAAGAAAATTTCACTTACTTTTAGTTCCCTTTTTGCAGTGTGCCGCTGTCTTTCTGTTTTGCTCCCACTTTACAATTATGCACTAATCTGTGTTGGTCCGTCACGTAAATTCCTTGTGAGATACGTTAGTTTGTAGTGATAACTTGACAAAATAGGGCAAAGTTCAAGGCATATAAACGGGCACTGTTTGTAAACGGGGACATTTTCATTATATGATTCCTCTTATTCAGACCTCAAATCTCTTACTCGTCTCCTCTGCTTCCAGTACCTGATCAAAGTAAACGAGATCAAGACCAAGAAAGGAGTGGACCTCCTGCAAAACCTGATTAAGTATTACCACGCACAGTGCAAGTAAGTACACTCAGAATCTCCCTAACCCAAATGTGCAGCTTCCTGGTTTTTTTAATTTTATTTTATTATGTCTTATTTCACACTTTGCAAAAAGCAAGAAGGTGCAAACTCTTCCTTCCTTTGCAGCAATTCTGTCTCGAATTGCTCCCAGATCTTGCGACGGCTCATAAATCTGCTCGGGTCATCATATAGATGCGGCGTGACAGCCAAGGGGGGGGGGTAAATAAAGCGGGCGCTCCTCTCTCTCCAGAGCTGCGGCTCGCAGCGACCCGTGACAGAATGACAGATTTTCTCCCAGGCTTGCTGTGTCCTGTCATAACACTTGGACAAAACAATGCACTTCCCCGCTAATCTGTTCAACCTGGGCCTCGACGGATAGAAAGGCTGCAGGGATGATGGATTAGGAGCATTAGGACAGCGGACCGGGAGCCGAGGAAAGTGGTCAGAGCTGGGGAAGAAAGGAAAAAACGGCCCAAATTAAGAGGGCAGAAAGCTGCAACAAAAGTGGTAAATACAAGCAGCTGTCAAATATGCATCCCTTGAAATGTGCACTGTAAGCTGTGTAGAGTGGGAGGAAAGATATAGGCCCAATCGATGCAGCGAGTGAAAAGAGATGTGGCGGAAAAAAAACGAGAAGAGGACGGGGCGATGTTCTCTTCCAAGAAGAGTGCAGAGGGGAGGAGGCAGTCATTAGCGGTGATTTGCTGCTGCAGAACTTCATCGAGGTGTGTACTGCTGACAGATCTGTAATGGATTTCAGAGCGCGCTTAAACGCCCGCTGCAAATCTGCAGAGAAGGGTCGAAAGCCGGATCCGATTTCGGCACCAGAAGCCAAAGGTGCCAAATCGGCGAAGAATGAGCCGAGCCCCACGTTAAATTAAAGCCGCAGCCGTTTCTGTCTCTGACCTTTTTTAGAAAGACCAAATGGATCGCGTTGTAGAAGATGACATTTCTTAAGTGGGCTGTTCCATAAATGAGTGATCTGTGGCTGAATGTTGTGATTTTCTTGTATCTCTGCTCTCAAGTTTCTTTCAAGATGGCTTGAAGACAGCAGATAAGCTGAAGCAGTACATCGAGAAGCTGGCGGCTGATCTCTACAACGTAAATACTCTTTAGTTTTCATAAAATCATGGCTCTTAGGTTTACAGCAAGCATACCAGAGGTTCAAAACAGCATTTAATTTAACTTTGTTTGTTCATTTACTTACTTTGTCGTATTTCTATTCATTTAGCTTTATTTTGTTTGGTTTAATATAATTAACTTTATTTTCTTTTTAGTCTGCATTTATTGCTTTACTGTTCTTATTTATGCTTTATTTTATTTTGTCGTTTGTTTTACCATTTTATTTTACTTTGCATTTAATATGAATTTATTTTGTATTTTTTATTCAGTTTTTTGTTTCCATGTTTTATTTTTGTTTTATTTAAACTTTTAAAATTTGTAATTTTTTATCTTTTTCGTTTTATTTTGTTTTTGTCGTGTTAAAATTTAGCATACCTTAGAAAAAATGCATTTATATCACATTGGATGCACATTTGTAAAAATTCTACTAAGATAAACCTATTTAGACAAAGGAAAAATGTCTTAATTTAACATATTTTGCATCTAAATCTGAAGATTGAAATTGACGTTAGTTGGAATTTGGATTCAAACGCAGCTCAATATCTACTCCATAACACTTAAAACATTACTTTAGACATTAAGTATATCACAATACCCCACACTGTATAACATTAATCACGAACTCACACATGAACAAAAGACTCTAAGGTCTACACAAACTTTGCACAGTAGTTATCTCTACATATATGGTTAAAGTTTTACTGAAACCACTCGAAATGTTCTGTGTGTGACAAATAAATGTTCCAGTTCAGAAACTGTAGGATTTTCTGTCCCCAGATAAAACAAACTCAGGACGAGGAGAAGAAGCAGCTGACTGCTTTGCGAGATTTGATAAAGTCCTCCCTGCAGTTGGACCAGAAAGAGGTATGCACGTCACCCCTGGACCCCCGGGGGCCAAAGTAAAACCAAACTCTGAATAAACCGGCTTTACAAACGAAAAGCCCCCCCCTCCTCCCCTATTGGAGCTTGTCTCCTGCAGCACACAGCGAGTTCCCAGTGCTGTACCATGCTGGTAGCCAGTGTGTGGTTGGCTTTGCTGGTGACCAGCGTTGTGCCTCACTGGCTGCTCAGTGGAAAGCCACTCGCCACCTAACCGTGTCGCACTTTTAGATCCAAACTAACGGCATGGGCTGTTTCTCCACATCTAATCCACTCAAAAAGCATGAGATGATTTATAAATAGTCGCACCTTTTGTACGTTTTTTAAACGCGAAACCCTTGTACTTTGGCCAAAGAGCACACCTGTTCACGCCCACCACCTTCACTCGAGGCCCGACTTTTCACACCTCTCCCTTCTATCTCCCCTTTTTTTACTGCTTTCTGCTTGTCTGGAATCAAGTCTAGAAGAGTAAGTCTGAGCATGCTGTGATTTGGCTGTGCAGGGGGTTGCTGCAGAGCATGATGTTTAGACCATTGCTGTTTGCAGCACTTTTTTTTTTTTTTTTAACAATATTCCCTTCACCTAGGTGTTATTGTGAACATGTTAGTTGCATGTTTTGGTCCTTATTGCATGTCTTTATCCAAATAGTTTCCTAAAAGTGTTCATCTTTATACCTAAATATGTATTGTATGGGTTTTACACAGGACTCGCAGAGTAAGCAGGGTGGCTACAGCATGCACCAGCTGCAGGGAAACAAAGAGTTTGGCTGTGAGAAGAAAGGCTACCTGCTGAAGAAGAGTGACGGGTGAGCCGCAAACAATGCTGTGCACACACTATTATAGAAAATATATGATGTGACAACTGCTCTTGATGGGACATCCTCTCACAGACTGAGGAAGGTGTGGCAAAGGAGGCAGTGCTCGGTGAAGGGAGGCATGCTCACCATCTCTCATGCCACAGTGAGTACACAGACAGACACGCACCCAGTCACTGTTGCACTAACTCTCCTAACCCCTCAGGAGTGACTGTGAGGATCAAAGTGAGAACATTGTGCAGGGAAGAGGGTGTGTTGGGCTTTTCCAATCTGGAGGCTGGCGCAGTCGGATTGACATAGATGAGTTGTCATGAAACCCCCTCCTTTCTACTTCCCCCCATCTGCACCCCTCCTCCTGCTGCACCATGGTGACTCATCCCTGATGGAGAGTTTGCGTACAGTTTAAAAGCTGCCACATCTTGAGCACTGCCCTCACTCTCATATTCTTCAGCCTGGTTTTTCCTCTTCAGTGCAGGCAGCAGAGGACTAGTTCTTACAAAAATGTTAAAATAGAAACAAGTTTGTTAAAATTTATTTTATTTTTTTTCCCATTTTCCTGTCTGGCAATGTGGCAATAAGAGTTGTTGTCTTAATGCTAAAAAGAGCTCATCAGATTTGACTTTCACAAGTGGAGCTGTACTGCTTTTGCCATAGTGCTCTGCTTGATTTATGAATGTGAATAGTTTTATTATGATTCATGCGAGGAATATCTCAAATAATGTGGAAACTACAATGGGAAAGTAGGAGAGGAAAGGAAGAACACAAAGAGAAAAAAGAAAAGGTGAAAGAAAGAGGAGATAAAAGGAAGTGAATGATAAAACAATTATTGAAAAAAACATGTACTTCGTTTAATTGAAAATCTGCAGTTCCTATATTTTCCACGAGGGGTGCTGTGTTTTAATCAGCAGATGGTAGCACTGAGCTTCAGATGTGGAAAATTGATTTAAAATAATTTCTTAAATGTTTAACTGAGTAAAAGTATTATTGAAATTGCACATACCTTTCTTAAAAATGCTGAGGTTTTTCATAATATATTGTGTAAAAGTGAAATTCATTTAATATAAAACTCAACAAGTCCACTTTTATTAGTTCTATTTAATCTTGCAATGAGTTTACTCGTGTGGCCCTCTTGAGATCAGATTAAGCTTTATGCGGCCCCTAAACTAAAATGAGTTTGACACCCCTGCTCTAGCCTATCATGTAGATTAATATTACAGTCATTACATCCTCCCAACCAATCACAAAAGGAGCGCTCCGTCACTAAGCCCCGCCCCCTTCAAAGAGTTCAGAGAGCACGCGTTCTTTTCTCTTTTTTAAAACCTTGCAGTTTTTGGTAAAAAGGTTGAATAAAGGGTTGAGTTTGAATTCAGAGTTTGTTTGTTCTGTATCTAAAAATAGGTTGCTAAGCAACAGCATAAAATGGCCAAGGCTGCACTTAAAATTTATGTTTTAAAATTGTTGATGATTATCGATATCAATCGATATGAATTCTATTTTATCGCTATGCTTTTATTCTATTACGTCCAACTCTACCAACTGGTCTCTTTATAAACTGACTAAACACATCGAAAGGGTTTTTAAAACCGATGCAAACATATTTTGCTGCTTTTAGATAATAAAGCTCTTTGAATGACTTGGTTTCAGGCATTGAAAATATAAACATGCAGAACGTTACATCATGGGGACCATGTTTGTAAAAGAGTAGTTTAATTTCAGTAAATGAATTCAAATAATAGTATGTATTGATAATTCAGTTTTCTTAACACTATGGTTCTGTAAAACAGTTTAAAAAAACACAGATACATTTTTATTATTCCATACATTAACAACAGCGTGAATAGCATCGTTGCTAAAATAAATGTCAAAATGTAACACTCATTTGCTTCTGATTGAGTTGAAGTTTTCCAGGTTTATCTGCAACAGCATTATGCTTGTGTACTCACACTTTGAGCTGTTTTGTTTTTTTACAGTTATGCTTTTTTTTTTTTTTTTTAGAGTTAGTTTCCTGCGCTTAAGGCATTCTGAAAACAATAATTAGTCTGCTTCTAGCAACAAAAGAGACTGCCCCAGAAGCAGAAGAAATGATTATAAACACACTTCCAACCATGCTATCACAGCTAGCAGCTAGGAGCAGGAATGAACCTGGTGAGCCTATGTAACAGCAGGGATAAGCATAGAAAAACCTAGCTAACCGTGCTAACAGTGGTGGAAAACCTAATCAACTTATCTAATGGAGGGTGAAAAAAAACTGACCCAACATTGGTGGGAAAACATGGCTAACAGAGTTAACAGTGAGACAAAACCTAGCTATTATTGCTAAGAGCAGGAGAAAACCTAGACGCCATAGCTAAGAGCGCTAGTAAAACCTAGCTAGCATACTTTAGCTAAGAGAGGAAGAAAAGCTTGCTAGCATAGTTCAAGATGGGAGAAAACCCAACTGCAGCTGTGGGCCAGCCACGGACACCACAAACCAAGCCCCTTGTCCTACACCCACCCCGTAAAATTAAACGTGGCCACGTGTGCTACGGTGGCCGAGGAATCAATAATGTAAATGGCCATTAAAATGTTTAAAATAATATGAAATCCAGTGACGTTTAGATTTAGTTATTACGCCCACTGGATTTTAGGGTTAGAGGCATGTTTTCTCTGTAGGTGTGGTTTGGGGGGGGGGTTAGCATACCCAAGAGCGGTAGGAAAGCTAGCTAACATACTGTAGATAAGAGTGGGAGAGCCTTTAGCTAGTGTAGCTAAAGAAGGGAGAAAACCTAGCTATTTTAATTTTGCAACAGTCTGCTTTCACTGAGATGTAACAACATTACTGGTTTCTTTTGTGCAAAACCAGCTTCTAATTTACTCTAAGCTTTTGATATCCTGCTGCTACCATTATATAAAAAATGTTAATACCAGATCTCTTTAAACAAGCAACACATCTCACAAGCATGTGTGTGTTATAATTAAGCTGTATTCTCAGTTTCACTCAGTTTGACTTGTGTCGATTATGTTAAGCTGCCTTTGTTTAGCAGCTGTAACGCAGCATAAAGGGGTAAGCTTTGTCTATGTATAATGATTCTGACTGTTGTTTACTTTGCAGATTGTTTTTAGCTTCAAGTTGTGACAAAAATGTGAATTGGTTTTTGTACAGCTGATGTCTCATACCCGTTTTCATTTATGCCTAAATTACGTCAAATAAAAGAAAAGCATTTCTGTGTTTGTATGTAGCATCAGACTAGATCTTTAGCCGTAAATCTCCTCAGACCCACTTTGTGGTAATCATAGTAAAACCTTTCATTTTTCTTAACGTGACGGCAGTGTTTTTTATTTTTATTTTCCTCGTCTGAACTCTTGGTGACTTTAGTTGACAGCAGGCCAGCTTGGCTGCAAGGCTTATCTCAACCTGTTAGCATTTCATTAGCACGTGCCCCGGTCTGTCCTCTGCCCGGACGCTGGCAGGAGGCTATGCTTAGCTCGCTTGTGCCAAGTAGGTGTATTATTACAGCATAGTAGAGCCCAGATCCTTAATGGGGGAGCCATGCTGCTGTTTAATTTGCAGGGAAAATGCAAAAAAAGGCTGCAACAGGTGTTAAAACATCTGTCTGGCACAACTATTTAAATATTTTATTAGGTTAAAAATATGACCATCTCTTGTCTAACTGCAATCAATTATATATTCTTATTTTGTGCAGCAAAAAAAAAAAACAGCAACACAAGACTTTTTATGGTGGTAAGACATCACTGTTAAAATAGTCTTTCTTGTAATGCCATTTATGGCATTTGTAGCGCCCCTCGTAGCCTTTTTCAAGGTTTGCTTGATTAAATTTTGGGTCATAGCAGTCACTTGAACAAGAAACATTGGTAAAATGCCCAGGATGAAGGCTAGATGGTAACAAAAATATTAATTTGAGTGTATAATGTGTTCAGTCCATTGTGTAAACCTCACTCTCTACATTTTCAGTCCAACAGGCAGCCTGTCAAACTCAACCTGCTCACCTGCCAGGTGAAGCCCAGCTCCGAGGACAGGAAATGCTTTGATCTGATTTCTCGTAAGTTTTACAATACTTGTGTTTTTCTGCTTACCTGAGCAGTTCAGTCATGTACAGAGTTGTTGCAACACAAAGGAAATCCTTGAAACAGTTTGAATCTAAGAAAAAACAACAACAGTATTTAGGGAATTTGAATTCTCGATAAATAGGGCTGCAAAATATATCGCAAATTTATCATCATCGCAACATCATGGATTGTGATACGCATATCGCAAAGAACTGCCTGGAATGCAATAAGTTATTTAATTATTATTAAAGAACGCTGCATTCAGGCTCTCAGGGCCCATAATATGTTTGGTGACATTTGCGGTTTAATGCAACATGCAAGGTTTAAGATAAAGAGGCAACCTTTTCATAAAAATCTTGAGTTTGACATTTAAATGATGAATGTTATTCTTTTTTTTTAGTAGCTGAGCAAACTACTCATTATCTGGGCTCTGTTTGCTATGATCCTAAAGTAGACTTTAACGCTTTTTATTATTTTACATTCACTAATTTTGCATATCGCAACTATTCCTGATATTGTGCAACCCTATCGGTAAAGTACTCTCTTCTTTGAAACTTGAACTGGCATTGCTTTTTCAAGAAATTAACGATTTTATTTCTAAGTTAGGGAAATCCATCGTTAACAATAAAGAAATCTCTTGAAGCTTCAGTACCTTTTTGGAATATATATATTTCTGTTTTATATTTATTATCATAAAATACTGAAGAAGCTAATAGACTTCCTTCTTTGGAAACAAATGCAAGAGGTTAACAGGTATTTATCTTTATTATTGGCCCCAGTGTCTTATTTAGGATGCAAATTTTAAGTATACATTAAGGCAAGCAATATGTTACTGTTTATCTCACAGTTTTATTAAAATAATATTTGAAAAAACCCTGCATGGGAAAACAAATGTGCCGAAACAGAACATGCCTTTTGTATGACCGTTTTCTGTGCATCATGTGACGTGGCTAAACAGTTTAACGTGTGCCTGGTGCTGCTCATTGTATTATAAGTATGCAAAACAATGGATTTGCATGCTTAACATCCTGGTCTGTGCTCTCCACAGATAACCGGACATATCACTTCCAAGCCGAAGATGAGCAAGAGTTTGTCATGTGAGTATTTTTAGAGACCCCACATGATCCCATTCTGCTTGTTAGCTTAGGTTTATACCAGTGTTGTAGTCAAGTCACTATGCCTCGAGTCCGAGTTCAGGTTTGAGTCTCCGGTGTTCAAGTCCGAGTCAAGTCCAAGTCATTAAAAAAAAATCCGAGTCAAGTCCGAGTCGAGTGACTATTGATCCAAGTCGAGTCCAAGTTCCGCACTAAAGTAAGCATAGCCTACATGTTTTTAAACTAAAAAAAATCCACATTCCACCACATTGCACTGATAATTTAGATATTAAAATCATACACCAAATAATATTCTAATGACATATTAAAATTATAGCCTAATGATATATAAAAAAAAGTCGAGTCTTTTTCTCAATTTCCGAGTCAGAATGATCTGAATGTAGGAGTCCGAGTCCAAGTTCGAGTCATCAGTGCTCAAGTACAAGCCAAGTCACGAGTCTCTAAATTTAGCTAATGACTCGGACTCGAGTTCGAGTCTCGGACTCGAGTACTACAACACTGGTTTATACCAACTTTTTCTTGGGAAAACTAATGAAGATACCACGCAATTTGTCTTTATACAGTTGCAGTTTAACAAAACTTTATTGGCAAAGCCAAAAAAAATTTTTTTGGTGTTTGCAATGAACAAATGATACAAGAAGAACCAGTTTAATAGTTAAACAAATTTAAAATAAAAGTAATTTATCCACATTTTCAAATTTTGCTAAATTTTGCTTTCCATGACTGCTGCCGTCTCAAAATAATTCATAGCGCTGACTATAAAACATTTGCAAATCAGTCGTGTTGTCAAGCACACAATATGCTACATTAGTCAATTGCTACATTCGTTGCATCAACCTTGTTTGAGATAAATGCTTAACAGTTATATTACATTATGTTAGAAATATGGCAAAGGCAGGAGAATTGTCTAAAACGTTCAAAGAATGGAAAAGTGCCTCTGGCTAACAAGGAAAGGGATAAAAGAAATACAGGAAGCTCTGAATATCCCCAGAGATACAGTTGGAAACACAGCTCTCAAGTTTAAATGTAAAGAAACATTAGCTACAGTGTGGCAGAAAGAGGAAGTTGTTAATGGCTGCTACCAGATTCCTGAGGATGCAGGTGCTCAAGAACCCTTGACTGACTGTCAAAGAAGTGGAGGCAGCAGCTAGTGAGGTTTTAGTTCCCATATTACGGCACACACTCAACACCAAAGGCTTTCACGCCTGAATATCTTGTTAGACTTCTTTATTTTTACACATAAACTGGAGCGAAAATTTACCAAAAATACATTACAATCACTAGTCATTTTCTCATGATCTTTCACAGAATATTATAAAATATGCCGCTCTGCTCTGGGTAGGGCATCTTTATTCTGGCCAATTTGTCAAACTATCTATTTGGGTAGCCACACCACAGAGAGCTGCTTTAAACACATTCTGTGACCAGAAATAAATAGCCAAATTAATTTTTCTTGTGAGTGACGAAAAGGTGTAGAAATCTCCTTTCAGCCATCTTGACTGAGGGTGTGTAGGATCAAATGGGGGAGGGGCAGCACTGTGGTATTATACCTGTAACTGAATGTGAAACTGACAGCATGACCTACTTTCTTGAGTAACCTTGTACAGCAGTGGAATTTTATTCCCAGACTGGTCAGTTAATTTAAAAAAAAATGGGATAAAAAAGACAACAATAAAATTAGATTACAACGTTATAGCATTTGTTAAAGTCACCGTTCTGACGCAGCTGAACACTGTGAATTCCACAGCCTTGATCCCAATATACACATACTATTCAAGCCAAGAGTGCATCAAAAGCGACAAATACTTCAAAGGCTTGATGTTCCTCAAAGTCCGCTGAATTTCCTCAGGTTTAGACCCTTATATCATATTTTTTGTGTGTCCCAAAATTATGTGACCAAAGCTTAAACCTGTGGAAATGACCCGTGCCTAGCGGCCACCCTGAGGACTTTGTTGGAGCCATACATTCAATTCAATTTTATTTATATAGCATCAATTCATGATACATGTCATCTAAAGGTCAAAGCTCCTGTAGGTACCCAGGTCTAAATTTAAGCTCAGAGGAGACAGAGCCGCTCCTAATTTATGGAACGATTTGTGGTGCCCATTATTGTCCACTCTTAAAACTTACCTTAGGAGACTTTTTTTTCCTTGGCATTTAACACATGTTGAGACTTTTGCTCTTATTCCTTTTTATATTTCTATTGTTATCTTTAGTTATTTTTCCCTTTTAAATGTTTATTCATTATTGTCTGTACAGCACTTTGTCGCAGCTGCTGTTGTTTTAAAGTGTTTTATAAATAAAGTGGTAGTAGCAGAAAAGTCATAATTTTTCTGATGAAATGCTTTTCATTTGTGTCGTTTACTAACAGGAAGTCCACATTTGTAGCACAGAAGGGGCGCGTGTTGTCTTAATGTCTAGGTGTAGCTACTTGAAGGTTTTATGGAAACATGCTTTGATTTGAACCTTTTTCATCTGAAATTCTCTTCTTCTAATCATGCAAAACTGGGTTCCTGCTTTGTTGCGGATCTGCACTGCTTTTCATCTCGATGCGATTGCACATGCAGTTCTACTGTATGCTGCCTCCAAACACGGCGGCTTCATTTTCCTGGGATTTCCCTTGAAATATTCACAATCACCCTGCGCCTCTAGTAGATCGGAGGCTTACACTGCAAAAAGGGAACTAAAGGTAAGTAGAATTTTCTTGAAATTAGTATATTATTCCTTGATTTGAGCAGCTAAATGAGACCATTTGCCAATGGAATGAGTATTTTTACCCGTAAAATAAGATAATTAGACATCCTGCACGTGAAATAAGATGATGGAGATGAGTTGTCCTTATTTTAAGTGCAAAAATCTTATTCCATTGGCAAATAGTCTTATTTACCTGCTGAAATCAAAGAAAAATGCACAAGTTTCAAGAATATTTTTCTTACTTTGAGTTCCCTTTTTGCAGTGTATTTAACTGCACGTTATTCTCAAAGAACGCTTTGGCTCTGTGTCTATACACCTACACTGTATACAGAGCAGTGGATTAAAATAGCCTGTTTTTTTCCCCCCACACATACACAAATCTACCCGATCTGTTTGTTCTCTTTCTGCTCATTACGGCTTTGAAAACGTGACAAACGCAGTGCCGATGTCATTCTCATGACGAAGGGTTAGTGCAGTTCAGTGAGATGCACACCGGCACGTTTGAAAGGTAGCTGTAGTGCTTCCTGTCTGACTGATTGGTAGTGACCACAGTTCTGCGTGGGCGTTTTTAGCTTGAGTCGGTCGACCTTGTTCTCAGGAAAAATAAACCTGCAAACTACAAATAGACTGCAGAGAAGTCGAGGAGATTGTGCTCAGAAGTCGAACGTTTGTGAATACCAACAAGAGTTGAAATACCTCTTCTTCCCTGTTGGAAAGCATCTCTTGTTTGTTTATTTAGACTGTTTTTCTGCATTTTTCCATTTTCTTTCTTCAATAATACATTTTCTTTCTGCAGTCGCAACAAAGGGACATCCCTCATTTGTTAGGATTTTGCCCCTGAAGAGTGAGATATTCTTGTAATTTCATAGGTTTCTTGATTTTTGATAGTTCTTCCTATTTTCTATGCTTGTACTTATTTTCTGCCGTGTTAGTGGCCGTTTTCAGGCGAATGTTTTTGTTTCTTTAAGTCAATGAAATCTGACCTATCATTCTCTCAAGCATATAAACGCCTCTAAACGATCGGTTCGCCCCTTCTCTTATCTGTTGGCCTCTTCCAGACTTACTCAAAACAATTGCACTCCTACCTACTTTCATTTTGCATCACTGCTTTCCACCCTTGCACACCGGTTGGTTTCTCTTAGTAGTAAAAGTATTTTTGAAAGGAGAAAAACGTGACTTAAGACATTGTTGATGGAGAGGACCGATTGTTTATAGGTAATGTTACCTTCATTCGGGTGACAAATGAGAATGATTCAGGTTCATTTTGCAGCACATTTCTTACTTATTGCTCCTTTAAGTAATATAAGTTAGAATAATTATATGTTGTTGTACATGAAGAGTTTATATTACACCCCATTTCCCTTTTATTTTGGTTCAGATCAACAATTTGCTCAGCTTTTGCATATGAAATATGACAAATTATGATCCCTAAAAGACCTCCAGCTGATAGATGACATTTATTAGAGACTTTGAAAGCACACTGCCCTGCTGTGGACTGTGTATTAGTAGCAAAAGTCCCCTTAAGGTATTAAGGTAATTATAAGTTGATGTGTTGGTTGGTATGAAACATCCCATAGTGGAAGGCAAAGTCAAAAAGGCCTGCAGAGTAAAAGGGAGCCTGTGTGAGAATCTAACGTAAGAGAAATTAAGAATAACACAGTTTTTATGTGGTCAGACAAAAGTTAAAGCGTACCATTATTGTTTTACCTCATTTTATGCCTGCAAACGTTTAGACAGTCAAATTTGACCTGCCAGTGTGGGAAAACTGTTTCTTTTAAGCTAGCTAACCAGCAATGTGCGTCACACGCCGGTGGGGAGTGTCCAACTGTACTGGTATTTCATTAAAATTACTTTAAACATGCTATACCCTCATACTGTCTGATATACGTGTCCGATTGAAACAAAACAGATAAAATTAATTTAAATTTTGACTTTGGAAACTCCTGAAGAGTCCATGCAGAGGAGGAGCTGCAGAGAGCCACCGGACAAAAAACGGAACTGAAAATAAGTAAAATGTTCTTAAAATTAGTGCATTTTTCCTTGATTTGAGCAGGTAAATAAGATGATCTGCCAATAGAATAAGATTTCTGCACTTAAAATAGGAACAACTCATCTCCATCATCTTATATCAAGTGTAGTATATCTGATTATCTTATTTTAGGGGTAAAAATACTCATTCCATTGGCAGATAATCTTATTTGCCTACTCAAATCTAGGACAAAAACATTAATTTTAAGAACATTTTACTTATTTTTAGATCCGTTTTTGCAGTGTGCTAGTCATGAACTCCACTGATCTAAGTCTGTAGCTGAGTAAAAGCCACGGAAAATCTCATCTGTAGTGTGCAATGTGCCGTCTTTGATCAGATGAGGCCAGCATGCAACTTTCTGGACAACTTCTAAAACACCGGATGTGGCAGGAAGCTAACGGTGCAGCATCATGGGAAGTCGGTCGGATTTAACGGGGGAAGATAGATTTTATTTATTTCCGTAGTAACTCCCGAGGAATGTCTGTTCCCTGTTCCCGTTTGCATCTCTTTGTGTCTTTACTCTTATCCTTTAATCATCATGAAAATCTGTAACACCGCCCCTGCCGTGTGTTCCCCACCTTCTTGCAGATGGATCTCCGTGCTGACCAACAGCAAGGAGGAGGCCTTAAACATGGCCTTCCGAGGCGAGCAGAGCAGCGGCGGCGAGGACGGATTAGAGGACCTGACCAAAGCCATCATAGAAGACGTGCTGCGCATGCCGGGCAACGAGATCTGCTGCGACTGCGGCGCTGCAGGTCTGTGCCGCCGCCGTGTGCAGAGACGCTACGCGGGCGCACGCCGGCGAGTCGGCGCGCTCACCTCGTCTCCTCGGATCTGTTTGCATTAAATGTTTCGCTGCATCCTCGCTCTGTGTCTAACCGCGAACCCCCCCCCCCCTGCAGTCTTGAATAAACAAGAGTGTGAGCGTGTGCCCGCTAAAGCTGTTAGCATCCAAGACTCAACTGGGTGAGGGAGCAAAGAGTCGGCACTCAGGAGGCCTGTGGGACACTGCAAAAACAGAACTAAAAAGAAGTCAAATTTTCTTGAAATTAGTGTTTCTGTCCTTGATTTGAGCAGGTAAATAAGATGATTTGCCAATGGAATGAGTATTTTGACCCCTAAAATAAGATAATTAGTTATTCTGCCCTCTAAATAAGATGACGGAGATGAGTTATTCCTATTTTAAGTACAAAAATCTCATTCCATTGGCAAACCATCTTATTTACCTGCTCAAAACAAGGACAAATACACTCATTTCAAGAAAATTTGACTTATTTTTAGATTATTTTTGCAGTGGACGATCAGGCTTCTGACGTTCAGGCTTCTGACAGATAACACACACATTACACTGGAAAAACACAAAATCTTATTAAGCACTTTTCTCTCATTTCAAGTCAAAACCTCTCATCATACTTAATACAAGTCAAAACCATCTAGGGAGATACATTTAAGTGAGATATAATTACTTGTTTCAAGACAATACAACTTGAAAATCTTGGTAAGTGAAAAAATCTTGAACAAATCTTGTTTTGAGTCATTACGTGATTAAAACAAGCTTTTTGGCATTTCATAAGAGTTTGAAGTTTTTGTAGGAGCTGTAAAATGTGAAGAATCTTGTTTCAAGAACAGATGTACACTTAAATTAAGACAAATTTGTTTTATTTTTAAACTGCATATTACCAATATGCTCAATTCACACAATTTTTCAAGCATTTCTAACAAAACCGATTAAGTACATTAGAAAAACACAAACAAATGCCAAAATATGTTGAATTTTGTTCTGTGGTACTCTGAACTAGCCTCGTGAGACCATCCTGATCTCGCGAGCTTTCAAGGTTTCACTCGCAGATCAGTCTGGCTACTCTCCGTTAAAGAAAATTTTGGAGCCGTTCACCAAACGAACGTCCAATCAGCGTTGGCTTTGAGGCGGGTTGAGGTGTGACGCAACGGGAAGCGCGTCAGTTCAGTCTAAAGAACATGGCGGCTTCAGCCGATGAAACTAGCGTTAGCGTGGCTATAGAGCAAGTTTTATCGGAATTACAGAGTATTTCTTTGCTGAGCTAACGAGCCTTTACCTGCAGCAGCAAGAGTAGCTTGGCTTGTGGTTGTGTTTTCATCGTCGCTCGTAACAGAGCGACGACGAATCTGATTGGTTCATTTGGCCCGTCTATCACCAACATAGGCCAATCAGCTAACCAGTATTTTCGCCCCTTCCCAAAATTACTTCAACGGAAGGTTTCCAGATGGATATGCGGAGCAAATCTATCTGGCGGAGTCAGGTAAACTCTGAACAGAACAGAACAGACATGTGCGCGTACACAAATCCACACACGCTGTCTGTATAAACACAGACTAACCAAATGCACGATTTAAATCTCTGAGGGGGGGGCGACATTTCAAGGCTTGAGAAACAACAACATTACATCACTTTGTTACATAAGTCACACACGCGCTCCGTCGACCCCTGCGATCTGAGGGGCGGTAATCTGAGTCTGTGCTCTTGTCGCCGCGTCCATCGATACGCGAGGATCGGGTTTGTCGTGCGGTTGGGTCTCGTTTTTCTTAATGAAATCCAACCACGAGCGTTCCCGTTCCGTCTCAGGACCACGCGGCCAGCCGTCACGCTTCGACTTTCAGAGGTCACATCTTGGGCTTGTGAAAGGAGGAGGAGGTTGTCATTTAAGCCGCTATCCTCCCGGGAGCTCCCTGTGCATGATTTGCAGCGTCAGAGGTCGCAGCGCAGTAATTCCCCTCATCATGCTCAACATGCTCTCTGTGCCCTATCGGCGCCTAGCATCTGCTCGTTGTGTTTATCTGGTCGACTCGTTGTTTTTTGTTTTTTTTTTAGCTTTCGCCGCTGTTTGTCCTGCCCTCTACCTGCTGTGTCACTGACGTCGCAAACCTTGCAGCTCAGTGTAAGATTTAAATCCCCTAGGTTGTAAGATCTGGCAGCGATTTAGATCAATCCCAGCGATTTGGATGCTTGCACCCTTTGCCTGGTAGTAGATTATGTAATTTCACTCCTGCGGTGTTGCAGGACTCCATGCTACCCTTGATTAGTGGTTCCCTGACGTTTCAGCTTCCAGCTCATAAAGTTACCCTGACGCAGAAATTTCTCTGTGTTTAATCTTTGCTAATTGGCCAATTGAACAAGATCAGAGAAGTCAGAAAGATTAATGATTTTTATTTTTTATTTCTTTCCATTTCCTGAATTTCTTTTTATCTCGGTCGCTACAAAATGAGCAGGTAGCAATGTTTTAAACGAGGTTCATCGATATATCCATCCACCTTTTTTATAAATCTGTTCTTTGGTCCATCTATCTATGTTTTGGTCTGTTCATCCATCCATTCATCTGGCCATCTTTTGGTTCATCCATCCATCCATCCATCCATCCATCCATCCATCCATCCATCCATCCATCAATCAATCAATCAATCAATCAATCAATCAATCAATCAATCAATCAATCAATCAATCAATCAATCAATCAATCAATCAATCAATCAATCAATCAATCAATCAATCAATCCATCCATCCATCCATCCATCCATCCATCCATCCATCCATCCATCCATCCATCCATCCATCCATCCATCCATCCATCCATCCATCCATCCATCCATCCATCCATCCATCCATCCATCCATCCATCCATCCATCCATCCATCCATCCATCCATCCATCCATCCATCCATCCATCCATCCTTCCATCCATCATTCCATTCAATCATCTTTTGGTTCTTCCGTCCGTCCATCTGTTCTTCTGTTCATCCATCCATCCATCCACCTATCCATTCATTCGTCCATCTTTTGGTTCTTCCGTCCGCCCATCTGTCCATCCATCTATTCATCCATTCCTCTTTTGGTTCATCCATCCGTCCGTCTATCTTTTGGTCCCTTCTTCTGTTTTCCCATCTGTCCATCTTTTAATCCGTCTCTATATTTAAATCATGGACATATAAAACATAAGTTCAGGTGTGTCGGTGTCTAATAGTCAAGCTTGGATCTCCTGTAGTTGTTGTTGTCACATTCAGAAGGTCTGAACCCGCGTTACCTTTGGAGTTAGCCGCTATTTTCCGGGCAAGTCGTACCATTGCCTGAACTACTTTCAGCTTTTACCGCTCACTCTGATGTACGTGTAAAATCCTGCCGCCCACCCCTGCAGAACCTAAGTGGCTGTCCACCAACCTGGGCATCCTGACCTGCATCGAGTGCTCTGGCATCCACCGAGAGATGGGGGTCCACATTTCCCGCATCCAGTCCATGGAGCTGGACAAGTTGGGAACCTCAGAGCTTTTGGTGAGTCTCACATTAATGGATAGCTCAAACGCTACGGTCCATGTGAGCTTTGCTTAATATTAAAGGTACTGAAGAAGCACAGGAGGGAGGGATGTAATATTTGACATCATACTAATCGTTGCACAGATTATGATCCAATCATTAATTGTTTACACGGTTCCCAAAAGGTAATGTGCTCACTCCTCAGCTGGGATGATGCTGCACTACCATGCGTATTACATATTATGGTATTTTATGTAAAAAACTGCATATTCTGTTATTGTGTGTTATGTAAATAGGCTGGAGTTTTTTCCTTTGTTCAATATTTACTCTGGTATTTACCCTTATCTTCTACTCCTGGTGTTTCTTTAGAGCTAACTTTAGATTAAAGCGCTTTGCTCTTTTTTCTTCACTGCAAAAACGCATATAAAAATAAGTAAAAATATTCTTAAAAATTAGTGTTTTTGTCCTAGATTTGAGCAGTTAAATAAGATCATCTGCCAATGGAATGAGTATTTTTACCCCTAAATTAAGATAATTAGACATCCTGCACTTGAAATAAGATGATGGAGATGAATTGTTCCTATTTTAAGTAAAAAAAACCTTATTCCATTGGCAGATCATCTTATTTACCTGCTCAAATCAAGGACAAATACATTAATTTTAAGATAAATTCACTTATTTTTCGGTTTTTGCAGTGTTCTTGTCTTTTTTTCCCCCCTCATAGCTATAATTGGGTGTAATTGTTGCCACTGTCACACCCTAATTGCGGGACATTGAAGCACCTGTTATATTTGACTGCATGTTTTGCATGTTTCTGTTTTTTTTCCTACAGCTGGCCAAGAATGTAGGGAACTGTAGTTTCAATGACATCATGGAGGCAAACCTCCCCTCCCCTTCACCAAAGCCCAACCCCTCAAGCGACATGTAAGTGCTTTCCCCCGACCGAACGTCCCGCTCCTCTGCAAAAAAAAAAAAAAACCTTCTTTTAGAAACACGACTTTGTCCTCAGGACGGTGAGGAAGGAGTTCATCACTGCTAAGTACGTGGACCACAAGTACGCCAAGAAGACGTGCACGTCGGCGTCGGCCAAGATGATCGAGCTGTTCGAGGCCATCCAGACTCGGGACCTGCTGGCTCTCATTCAGGTCTACGCCGAGGGGGTGGAGCTGATGGAGCCGCTGCCGGAGGCGGGGCCGGTGAGTGGAGACGCCGAATCAGAGAGTTTTATTCTCAGCCGCCAAGAGGTGCAGCAGAGGGGCTCATTTCTAGCCCTGTTAATTTGCACTCTCTGCCAATTAATAGTTAAAAACCATAAAATGGAAGAAATTAAATAGGACTTTCCTTTTTTTTCCCCGTTGCAGTTAAAGGTTTCAGATCAAAATGGAGGCCTGCAGAGGTTTAGATGTTGTTTTGGGTCCTTTGGTGACCTCCTGGACGAGTCAGTAACAGAACAGCAAAAGGCTCTGGAGATAAAAGTATTGAATTGTGTGGGAACCCTGACAGAATCAGAATCAGAAATACTTTAAGAATCCCAGAGGGAAATTATTTTCGTTACACATTCCAGATATACAAACTATATCTATATCTATATATCTATATTACGGCTGGGCAAGTTAACGCGTTAATTTCGCGTTAATTCATTAGACTATTAACGGCGATATTTATTTTATCGCGCATTAACGCATGTTGCTCACATGCTTTCAGTCAGTGTCAGTCAGCACGCGCTGACTGCAGCGCGTTGTGTCACGGCAGCACTCTCCCGCTCCCCCTCCCCTCTCGTACATGGCTCAGCGGCGCCAGCCAATCAGCACGCAGGCTCAGCCTGGCCCGCGCACTCACCTCTCACACAAACTTAATACACAAACAGCTGAGAGAGAACGCAGCAGCGAAAAAACATGAACAGAGGAAGTAGCACCGTTCGGCTTTATTTTAATACCGTAAATGAAATCAAGCTGTATGTTTTGTAAAAAGCCGGTTCATTTCAGTGGAAACACAACAAATTTCTCTAAGCACGTGAAAAAACATGAAAACGTCGAGCCCCAGAAACGGAGAGAGGAGACTAAACTTCTCTCATTGCCCCGACAGACCCACAGACTGACGTCTCTGACTGAGGCGTTTCAGTCCTCCAGGGAACATCCAGGTAGATCAGTGGATGGATGGATGGATGGATGGATGTTACTGGAGCCCACACATAACATGTAATTAAGACCTTGAAAGAACCTAGTACATATATTAAAAAGTGTTATTTAAGATAAGATAACATTAGCTAATCCTTTTTTTATCCCACGACGGGGAAATTAATAGGATTAAAGCAACAGGCAGGTGCACACAACACAGACAAAATTACATAAGGATTGAAATATATAAGAGGTGGATTAGCGAAAAAACACTGAACATAACATTATTATTATTATTATTATTATTATTAAATATTATTAAATTGTAATAATAAAATAAAAACCACAAAACCCAAAAGGTCAACAGTTTCATGATACATCAAGCTTAGGGACTGGCTAATATACAGCAGGTCAAAAAAGGCCATATTTTGGCTGCAGTGCTTGCTGTTCTCTTATGAAGAAAAGATCAACTAGTGCACTAAATTCAATAGATGGGTTGAAAATATCCAGTATAAAATAAGTGCTACAAATGTTACAACACTTTTGTTCATATGGCAGCAGAACATTAAAATAAAAGTGCTCTTTACACTACTTTTGAATTCATTCTTGGAGTTTGTAAATACAATGCGATTAATCGCGATTAATCGCGATTAATCAGGGCGATTAATCGCGATTAAATATTTTAATCGTTGCCCAGCCCTAATCTATATATATATATATATCTATATCTATATCTATATCTATATATATATATATATATATATATATATATATATATATATGGACTGAAACCTGGACAGCATCTTATAAAACATGCTCAGCATCGTCCGACAGATATTAAAAGACCTCAGCCTCCTCAGGAAAAAGAGTCGGCTTTGGCCGTTTTTGTAGACCGCCTCTGTGTTTCCAGTCCAGCTTATTATTAAGTTTTAAGTTAAGTTAGTAATTAAGACATTAAGATTCCTGTTTTTAAGAGCGAGAATGTTTGTTTATTAAGCTGAATGATGCTGACATATGAAATAGTGAAGAATTAAAAAACCTCTACCTTTAAAAAGGTCTGCAGGAAGCCTAACAAACTTATAGTCAAAATATGTCCTTCAAAACTGAATATAAGGAATAAAATGAGTGATTTAAAAGGAAACTGGCTATAATTTCTCTGGTTCTGATTCTTTATTCTTCTGCCTGTTCAACTTAACACTTTTCCCCACTCACAGTGTTCATTTCCATCTTATTGGAAGTGTGTCGCCCAGGGAAATATTTGGGGTCGGGGAAGACGAACAAATTTGGCCACAATAAAAGGGAAGTTTATTTGTAGGAATCAAGATGAGGCCACCAAATGTAAGAACGCTGCACCAGTTGTGAAGCACGGTGGTGGCAGCATTATGCTGAGAGTCTGTTCTGCTGCTTGTGGTACTGGTGCGTTGTACAAATCGCATTGAATGATGAAGAAAAGGCTTGCCGGGATTAATTTAAATAGGAAATATATATATATATATATATAAATTTATATCTCACCACTTCCAAGGCTTGCAATTATTAATTTAAGCTCATTTATGCATCACAACAGGCGCAAAGAGAGCAAATATCCCCCGACATTTCCACCAAACACCACAAACTCCCAGCAGATCACAGATCTCAGAGGGCTTCATCATTAAGTGACGTCAAAAACCCAACAATGACACATTTATACCAATTCCTAGGGGGAGGAAATGGGTGTAAACGGCTGGAAAAAGTCTGACTCATCCCTGTAACTTTAACAGCGGGTACCGTCAGCCGGCAAACCTCTGCCACTTAGATCTGTAACATCTGTGTCGATGGCCTGCGTCCTTAAACGGTGACACGTGAGGCCACTTCTCTCGTGGGTGGGTTTGCTTTTTCTTTTATTCGTTTTTTTATTTTTTTATTTTTTTTTGCTGCACTGCCCCGTTAGATCCTCGTTCTCGCTGCCGCTTTAAATGAAAGTCAAACGGCGAGCTGTAGACGGCACGCGTGATCAGATTTAATCCGACGTAAATGGGTCACGGTTTTTACAACGCTGACATGGTGGTTCCCTCTGATTAAAAAAAAAATTAGGTGTGCGACGGTGCAGCAGAGCACCGGGGATAAGAGAGGATATTATCGTTTTGGTGACAGAGGGAGCTGCTGCTGCTGCTGTGAAGTCTGAGTCACCACTATCTGATCTGCTGCTGTCAGTAACTCTCTCTGCCGCACCGTGACATCCAAATCCTGATCTATGCAAGCCTTAAAAAGCCAATGTAGTCCATCCTTTGACCTTCTTAAAAAAGATCCTGTAAACATTTTCTCCCATTTTTCCATCGCTGATTGTGCATCTGCATCTATTTTGGAGGCAGTCTTTTAAAAAAAAAACAAAAGCAGAGAATCCGGCCCCAACACTGCAGAGTTGTTATATTTAGGAGCCATTTTGTTTACTGCAGTTTGTTTAAATGCTGAAACAACCTCTCTGAGACGCACACACACACACACACACACCGCAGACTTTGATTCTGCCCGTTGCCTCCCTCGGTGCGTGACTCTGCTGTGTTTGATGGCCCCCTGCAGGAAGTCGGAGAGACGGCGCTGCACTACGCCGTGCGGACCGCCGACCAGACCTCGCTGCATTTGGTGGACTTCCTCGTGCAGAACAGGTAGCGACATTAGGAGCAGTGAGAGATCCGTGTCTGGATCGGATTCTCTGTAGGAGATGTCGGAAAGCATGTACAAATCCTATTTTCTGCAGCAGCAAATTGTATTTTTTTCCCCCCTCCCTGTTCTGTCTGCAATAAAAGCAGAGGTAGGCTTAGTGCTGCTCGCCTCAGATTCCCACAAGGCAAACAGAAATGGGTCAAGCTCTTGCTCTCTGCCTTAATTTATCCCCCCCCCCCCCCAATTGTTTATCCACCACTGCTTCCAACAGAAGCAGGGCTCCCTCATTGAATAATAGCCTCTCGCATTAAATGCAATGCCTGAAATGATCCTGTATGTGCTGCAGAACAAAATGTTTCCTGCACAATAAAAATAATATTAATAATAATAATAAAAGTGGGAAAAACAACAAGAGTTGGAATCTGACTGGAGTCTTTTCCCGCAGCGGCAACCTGGATAAGCAGACGGAGTGGGGCAACACCGCCCTGCATTACTGCTGCATGTACGAGAAGCCCGAGTGCCTCAAGCTGCTGCTGAGAGGAAAGCCGGCCACCGACATCCGTGAGTCTCACTCACCAGGCTCTCTCGTTTCTGTCGTCTGTACGCTGCACATCAGCCTCAAAGTGTTGATCATTTCATCCCCCCCTTCTCTCCTTCCCTCCTCCCCACCCTCTTCCTCCTCCTCAGCCAATCAGAACGGAGAGACGGCCCTGGATGTTGCCAGGCGACTGAGGAACTCGCAGTGCGAGGAGGCAGTAAGTGCAGCCGGAGACGCTTGAATGTTTGAACCCTCCTGTTGGAAAAACCGTGACAAACACAAACACCGCGCGGGTCAGACGAGAGGATTTTTTGGAGCTTAAAATGAGGCCCGGTAGGATCGCTGCCGAGGTGTTTAGCCTGAACACTAGATGGCGGCGTTGAGTCTGTGTTCGCCTCCCCCCTCTGGCGACTGGGACAACAGAGTGGAAGTAATCGTCAGTGTTTGTTCATTATTAACGCAAATATGAACAAACGGACTAGAATAAACCCACTGTGGGATCTCTGAAATATAAAAATGCTTTTTCAGGTTTGCTTTTTCTTTTCTTGGCATTCCTAGGATTGAACAACTCCTGTATCCACAAATTTTCAAGCTGTATGCAAAATGAAATTTCGTTCTGTGCGCACTCTGTGCATACAAAATGACAAATAAAGTTGTCTAAGTCTAAGTATTGGTGCCCCTTGGCCTTTATCGTATTGTTTTATCATTTTATCGTGACAAATTTCTTGTCACGATGAGAATTTGGATTTATCTTGACGGCAATAAATTCCAACTATTGCCATCTGAAAACCCATAAAACTGATAATATTGTCAGGATTGTTATTTTTTTGCTATTTCCTCCACTGAGAGAATCAATAAATATCAATGAAATAAAATATATAATTAAATTCAGTAACTGTGTGCAGTAAAAATCACACTTCTTTGTGTAACTAGAGTCCTAATGAAACACATTTCGAATTTTGTTTTAATCCCTTAACTGGCACCCCCAAAATTAGCAAAAACGGCAAAAAAATATATACCCAAATTAAATTGGATAATAATAATAATAATATAATAATAATAATTTTATTTCAAGCGCCTTTTAAAACACCGAAGGACACTACATGTAAAAGCAATAAGTGGTAAAAGGAACATCGTCATAATTAAAAGAAACAACACAAACTACACAGGAAAGTAACAGAAAATCATAGTTCTCTTGCATCCTTTGGAGTAGAGGCAAAAGCTTGGTGTCTCTGCAAAGGTAACACTTTACATTTTTAAACTAAGAAGTCCAGTGTGGTTTTCTGATGACCAGTTTTTAGTTATTGAAGGTGGAACACACACAAATTGTCATTTTATTTTTTTAAATTAGCTGTTTCCTTGTTTCTTTCTTCGACGTCCAGCTGCAGGCTGATGGAAAGAGACTAGCAAGGGAGCCAAATGAGACATGTGTTTTTGTGTCACCGGTTCAAATTTTAATGCATTATAATATAAAATGACTATTCTAGACCTGTTTTTCTGTAGGCATGTCTACAGAAAACATTTGATTTGACTCCAATATCGATATTTATTACTTTCAAATTAATGCTCAAAGTCATCCAGTAAGCCAAACCAGCCAAATATTATATCTATGTACAATTTATTGTACATAGATTTACAAAAATGTGCCCCAGCGTCTGATTTTTGGGGACGAGAGCGCTTCTAAAATCCTGTCAGCCGTTCCGTAAATTTGTCTTACTTGCACTTATATTGAAAGCCAGAATATCGAAAATAAATAGTTTTTAAAAACATCAATATTAATCTTTGCATCGATTCTTATGCACAGCCCTATTTAACACAGTTGGTCAAAGGAGGTGTCAATCAAAGGAGGAGGGCCGATATGATCATCTTGAAACAAAAACTTTTTTTTTCTCTCTTTTTCTCTCTTTTTTCTCTTTTTTCCCCTTTTTTTCTCTTTTTTTTCCTTTTTTTCCCTTTTCCTGCTAAAGAAAAAAAAGAAAAAAAAAAGAAAAGAAACAAAATATTAAGTAGTTAATATATGTTACATGTTTTTTTAAGGTCGTTATTTGTCCTTATTGAGCTATAATTGACATGCAGCCAGTCAGCTACCTGAGAAACTTTAATCAGGGCGGATGCTGGAACAGATCTTTAGATGCGATGATGGTTTGTGTTTTCCTGCCCCGTTCAGCTGGTCCAGGCTGCGGAGGGGAAGTTCAACCCTCACATCCACGTGGAGTACGAGTGGAGCCTCAGGCTGGAGGAGATGGACGAGAGCGACGACGACCTGGATGATAAGGTGATGAAGCAGGACTTACTCCCCATCAGTTCAGACTTTTTGCCGTGTGAGATTCTGGTGGTAGGGTTGCCTGGAATATAGAATAAATACTGCAGCTCCAACCCACTGAGCTATATAATACACTGGACTGCTGATTTTGCCGAAAAACTGAAGTCACTGGCCGCCATCTTGCTACTCCCTACTCTCACAGAATCCCATAGGATTTGGTTGCAACAACAAGCAGTTTTCTGGCTGAGTGAAAACGTTTCACAGGTAATTCTACAGTCAGTGGATGTACTAACACTATCAACTACTAGAAAATTAGGTGCTGAAATATTTTACATGTTATTGATATTAAACATATATATATGTATATATATAAGTATGTGTATATGTATATATGTATACATATATGTAAATATATGTGTATATATATATATATATATGTGTTATGTCTTATCTCTCTCTCTTCTCAATCTCTCTCTCTCTCTCTCATCTCTCTCTGTGTGTTCTCTTTGTGGTGTGTGTGGTCCCTCTTCTCTGTGTGGTCTCTGTTGTTGTGTCTATGTGTAGTGGTGTGTGTCTCTCTCTCTCTCTCTCGTTCTATCTCTCTGTCTATCTAGCGTTCTCTATCTCTCTCTCTCTCTCTCTCTCTCTCCTACTCTCTCATCCTCCTTCTCTCTCTTCTCTCTCTCTCTATCTACTATCTCTCCCTCCCTCCCTCCCCTTACAAAATATTTCAGCACTACTTTCTCAGTACTTGATAGGTTTAGAAATAACATAAAAGCTATATTGGCATTTGACAGTTTTAAAAGGTTTAAGCCCCCCCTGAACATGAGAAAATCCTCGTTATTCGATGCTGTAGCGCACATATTCCCTAGTTCCTGGGGGAAATAGGGAGTACCAATATGGCGGCTGGTGGCTTCAAAGCGACTCGTTCTAACAGTGTGCGATTAGCACTCCAGTGTATAATATAGCTCAGTGCTCCAACCGTATTCACACAAAGATTGCAAATCAAACGATAACCTGCTATGATAAGAATATCTAGGGCAATTATTTATGTTTTTTCCTTTTTGTTTTTGATGCCGGGACTTAAGCAAATACAAAGAATAAACTAATTCAGTGTTACCGTACAAGTGCACGCTGTATGTATATTTTTTGTTTTTAAACCTTTGAGGTCTAATATGCATTGAGTGCTGCAGGTTGCTGATCCTGTCTCTCCACCCGTGTCCCTCTCCAGCCCAGTCCCATCAAGAAGGACCGCTCTCCCAGGCCTCAGAGCTTCTGCCACTCCTCCAGCCTGTCGCCCCACGACAAGCTCTCCCTGCCGGGCTTCATCAGCCAGCGGGACAAGCAGCAGCGGCTCTCCTACAGCGCCTTCACCAACCAGATGTACAGCGCCTCCACCGACCTCAGCTCCTCCCCCGTGGCCGACGGACCGCCGCTGCCGCCCAGGAACCAGGGGAAAGGTCAGACATGCCCGCTCCGAGCGCTTCCTGCGTCCGTCCGCTTCGTTCCGGAAGCCTTTCGGTTTTATCGGCCTTTTTTGAAATTCAAATTCGGGATCCTGCTCTGCTGGTGTCTCGGTTTGCAGACGTCAGCTCATCGTGCGCGGTCGATTCCTCATGTCTGTTAATGTTTGATTATATCCAGGTCTGAGTTAGGTGCAGTTTAGTGGTGAAGTTTCCACTTTGCTCAGCTACACACACACACACACCCTGCAGTGGTATGCAGTTTGTCAGCACACAGATCAGAGGGCGGAAAGCAGGTGTCATTAGGATTACTTATAAAGTAAACTTGGAAGGAAAGCACAGCCTCAGGAGAAGGCAGGGCGATGATTGTTAGTCAGGCGTGTGAACAAAAAGGGACGCTGGAAAACACTTTGTCTAATTATCGTTGCCGCCGCCATCTCTGCAGCGTCGCGATTAAAAAACAACACTCCTCCCTCTGTCACAACATTCGGCTGACGTTGCAGCATCCATCTCAACGAGCCCCATGACAGTGGAGACCTTTAAGTTTTCTGCTGCGGTAACTGCAGCTTCATTGTGGCTCTCCAAATATGGGAGTTTTTATTCACAAGAGTTGAAGCTTTTACATCAAAACCAGCCTTTTTTTAGCTACACTAGTTAAAATAAGAGTACAATCGCCTCTTTTGAATATTTTGCTGTCCCAAATTACTCCTCCCCCTGTTTAGGCCAACCACTATCTCACTAAATTCAAAGTGACAAAGATTAGCAGTTAAAATATTCCCATATTCGGTATATTTAAATGAACGTCAGGATGCTAATGTCCTGGACCTCAGCACACATTATGCAAATGCGAAAGCATAGAGTGCTGTGGAAATGTACCCCCCCCCCCCCCCCCCCCCCCCCCTATTTTTGTCTATTTTTGCTTTTCTCAGATCATCAAACTAATTTTATCCTCACACAGATGTCAATGACTTTGTTTCTCATCTGTTTTTTTTATTTCTTTGAACCGGGGTATGGTATGTTGCGTGATGAACTCTTTTAGCCTGCTTCGTGTCGTTTGATGGGTTCTGTTTGATTCTAAAGATCTGGGCTGGTTGAGTTGGTCTGAACTAGGGCTGAACAAATAATCGCATTATCAATATAATCGCAATTTTAAAAAACACAATTTCCAAATCGCAGAGGTCTGCCATTTTTGGCTATGTAACAATTAGGGAATTAGACACGTCCATTAGGTGTTGGTAAAATGCTTAAAGTGGGTTTGCCTCCACATGGAAGGGAAGAGAGTTGCAGCAGTGAGATAATCTAATTTTATTACTTGTTTTAGAGTTTATATAATCATACATAGCATTACGTACAGGTCAATCAGTTTAATACATAGACTTGCTTGTTGGTTGCACTTTATGTTCAACAAGGATTGATGTCTAAATCAACTAAAAGCTGTTCTCTTGAACAATATTCCGATCAATAGAAATATTAAAAGTTCTTGTTTTAAATAGTCCTTGTTTACAAACATCTTTATCTAGAGGCCATTTTTGTTACTTGTGGTTAATGCAGAGAAAAGTCAAAATTGTAATTTTGGTTGAAATATATCGTAGGCAGAACGCAATCATTTCTGCTCTGAGTTTAGATGCTGTGGGTCTTTTAGCACCTAATCGGCACATGGCGAGGAAACAAATTGATTTGTTGTTTGTATATGTTTAAAAAGACATGATGAATTAAACTGGGGAAAAAATTGCATTAAATTGCAATATTAAGAAAAAAAATTGCAATTAGATCATTTTCCAAAATCGTTCAGCCCTAGTCTGAACTCAGATTTATCCATTAATACATGAATTCTCCATTTGAAAACGGTGAATTGTCTATACCAATGCTTTCTTTGTCTTTCATTAAAACATGTTTGATGATCTGAAGCATTTTAAGCAATAGAAAAGCAAAAAAATCGATTACAGCACTGTATGTCATGTTGTTGGGATGCATGCTGTCGGGCTTTTTTTATTGTCTAATGTCAAAGTAAACTTTATAGAGGATTATTAGGAGTTGGTATTTGTAAAAACTTAATCTGTGGCTACAGATTAGACCCGATTCCAATTTCTCTTTAAGACGTATAATATAACATAATGTAATAATGACTTTGAGATTGTTTATTTCCTTTTCGTCCACCCATTAGTTTGTTAATTAGTTATCAGAGATGATTTTGTGCAGTGAGAATGAGAGCATAGTTGCTATAAAACAGGGTTTTAATTTTTGCATTTTTAAAAAAACATACCATGTTGTACTACAGTTAGCACGATTAGCACAGTTAGCATTACCAAAACAGCAGTCTGTGTGTGTGTGTTACCTAGAGAATGTAGATTCTTACCTTAACTCTTAGGGTTTTCAGAAAATTTACATACTTTTTAATCTAGCATATTTCCATACACAGGTTAAATGCTTACAAGGATAAAACTTTGCTGTCCTCTGTGTGACCTTCCTGTTATCTTCTCAATACCTTGCTCTCTTGCAGCCTAATTAACCCTTGTTTTTAAATTTCAATGCATAAGTAACTTCTTAATTCACTGTGCTTACTCTGACTTCGTTTTATACTCCCTGTGAGTATTAAAAGTAGCTAATATTCCGTATTCTTCCCTCAGTAGAACAGAAGAGTTTTGCCTCAGGCTTGACCCGGTTGCATTTACACGTGGTTTGCAGAAAATATTTTTGAGTTTGTGACCCGGCAGTCACGGGTCGGGGCCGATCAAGCTTGAATTGTGGAAGAAATATTAGCTTTCAGGAATATGTCGGGTTGATCCGACATATTTAGGCAAAGTTGGAAGATGCAGAAACAAAACAGACATCTGTGGAGTCGTAATAAACGCTACAGCACCGCAGTTGTTAAGTACAGCTGTGCTTCTCTTTTAATTGTCTCTAAAAGGAAGATCCAACCACATATCTTGGTGTTATTGATCAAACATTCATGTTTGTAAATGCTTCTCATCGTAGCATCTAGAATTGAACTCAGCCTGCTTGAGTGTGAATTTGCCAAAATCGAATAAAGAGCTTAACTGCGCGGCTAATGTTGGCCTAAAATCTAATCAGAGAGTCTTGGCCGGCTCACAGTGGACGTTCCAGCCTTGAAATGACCTCTTTGTCAAGTAAAACAGGCTGCAGGTTCGTACCTGTGGACATTTCTCTCCAGTTATTTACAACTCTGTGCATGTTTCTAGCTTTGGGAAAGGAAATTAACTCTTCTGGTTCGTCGTCTCTTGCTCAGTGCCTTGAAAAAGTATTCCCACCCATGTAACTTTTCCACATTTTGTCGTTTCACAACCACAAATGTTACTTTATGATGATTTTTCTTATATATAGTTTATCAATATATGGTAAAATGTGATTGTCAAGCGGACTGAAAAAGATTTTTCATTCAGCCACCTAAGTCTGAGGTACGTCTCTAGATGCTTCTTTGCAAAGTAGCTTAAGCTCAGAGAGAATCTAGTGACCATCTGCAAACATCACTTTTCAAGTCCTTGCCTCAAAATCTAAACTGGATTTATTTCTTCTTCTGATTATTGACTAATGAGACGATGTGGCAAGTGAATTTCTCCAATGTGAGATCAATAAAGCCTATCTTATCTTATCTTACTTTGACTAGGCCAATGTAGCACATGGATATGCTTGGATCTAAGGTTAGGTTCACACAGCAGCTCTTGATGCTCAATTCTGATTGTTTTCTGCTGAAATCATATTTTTTTTAATGCGAGGTCATACTACTAGTTAAATGCGATCGCCATCAGACTTCGGTCTGAACGATTCTAGTCCCCGAAGTGTCCAAAATGCGCAGATAACAGCAGTGCAGTGTTTACGGAAGTAAACAGTGAGCTAATTGTTACTGTAAGTTTTCTGAATAGGAAAATATATTGTTAAAATATTGTAAAGGGGAAACTTTTTTGTTTTTTTCTTTTTTATCCGAATACTTGAATTTAGTATTTAAATTTTTTTTTAATTTAGTTTGAAGTTACACAAGTGAAGTGAAGCTTGTTGTTAGCTCATTGTGTAAAACAACTAGCAGCAAACATTTATTTATATTTGTATTGTTTACAGTAGCAGCATCTTGTTTTACAGCGTGTATTCAGTGTAACTAAATACACACTCAAATACAAAATTTGAGTTCAGGTCAACTCCTAGATGAAGTTTTTAAAACAATTTATTTAAATGAAATGAAAACACTGCAGTTTCAGTTGCAAATGTTCTTAAAGTTAGTGTATTTATCCTTGATTTGAGCAGGTAAATAAGATGCCAATAGAATGAGTATTTTGACCCCTAAAATAAGATAATTAGATATACTGCACTTGAAATAAGATGACAGAGATGATTTCTTCCTATTTTAAGTGCAAAAATCTTATTCCATTGGCAAATCATCTTATTTACCTGCTCAAATTGGGGACAAATACACACATTTTAAGAACATTTTACTTATTTCTAGTTCTGTTTTTGCAGTGAAGGAGGTTGAAAAAATTTATTAATCGGATTCGGTAAAATCGCAGATTTTATTTTCAAGCCATATCGCCCTACTGTGTTTATATTCTTTAAAAAAACTAGTTTAGATCCATAAAGGCCAGATTTGTCGAGTGCATGACGGTTTAACTCGGTATTACATATCGGTATTGCGGCTTTGGCAAAATGTGGAAAAGTTTGAGGAGTTGTGAAAACTTTCCTGGTCTATTAACAGCGCAAAAAAAGGTTTGGGTTTGTTCTTTCTCTCTGTGAAACTGATGTTAACGAATAGCTGCAGTTTGTTGTTGTAGGGTCATGTTAGGTAGGTAAAACGCGCTCTTTGAGACGGTAAGCGAAACATCCACACGTTCAGATTAACTCGTCAAGCTTTCTCCTCCTCTCGTTCTTTGCTTTGCTTGTCACTGATAAGGTTTCATCTTGTTATTTTTCCAGCGTGTGTGGGAGCAGCTCTTCGTTGAGAAAAAAAAAATGGCCGACTCGCTCGGAGATTCTCTCCCACACTCCTCATCTCCGCTCTGTTTTTTCTTTCTCTTTTTTTGTTTCTCTATTCTTTCAGCTCCACACTTGGCATTCCTTGGCTCTCATTCGCACTACGCCACTCTGGCTGGCACCCGACCATACATCAGTGAATATCTTGGTTTAAGTTCCTCCCTCTCCGTTTTTTTTTTCCCCTTCAGTTTGTTTCCGAGTCTTTACAGCTCGGACGTGCAGTTTGGTGGTTGAACCACGTAGACTCTCCAGTCCATCTTTATTAATATTATTATTATTATTATTATTTTAAACCCCGGCCACTGCTGAGCTGTAAACACTTAACCACAGCTGATTTCTCTCTGGCTGAGCTCTCCTTTGGCTGCTTCCATCCTACTTTTCTCACCAGTGGGTCCCAGTAGACACAGACAGGCTTTAATCAGGATTAAAACTCCCGACATCCATCCTTCCACCGGCGTCTTACACTGCAAAAACAGATCTAAAAATGAGTAAAATGTTCTTAAAGTTAGTGTATTTGTCCTTGATTTGAGCAGGTAAATAAGATTATTTGCCAATGGAATGAGTATTTTGACCCCTAATATAAGATAATTAGACATTCTGCACTTGAAATAAGATGATGGAGATGAGTTGTTCCTATTTTAAGGTAAAAAATCTTGTTCCATTGGCAAATAATCTTATTTACCTGCTCAAATCAAGGACAAATACACTTATTTTAAGAACATTTTACTTGTTTTAAGTTCTGTTTTTCCAGTGTATACCTGTATCCAGACGGTTTTAAGTGTTTTGTTCTCCATCCCTGCTCTTGGGGTTGTTTTTTTTTTTTTTTTTGTTGGTTTGTTTTGATTGGTTGACCTCATCGCCTCATGTGTGTTATGTATCGCTCCTCCAGCTCCTCCCCCATCCGGCCCTCCTCCCTCCACACTCACAGCAGGAGGCAGCTCCACCCTCAAGAAGAGACCTCCGCCCCCGCCTCCCGGACACAAACGCACCCTGTCCGACCCACCCAGCCCGCTCTCTCACAGTCCGCACAGTAAAGGGGGCGCAGTAACCGGGGGTGAGACCGCAAAGCACACCAGAAACGGGCCTCCTCTGTCCAGATTCATCAGACTCAGCTGGAAACACGACGAGATTCTGGAGTTTAGAACCAGCCAGTTAGAGACACAAACTCATTTTACCCTTACAGCCTCTGTAGATGGTAGCTGTTTGTTGGTGGAGGGTTTTTTTTTTTCTCCCGGGTTTAAAACAGCTTTTGTCCTTATTTGGCTCTTCCTGCGGGATCAGGGTGTCGACTCGGTCTGGAAATGTAGATGAGATGTTCCTCAAGTCTGGAGAACATCTCATAGAACAACAGCTGTGTGTTTCCACACCTTATGTCCTGTCACTCCATCCATCCATCCATCATCCATCCATCCATCCATCCATCCATCCTTATGTCTATCCGGTCTATCCATCCTTCCGTCTATCCGGTCTATCCATCCTTCTGTCTATCCAGTCTATCCATCCATCCTTCCGTCTATCCGGTCTATCCATCCTTCTGTCTATCCATCTATCCTTCTGTCTATCCATCCATCCATCCATCCTTCCGTCTATCCGGTCTATCCATCTATCCTTCTGTCTATCCATCTATCCTTCTGTCTATCCATCCATCCTTCTGTCTATCCATCTATCCTTCTGTCTATCCATCCATCTATCCTTCTGTCTATCCAGTCTGTCCATCCTTCTGTCTATCCATCCATCCTTCTGTCTATCCATCTATCCTTCTGTCTATCCATCCATCCATCCATCTGTCTATCCGGTCTATCCATCCTTCCGTCTATCCGGTCTATCCATCCTTCTGTCTATCCAGTCTGTCCATCCTTCCGTCTATCCAGTCTATCCATCCTTCTGTCTATCCATCCATCCATCTGTCTATCCGGTCTATCCATCCTTCTGTCTATCCAGTCTATCCATCCATCCTTCCGTCTGTCCGGTCTATCCATCCTTCTGTCTATCCAGTCTGTCCATCCTTCCGTCTATCCAGTCTATCAATCCATCCTTCCGTCTATCCAGTCTATCCATCCTTCTGTCTATCCATATATCCTTCTGTCTATCCATCCATCTGTCTATCCGGTCTATCCATTATTCTGTCTATCCGGTCTATCCATCCATCCTTCTGTCTATCCGGTCTATCCATCCTTCTGTTTATCCATCCATCCTTCTCTCTATCTGGTCTATCCATCCTTCTGTCTATCCAGTCTGTCCATCCTTCCGTCTATCCAGTCTATCCATCCTTCTGTCTATCCATCTATCCTTCTGTCTATCCATCCATCCATCCATCCATCTGTCTATCCGGTCTATCCATCCATCTGTCTATCCGGTCTATCCATCCTTCTCTCTATCCGGTCTATCCATCCATCCTTCCGTCTATCCAGTCTATCCATCCATCCTTCCGTCTATCCAGTCTATCCATCCATCCTTCTGTCTATCCGGTCTATCCATCCAGCTGCTAATCCAGCCATTCGTCCATCTATCCCTTGTGTCCATCTGTTTATCATGAACCCGTGTCAGTCTGTCCATCCATCCATCCATCCATCCATCCATCCATCCATCCATCCATCCATCCATCCATCCATCCATCCATCCATCCAGTTCCAAAAAGTTAGTCTGGAAAACGGTGTAATTGTGATGAAAGCTGTTGGTAACTTTGAGTTCAGTTTAGCGTGTATTTCTCAAAGGTCTCTTAAAAAATTCACCCCCCAAGTTTTCACGTTATGCCAAACCTCCAGATTTTGTTATAATCTCCTAAAAAGTGGTTCTGATCTAAAAGTTAATCAGACTCAAAAAGCTTTTTTTGGCTACTTCTTAAGTCATTTAAAGCATAATATCTGACCATTTCCAGGGAACTACGTCGCTTGTTGAGCCACTTTTGGCTTTTTAGCTAAATCATAATGTAGTTAACTGAAAATATATGCAAGTGAATATAATTGAAAAGCACATTTAACTTTAGCGTTACTATATATGAACATAGTAAGTTGATTGGAGGTATTTAATTGGCAGAAAACTGTTAAATGTATGTTCAAAACCATAATTAGTTCAATGTACCAACAGGACATTTTCAGACAGCTTTTTCTTTTTTAAATTGTTGAGCTTATTATTATCTATCCCTGACTATTTTTCGTCCATCCTGTCACAAACACACACGTCAGCAGCCAGAGTACGTAGCAGCAGCACTTCAGATAAAACCATGAGCTCATCATGGAGAGCTCAGCCAGAAGACGCCCTCCCCTCATTGTTTCCTTTAACCATCACAGCATGTTGATTTATTTCCACATTTATACCGAATTAATCAATTCCTCCACCCACGTGGTGCTCAGCTGTCCCTCTGTTGTTGTCCCCCGATGTTAATATTTCAGGAAGCGACTCCACTCCTCCTCCGATCAGTAAGATGTCCCCCGTGTCCAACAAGTTTGAAGGCATTCCTCAGCAGCAAAGGTAACCCTCCGCCTCAGATCTGCTGTTTTCTACATTAAGACAACGAGCTCCTTGTTTTTATGTGACTGAAATGTACAAATCCTCATTTCTTCAGCACTACTTCGAGCAACACAAAGTCTACACTTGGTCCAAGGGTTCTTCCCAAACTACCTCAGAAAGGTGCGGTCCTTCACTTCATCGATCCTTCCTAAACTTTAGTCCATTCCTTCCTTTTTGCTCGTTCGTCTCCTTGTTCTCTGCCTTCCTCCCTTCATCGTGTCACATGTTGATTCTTTCCTTTCATCCTTTGGACTCTTACCACTTTCACTCCTGTTGTTTCCTTTTTGTTTTTTCATCCTTCCTTCCTGACTCCCCCCCCCTTTCTATTTTTTTCATTCCTTTCCTCCTTGTACTTTTCTTTCCTTCCATCTTTGTGTCCCTCCTCCCTTAAGTCTCTTTCCTTCCTTTCTTGTTTCCTACATCTATTCTTTCCTTTGCCATACATTCTTCAGTCCCTCCTTTCTTTTGTCCTTTCTTGAGCTTTTCCTTCCTTTATATCCTTACATGGTTCTTTCTTTCTGTGCGTTCTTCCTTCCTCCCTCCTTTCCTAATTTCCTTATTGCCTCCCTAACTTCCTTCCTCCTCCCTCTATACTTTTCTTTCTTCCTTCCACCATCCCTTCCTTTTTTCCTTCCTCCCTCTGCTCTGGTTTGCTTGCTTTCTTCCTTCCTTCCTTCCTTCCTTCCTTCCTTTTTACCTTCCTCCCTCCCTGTCCCTCCCTCGTTCATCCCTTCTTTCCCTCATCCCTCCCCCCTATCCTCTCTCCTTTCCTTCCTGTCTCCCCTCCTTCCTTCCTCCCTACTTCCATACTTTCCTTCCTTCCTCCCTACCTTCCATACTTTCCTTCCTTCCTTTCTTTCTTGCCTTCCTTCCTTCCTTCCTTCCACATTTCCTTTCATTCTTTCTTCTTTCCTCCCTCCGTTCCTTTTTTCCCTTTCTCCATGCCTCCCCTCCTTCCTTCCTTCCTTCCTTCCTTCCTACCTTCCTTCCTTCCTTCCTTCCTACCTTCCTTCCTTCCTTCCTTCCTTCCACATTTCCTTTCATCCTTCCTCCATGCCTCCTCCCTCTTTCCATCCCTTTTTTCCCTCATCCCTCCCTCCTATCCTCTCTCCTTTCCTTCCTTCCTCCCTACCTTCCGTACTTTCCTTCCTTCCCTCCTTCCTTCCACATTTCCTTTCATTCTTTCTTCTTTCTTCCCTCCGTTCCTTTGTCCCTTCCTCCATGCCTCCACTTCTTCCTTCCTTCCTTCCTTCCTTCCTTCCTTCCTTCCTTCCTTCCTTCCTTCCTTCCTTCCTTCCACATTTCCTTTCATCCTTCCATCATGCCTCCTCCCTCTTTCCATCCCTCCTTTCCATCCTGCCTCCCCTCCTTCCTGCCTCCTAAATTCCTTCCTTCCTTCCTTCCTTCCACATTTCCTTTCATCCTTCCATCATGCCTCCTCCCTCTTTCCATCCCTCCTTTCCATCCTGCCTCCCCTCCTTCCTGCCTCCTAAATTCCTTCCTTCCTTCCTTCCTTCCTTCCTTCCTTCCACATTTCCTTTCATCCTTCCATCATGCCTCCTCCCTCTTTCCATCCCTCCTTTCCATCCTGCCTCCCCTCCTTCCTGCCTCCTAAATTCCTTCCTTCGTTCCTTCCACATTTCCTTTCATCCTTCCTCCATGCCTCCTCCCTCTTTCCATCCCTTCTTTCCTTCCTCCCTCCCTCCTTTCCTGTCCTTTCCTTCCTTCCTTCCTTCCCTCCTTCCCTCCTTTCCTCCCCCTCTTTCTTCCTTCAGACTTTTCCATATCTGCTGTATTCATGTTGATCTTTTCATTTTAAAATGAACGTGATGTTCAGACAAACCTCAGTAAATCGTCTGTTTTTTAAAAACATGTCAGGACTCTGAGATTCTCCTCCTGTTTTAACACATTTCTGTGTGTCTGTCCCTCCAGTGGCATTGAGAAAGATCGACACCATCCACCATCCGTCTGTGGACAAGCCCAGCCTTCCTCCCGAGGTCTTCCAGAGGTCTCCGCCGCCCGCCGACACCGTACACAAGGCGCCGCCGGCAGACCGGCCTCAGCTGGGCGACCTGCCCCCCAAACCGCAGGTGTCCGAACTCCCCCCCAAACCGGGAGAACTTCCCCCAAAGCCGCAGCTCTCCGACCTCCCTCCTAAACCTCAGCTGGGAGACCTGCCGCCCAAACCCCAGCTCAAAGACCTGCCCCCCAAGCCCCACCTGGCAGACATCCCGCCCAAACCGGGGACGTCCGAGCCCGCTCCCAGGCCCCCCCACGGGGATTCGACGCAGAGGCCGCAAACGCAGCCTCCGCCGCCGCCCCAGACGCCGTCTCAGCCGCAGCCTCAAGACTCGCCGTCACCGAACCAACAGGCAAACCTACCGACGCCGTCACCGCAAGCTGCCGAGGACACTAACGGGACGCCGCCAGGGACCGCGGAGACTCCTGTGCCCCTCCCTAGGAAGATCAACACCGTATGGACACTTTACTTTTTGGTTTACATTCACGAAAACGGATCTAAAAACAAGTTATATGTTCTTAAAATTAGTGTTTTTGTCCTAGATTTGAGCAGGTTAATAAGATTATCTGCCAATGGAATGAGTATTTTGACCGCTAAAATAACATAATTAGATACACTGCACTTGAAATAAGATGATAGAGATGAATTGTTCCTATTTTAAGTGCAAAAAATCTTATTCTATTGGCAGATCATCTTATTTACCTGCTCAAATCAAGGAAAAATACACTAATTTTAAGAACATTTTACTTTTTTTTAGTTCAGTTTTTGCAGTGCATTCACTAAAACGGGGGTTTAGTTACACTGCAAAAACTGAACTAAAAATAGGTCAAATTTTCTTGAAATTAGTGTATTTGTCCTTGATTTAAGCAGTTAAATAAGACTATTTGCCAATGGAATACGATTTTTCCACTTAAAATAACATAATTAGACATCCTGCACTTGAAATGAGAGGATGGAGATGAATTGTTCCTATTTTAAGGCTAAAGATACTCATTCCATTGGCTGATAATCTTATTTATTGGCTCAAATCAAGGACATTTTAAGAAAATTTTACAGAACTAAAAATAGGTACAAATTTTCTTGAAATTGGTGTATTTGTCCTTGATTTAAGCAGGTAAATAAGACTATTTGCCAATGGAATAAGATTTTTTCCACTTAAAATAGGAACAATTCATCTCCATCCTCTCATTTCGAGTGCAGGATGTCTAATTATGTTATTTTAAGGCTAAAGATACTCATTCCATTGGCAGATAATCTTATTTATTGGCTCAAATCAAGGACAAATAGACTAACTTTAAGAACATATTACTTGTTTTTAGATCCGTTTTTGCAGTGAGGTTTATTTGTTGAGATTTTAAAGTAAAACTTTTAGGACTTCCCTAAAAATAAAAAGTTTTTGTTCCAGTTAACTTTATATTAAGAACTCGTCTTGAAGAGGTTTTTTTTTGTTGTTTTTTGTGTGTGTCCAGGGCAAGAATAAAACCCGCCGGGTGAAGACGATCTACGACTGTCAGGCCGACAACGACGACGAGCTGACCTTCGTTGAAGGGGAGGTGATCATAGTTACAGGAGAGGAGGACCAGGAGTGGTGGGTGAGTTCTGGTCTGGACACGCGCCGCTCTGCTTTCATTTTGTTTTTCCTTTCAGTCTTTACGCCTCACTTTCCGTTTGTCCCTCCAGATCGGACACATTGAAGGAGATCCGAACAGAAAAGGCGTGTTCCCCATGTCTTTTGTGCACATCCTGAGTGACTGACAGCCAGACTTGCACTACATCTCTCCCTGAACTGGGATTCAATGTACATACCTTATCACACGCTAAAAATAAAAAATAAATAAATAACCCTGGCCACCTGGCAGGCGTCCTGAAGAAAACAGAAATAAAGCAACGAAGTAAACCACGGCGGCTCATCCGCACCTGGATGCCACGCCCACCCTGTACAAAGAATGTGTGTATTCCTCCTCTACCAGTATTATCTTAACCTCTATAGCATGGCCGAGACAGAGCCACTCTCAAAAACAAGCCCTAGCACTTACCTAGAAGTCTATGTTTATGCTGTCCCTGTGTATATATGTATGTAAATATATATATTTGTGTGTGAGTGTACATACATGTTTTATTGTACAAAACATGTACCACTGCTCTCCGCCTGCTCGACCAAGCGTCAGGTTGGCAGACAAGAATTTTATCTGTATTAATTTCACCGGCCCTCGAGTAATTATCGGCTTATATTTCTTGGGGGGGGGGGATAGATATGAAATTGAATGTGAAATGGGTCATGTCATTATCTGTCTTGCATCCCTGTTTACCACCATAGTTGACTAAAGCGGCAGGGGTGGTGGGGGGGTGGACGTATTCTCATTAAGTGTACTCCTTGTTCTTGCTTGCTTTCAGTGTGTTACACGTATTATGGTTGTTTTACCGTACAGAAACCTGCTGCTACTGTGTGGCGGTGCGGGGGGGGGGGATAAAAAAAAACAAAAAAACCTAAACATTCAAAAGCCTGTGGTTCACTGTAGGTCACTAATTTACTCCTCGTCACACTGTCCACCCCTACGTATGCTCTGTGTGTGAAACCCGACGCCATCTCAACTTCTCCTCCCCGCTTGGCGTTACGAAGACTGGAAACGAGTGGAAGTGCAGCGCTGAGACACGCTCACCTCAGGGTTTGAAGAGCCACTATTAAAACCTAGCAAGACTACACAGGAAGGATGAAAAAGAGAAGAAAAAAAAAAGGTATATCCTGTTTTAAGCCACTATCGACCACATGTATGGGAATCTCAACAGGACATCTTAGCAATAACTTGATTTGTTTTTCACAGGCTAGAAGCTCCAGAAACCTGTGTTCACATTTTAGTGTCTTGTAAAATCTCATGAGCTTGAATTTTGTTTTGTTTTTATGTTTGGAACGTGAAACATCATTCCTCGTTACTGGATTCAGTACATTTCCAGGTTGCCTGTGAACCAGAAATGTCTTCTAGATGAAGGATGGAGACTATGTATTTTCACCCAGTCCTCACTGACTTGCAGTTCTTCCCATGCTAAAGGAACAAACCCATTGTATCATTAAAAGTGCTGTACCCAAACCACGAGTCTGTTTTTATTTGTTGTGGTTTGGATCAACTCCGAGGGAAACTATGTAGCTTAGCTTCTAGTCACGGCCTTCAAGCTTAACAGGCAGCTGGAGATGTTAAAAGGCTGAATGAGTTTAGGCTGCGATCTAATATCCAGAGGTCAGACTCTGGATTTGGGCATGACCCAGTTTATTGGTTTTTAACATGAAAGTCAGGAAAACAAGTGGAAGTTCAGTGACCAGACTAGCCAACTTCCTCTATCCACTTTGATCCACTTGTCTGCAGAAATAAGTCTTAGAAAAATTGGAATTATGAAAATGCTACCCTTTAGTTCAGGCTAACATCTGCTCAAAGCCTTCCCCTTGTCTGTTCTTGATAAAATTTGATATTCAAATGCAAAAGGAGACCGCTAAAATAATATGTAGCTCCATTTGTGCAGATCAGCATTTTACAACTGGCCATAAAAGATTTAGTACATGCATGAACCTTCCAACATCAAGAGTTTCACTTTTGAGTTATTTTACCTTGTATGAAGTCAAATTACAAATCTCTTTGGGTTCAAGTTGGTTTATAAACTTGAGCTTAATACTCAAAAGGGCAGTTTTACCCCACAAGGCTTATGTAAACCCTTTGCATTGGAAAGAAATATGGTTTCACTTACAGCAGCCACTGAAAACCCTTGAACCTAGCATTTAATTTGGTACAAATGCCCCATTTCACATCTATACTTAGGTTAAATTTTAACACCATGTCTTTATTTTAAAATAAGTTTACATCCAGGCAGTAGCTATTTTAGCCATACTAGCTTTACCATTTAACTGAACTGCGATTATACAGTCAAACCTTAGTTTAAGACCCTTTAGTGTCCTCCACAGCTAATGTCAAAGCAGTCTGAAAAATTAAGCATGAAGGGTTTTTTTTTGTTTTTAAACATTCAGGAATTGGTTTTGTCAGATCAATTCAAACTTTTAGCATTAGCCTTGCTTAGAGATGGCTTTTAATATACTAGCCTAGCTTAGAGATGGCTTTTAATATACTAGCCTAGCTTAGAGATGGCTTTTAATATACTAGCCTAGCTAAAAGATGGCTTTTAATATACTAGCCTAGCTAAAAGATGGCTTTTAATATACTAGCCTAGCTAAAAGATGGCTTTTAATATACTAGCCTAGCTAAAAGATGGCTTTTAATATACTAGCCTAGCTAAAAGATGGCTTTTAATATACTAGCCTAGCTAAAAGATGGCTTTTAATATACTAGCCTAGCTAAAAAGATGGCTTTTAATATACTAGCCTAGCTAAAAAGATGGCTTTTAATATACTAGCCTAGCTAAAAGATGGCTTTTAATATACTAGCCTAGCTAAAAGATGGCTTTTAATATACTAGCCTAGCTAAAAGATGGCTTTTAATATACTAGCCTAGCTAAAACCAAAGGCATTCAGCTAAACTCCCTGAGGCTTATGTGGTTTCCAGTCTAGCCTTACCTGCACAATGAGGCAGTGTTCACCTTTACAACCCACACAATTTCAACATTTGTGAAATTAAGACTACTTTAATTGCAAAGATTTTCAATCTTTAATGCATATAAATCACACAACTCAGGTTTCTCAGTTTAAAGACAGAAAATAAATAATTCATCCCATTTTTTTAAACAGGGGCCCTATTAACACAGGAATATCATACACTTTAAAGAAATTATAAATACTTTTTGTTGCAACACAAACATGCATTTTTTCCAAATAATGCTCAAACATGGACTCTGCAGCGAACCAGTAAACCACAGCCAGCTTATTTAGAAGGCTGTGATCTCTGTGAAGCTTTTGACCCTTGGTCCTTCTCCACAGACTTTATCACTCCTACTGCAACCGTCTGCTTCAGGTCCCTCGCTGCAAAGCGACCTTTGGAGACAAAAGCGGGTTAGAAGAACATGGGGACGAAGGTTGTACTGTAAAGCAGCCTTTACTTTACCTAGAGGAGGGTACGTGAAGAAGCTCTCCACACACATGGGCTTTATGGGAACCAGTGTGACCGTGGCTGCGTCTCCGGACATCAGCAACGGCGGGTTGTCCTCCAGTTTCTTGCCCGTACGGCGGTCAAGCTTCTCCTTCAGCTCGGCGAAGCGGCAGGTGACGTGGGCCGTGTGACAGTCCAGTACGGGGGAGTACCCCGTTTTTATCTTCCCTGGATGGTTCAGGATGATCACCTGAAGGGGGATTAGAAACCGTTGTTCCTAGTAGGAGAACAGGAAGATGCTGAAGTAATTTTCAGGCCACAAACCTGAGCTTCAAAGCTGCGGACATCTGAAGGGGGGTCGTGTTGAGCGTTGCCGGCCACGTCCCCACGCCGCAGGTTCTTCACAGACACATTCTTGATGTTGAAGCCCACGTTGTGCCCTGGCAGAGCCGCATCCAGACCTTGGTGGTGCATCTCGATGGACTTCACCTCAGCAGTGAGCTTGGCCGGGGAGAACATCAGGGTCATGCCGGGTTTCAGGATTCCCGTTTCAATCTTTCCCACTGGGACAGTCCCAACACCTAAATAGAGATTCAAGTCGGTCCACATCTCATTTCAGTAAGCTTTAGCCTTCAAACCTGAGCCTCCTGTGGCGGTCCATGCGTTTCTCACACCTCCAATTTTGTAGACGTCCTGCAGGGGTAAACGCAGTGGCTTGTTAACTGTGCGCACAGGCGGCGTAATGGAGTCCAAAACCTCAAGGAGGGTCTTCCCACACGCAGCGCCATCCCTTTGTCGGACCTTCCAGCCTTGGTACCATGGCATCTGCACAGAGTCATTTTAAAACACGGTTCACCTCATCTTTTATTTAAACCCATAAAGTTTTATTTTTACCTTTTGTGTTGGGGTGATCATGTTCTCGCCCAGCCAGCCAGAGATTGGAACAAAGGGCACGGCGTTCGTGTCGTAGCCGATCTTCTTGAGGAAGACCCTCACGCCTCTGGCCACTTCCTCAAAGCGCTTCTGGCTGTACGGCGGCTCAGTCGCGTCCATCTTGTTCACACAGACAATGATCTGCTTGACGCCCAGGGTGTACGCCAGTAAGGCATGCTCTCTGGTCTGGCCACTCCTGGAAACGCCAGCCTCGTATTCTCCTTTTGCTGCAGAGACGACCAGCAGGGCGACGTCAGCCTGGAAGATAAAATGGTGACTTTAAGCACAGCTTTAAGACATTTCAACTCTTCATTTGTGCATTTTTTGTTGGTTTTTGGTACCTGGGATGTCCCAGTAATCATGTTTTTGATGAAGTCTCTGTGTCCTGGTGCGTCGATGATGGTCATGCTGTATTTCTGGGTGTTGAATTTCAGCAGGGAGATGTCGATGGTGATACCTCGCTCTCGCTCAGCCTTCAGCTTGTCCAACAGCCAGGCAAACTTGAAGGAGCTCTTCCCCATCTAAACAGCAACTCAAGCTTTAATCACCGTTGTAACATTCCTTCAAAAAAAAAAAAAAAAAAACACCAGTTTCATATCTTACCTGAGCTGCAGCCTTCTCGAACTTCTCCAGTTTCCTCTGGTCTACTCCGCCACACTTGTAGACGAGATGTCCAGTTGTGGTTGACTTCCCACTGTCGACATGGCCGATGATGACCAGGTTAACGTGGGCCTTCTCTCTCACCATGGCTGTGGAGGGTTTAGCAAAGCAATCTAGGTAACAATAGCTCCAACTTACACTGTTCAATATCTTCTGTAAACTGGGTCTCCACCAAATTCAGACCCTCTTTATAAGCCACACCGCCCATGAAGTGGAGACAGGTGTGCGGCTTAATCAGGCGTGATTGGTGTCCAGTGGTGCAGGAGGAGAAAACAGGAGCAGAAACCAGGAAAGAGCTGCAGAAATCCTTAGGAAAACTTTATTTTGTGACAAAATGGGCAAGATAAATATCAAGGATAGCTTGATTAGTGAGGAGAAATTCCTTTTGTTGCTGATTGTTTAAAAAAAAAATTATTTCAGGGTTAGACATTAATGTTAACATGAGATGCCAAGATCTACATTTATCATTCAGTAAAAGGGTAAAAACAACCTTGTCTCTCACATAATAAACACATTATGTATTTAGTTTGACCTAATAATGAAATTAATTGGATAAATATCGTATAAATATAATATTGTCTCTCTTTTTTTAATTGAGAATTACCAAAATGTTCATCATAATCCCATCATGTCACTTTTTGTCACATGGAATTTGAGCTGCTTTGTGATTAGTTTATTTTATTTTACAAAAACTTAATTTTATTTCCAGTCAGCTTAAAAAGTTAAAGAATCAACAAAGCATATGAACTTTTAAGCAACATAAAACTTTTTTAATAGTATTAAATAAACATTGGTCCTCAAAAACTCACTTTTCTCACTACACTGAAAATGTTTTTATTGTGAAACAACAGAAACCTTTCCTCTGGTTTGGATCAATGGAAAGGAGACATGGACAAACTCATAAAATATGTGACTTTTTATTTTTTTAAATAAAAAAATTGGTGAAATATGTAATTGATTTAACATTGAGACACATATACACAAATTACATTTGGAGAATATCAAGTGTTTTTGTTTAAAACTTCATCGTGGTTACCATGTAGGGATGGAGAAAAACAAAGTTAAAATATTAGGCAAAATAGACTCTTAATTGAAACATAGAATTAAATCTAACGGTGTCATTTGTGTGACTCTTCCTGAATGTTTGTTGTAGTTTAAAATTAGATTACTAAAGTGTTCAGTTAAAACAAATCAGTTGATAGTTCAATGAAAAGCTGAAACCTGAGCTTTTAAAAAATGTTTGATGGGAAGTGGTACATAAAATGCCTCATGTGATGATCTGAATGACGCGTTAACATTAAGCTATCCTAATGTTTTTTCAGGTGTTTAACTATAATAAGGTGTTGATTTCTTGCAACATTTTGGTTATTTATACATTATGTCATTACATTCTGACATTGCAGAGCATGTATCGAAGCCTGTTTAATGAAAAGCCTCATGGAGGGTCAAATAATTGAATGTAATGCTTTGTAAAACTCAAGATGTTGTGGGGAAAAAGCCAACTGAAAGAATATTTATATGCTGATATTCTCCAATTACTTTACCTTTACCAATTATTTTAAATACTCTGCCTCAAAGCAGCCAATCTCCAACAATCCTTTAATGTGGTACTGTGCAGTAATTAAATAGTTTTTAAATTTGGACTATGGCTACTTTTCTACTAATTATTGGTCTAGTACTTGTACCTGAGTACGACGCAACATTGTGCAGGGTTTTACTAAAACAAATGGAAGAGAAAATAAGTACAATCAACGCAATCCGCATGTGCATCTATAACAGGCTGCTTGTGAGAAAATGCTTACAGATCCTGTTTAAAATGGTGGCGTGTTATTATGTGTCTGTTATAATAATCCAAATTACTTCTGATGTAAGTAAATGCACAAATCTTATTTTTATAATTTAGTTAAATGTTTAAAAACAATAAAAGGGCCCAACGCCTCTACTTGAGTTTTTTTTTTAATGCTAAAGGGCCTTTTGGCAGAGTGAACAGTCCTTTAATATCTGGTTCTAGGGTGGTGTTATTTCAGCTGCTCTTAAGATATAGAAGTCCTGATCAAAGCAGATTTAATTATAGCTCGTTCTGTAATAATCCTATGGAGGGAACAAACGAAGAGCGTCTCCTTGGACCTGTATGGCAGCCCACTATAACATATAACCAAAACCCATTTCTGCTGCTGATTTGTCTTTTTAAACTATTTTCACAAGCAACGTTTTATTCTTACTGGTCACGATAGAAATGAAAAATATTAAAAATAAAATCCATACCCTTTTTAAAGTTAAAAAAAAATAACCTTATGTAACTATTGAATAATTCTAATATATGTTGGCTTTTCCTGGTGTAATTTCCCTTCAGGATTAACAAAGCATTTTTGAAATTGAAAAAAGTTTTTTTTTTTTTTTTTTTTTTATCCACAACCATTCTGGCTTGCAGACATTATGTCCCTTTTTCTAATTTAATGTTTTGGGTTTCACCTCCAGATGGGAAATCACAAATATCTCATCACATTTCCTCGCAATGAGTTGTCCACTGTCGTCTAAGTGGGAATAATGCACTTGTAGATGTCTGGATCAACACCTATAAGAGCCTAGTGGTAGAGAGGACCAAACGTAACACTGTCTAACCCAAAACAATTTATTTAATTGATTTTTGCTTTGAGGGAATCTGTTTCTGCTTTTTTGGCACATAAATGTTTTAAATCATGATACAAACTTTAACATCAGACAAAGATTACCTGAGTACATAAAGTCCTTTTTAAACCAACTTGTGTGCATATGAAAGTATGACTGCTCCTCTCGTAAAAATACGGTCTTGTCAGGATGTCTGGAACCCTCATTTTCATCGTGTAGAGGTAAAATTTGAATGCTGAAATTTGAATGTTAAAATCTGAATTCAAATCATATTGAATCATGTCTCCATTAAAGGATTAGATTCCCACTTACTTTTTGTTTTTCACTAATGGTTTCTTTTGAGAAAACAATCTCATCTGGATGTTTATTTAGAACCTTCATTTTCATCGTGTAGAGCTGAAATTTCAAAGCTAAAATTTGAAAGCTGAAATTTGAATGCTAAAATTTGAATTCAAATCTTAACGAATCATGCCTCCATTAAATGATAAGACTCCCACTTACTTTTTGTTTTTCACTACTGGTTTCTCTTGAGAAAACAATCTCATCGGGATGTTTACTTAGAACCTTGATTTTCATCATGTAGAGCTGAAATTTGAATGCTAAAATTTGAATGCTAAAATCTTAATGAATCATTCCTCCATTAAATTATTTGATTCAGATTCCCACTTATTTTTGTTTTTCATTACTGGTTTCTTGTGAGAAAATACGGTCTCATGAGGATGTTTGGAACCCTCATTTTTATCTTGTAGAACTAAAATTTGAACGTCTGTTTTAAAGAGCCTTTTTCTAAGCATTATATGCTAAGTTGACTTGCCATACCCCAAAGGGGCGGAACTGCCCGGGCTGCCCTCCCTACCCGCGGTGACGCCGAAGAAGAAACCCGGAAACAGCAGCAGGCAGCAAATCGCTCTCCTTCTCCTTTGAGCCGCTGCTCCCAGCGTGGTATCCAGACGTCGACTCCGGTGTTTCTCGGCGAGCATCCAGGTAAATAAAAGAAACAACACCAAAAACGGACAGAAACTTACCGCTTTCCGCTTCTCTTTCCGGCTCTTGAACTATCCGCCTCAGCCTCCCACCAGTTGCCACAGAGCAAAGCTCGCTTTCCTGTTTTTACATTCCGTTCCCCTCCGCCGCCGAATGAATGAGTCCGAAACGTGTGCGGCTTTCTTTCTTTTCTTCTTCTTTGCAACCTAAACGCGCCGCTGTTCGCTGGATTTGACGTTGAATTAAAACGTCGAAAAGTGTTGGTGATAAGTCGCCGCATCCTGTGTGCACGTACCGTTAACTTCCTCTTTTCGGAGCAGCGGTTTCTCTCAGATGCGTCGCCGTTTCTTTTATGTTTCTTTTCCTGCGCTTGGAGGGAGGCTTTGAACGCCACACGCTTGACCCGTAGCGTGTGATCGGAGCCCCGGCCGTGGGCTGCTTGTTTGGCCCTTACGCTGCGGTGTTTACTCAGGTTTACGCCGAGGCGTGCGGCTCGGAGCGACAGGGCAGCAAATGATGCGTCCTGAGAGGAAACGCACACACTGACAGCTGGGCCGGCTGCCTGGCTTTAACCACTGCTTCAGATTAAACAGAGGCATACTATACTAGTGCGTAAAGTTATTTTTCATTATTGTTTTTTTTATGTTAAAGTCATTAAACTAAATAACTGGAACGCTGTGATCCGGCTTGCTGTTTCTTGTTGCTGAATTGCCTAATTGCATTTCCTCATCGCAAGTTTTTCCCCCCTTCATTGTTGAAGCTAGAGAGAAAAAATAGGGCAATAAAAGTCCTGCTTTAGATTAAGGCAAGCCTTAAATGCATTTTTGTTTTGTATGCATATGTCCTAACAAGTTCAAATAAGTGAAATATGCCTGTGTTTGTTGTGAGGTGCCTATAAAGAATGAGGTTTTAGTGGGTTTTACTTGGTTTTATGAGGGGAAAGTGTAAGTTTAATTATTATTTTAACCTGTCAAACACTGATTAGGGCCCTTTAAAGAAAAACTGACTGATTTCAGACCAACTGATTGTGTCATCTTTACTGCAAACTCATGAATAACAAAATTTTTGATGGGTGGGATTTTTCTTCTTTTTTTTTTTTTTTTTTTTTTTTTTTTGGGTGGGGAGTTATAAGAATACAGTTGTAAAATTACAAGAATAAAGTAATATTTTAGTAAGAACTCTTACAAAAAGTTTTCAGCCTGCCGGGGCAATAAAAGTCCTGCTTTAAATTAAGGCAAGCCTTAAATGCATTTTTGTTTTGTATGCATATGTCCTAACAAGTTCAAATAAGTGAAATATGGCCGTGTTTGTTGTGAGGCGTCGATAAAGAATGAGGTTTTAGTGTTTTTATTTGGTTTTATGGGAGCTTAAGTGTAATTAAACTTACACTTTTATGGAAAGTGTAAGTTTAATTGTTATTTTAACCTGCCAAACACTGATTAGGGCCCATTAAAGAAAAACTGACTGATTTCAGACCAACTGATTGTTACATCTTTATTGCAAACTCATGAATAACAAAATTTTGATGGGTGGGATGTTTTTTTTTTTTTTGGGTGGGGAGTTATAAGAATAAAGTTGTAAAATTACAAGAATAAAGTAATATTTTAGTAAGAACTCTTACAAAAGGTTTCAGCCTGCCGGGGCAATAAAAGTCCTGCTTTAAATTAAGGCAAGCCTTAAATGGATATTTGTTTTGTATGCATATGTCCTAACAAGTTCAAATAAGTGAAATATGCCCGTGTTTGTTGCGAGCTGCCTATAAAGAATGAGGTTTTAGTGGGTTTTACTTGGTTTTATGAGGGGGAAAGTGTAAGTTTTTAATTATTATTTTAACCTGTCAAACACTGATTAGGGCCCATTAAAGAAAAACTGACTGATTTCAGACCAACTGATTGTTGCATCTTTACTGCAAACTCATGAATAACAAAATTTTTGATGGGTGGGATTTTTCTTCTTTTTTTTGGGTGGGGAATTATGAGTATAAAGTTGTAAAATTACAAGAATAAAGTAATATTTTAGTAAGAACTCTTACAAAAAGGTTTCAGCCTGTCGGGGCAGTAAAGGTCCTGCTTTAGATTAAGGCAAGCCTTAAATGCATTTTTGTTTTGTATGCATATGTCCTAACAAGTTCAAATAAGTGAAATATGCCTGTGTTTGTTGCGAGGCGGCTATAAAGAATGAGGTTTTAGTGTTTTTACTTGGTTTTATGGGGGGGAAAGTGTAAGTTTATTTATTATTTTAACCTGTCAAACACTGATTAGGGACCATCAATGAAAAACTGACTGATTTCAGACCAACTTATTCTGGCATTTTTACTGCAAACTCATGAATAACAAAATTTTTGATGGGTGGGATTTTTTTTTTTTTCTTTTTTTTTCTTTTTTTTTTTTTTTTTTTTGGGTGGGGAGTTATAAGAATACAGTTGTAAAATTACAAGAATAAAGTAATATTTTAGTAAGAACTCTTACAAAAAGTTTTCAGCCTGCCGGGGCAATAAAAGTCCTGCTTTAAATTAAGGCAAGCCTTAAATGCATTTTTGTTTTGTATGCATAGGTCCTAACAAGTTCAAATAAGTGAAATATGCCCGTGTTTGTTGTGAGGCGGCTATAAAGAATGAGGTTTTAGTGTTTTTTGTTTTGTTTTTTATGGGGGGACTGTAAGTTTAATTAGGGCCCATCAAAGAAAAACGGACTGATTTCAGATCAACTTATTGTGGCATCTTTACTGCAAACTCATAAATAAAAAAAAATTGCTTGCATTTAATTGAAAGATGGCTTTCCGTAGTAACTTCTAGAGCAGGGGTTCCCAAACTTTTCAGCCTGTAAACCCCCATTATTGATGGGTGGTATTTTTATTCTTCTTTTTTTGGGGGGGGGGGATTATGAGAATAAAGTTGTAATATTTTAGTAAGAACAGTTACAAAAAGGTTTCAGTCTTCCCCCCCCCCCCCCCCCCCTGCGTTGAAACGAGAACTTTGGAGCATCTTGTGAAGTTATACTTTATATCTGTTTCCCAAATGAGGAAATGCTAAATCTTTTTTTTAGGAGATCAGCATCAAATCCTCTCGTGTCTGCAGAGCTACTGTCCTTCATTCCTTCTCCAACACGTCTGAATCATGAAATTAATGGCTGGTTACGAGGCCCCTGCACAGCTGAATAACGTGCTGATGGGGGGTTTAGCCATATGATTCATCTGTTGGTAAATTGATACGTCTAAAAGTTGCAGGATAGGGGGAAAGAAAAGAAGCTGGTTCTTTGATGGAGGTGGTGGTTCTTTGATGCCACAGGAAAAGAAGACATTACAAGATTATCCCCATCATGTTGTTATAAACAGCTGTATGATAAAGCATAAAAAGAGAGCAAAGCATGTGCTGTTTGTGCATTTAAACTCCAATAAAGATGTGAGTTCTTTATTCTGACGCACTTGATGATGGAAAGGAAAAGTTCTCATTTTAGCTTTCTTTTTTTCTTTCTATATTTGACCCGCCGATCACCTTTCAGACCCAATTAAGATGCTTAGAGGTAAATAAAGCGGCTTTATTTCAGATGTTTATCCACGTATCTTCATCTTTTAATTTTTTTTAAGCCTTTTCTGTATTTTACACCAGTTTTTTTTTTATTAAATTTTTGCACGACTAGCCTAAAGAACCACGCACCGGTGACAGCAAAGCTGCACGTTATTTCCTTCGTGTCCAGCCTCTGCAATAGTTGTTGCTGAAAGTGGAAGTGAAACACTAAGATAGCCAAATTTGCTCATGGCAGATTGTGAAAGTGCAGCATAAACATTAGCCGTGTTGAAAAAGGAGCTCAGCGTGTCCCTCCTCCCTTTAGGAAAAACTCTGCTACATTACCCTCAGCAGCTTTAAGCACACATACGGTCTCATACGTGTCGGCAGATGTAGTTTGAATTCATAGCGGCTACAACTTTCATGCTTGTCTTGACATTTATTTCCCTTTTTTGTGGCCAGAAACAACATAGAAACTATAGCTTTTCAAATACTTTGTATACTTTCATACCTGCCACACCTTAGCGGATGCCTGGTAAATATGTAAGTAATGATGCTAAACTCATAAAGTCCCACTTTCAGTTTGAGTCCATTTATTCACTAGTTGAAGGGGTAAAAAAAGTTAAAAAAAAAGTTAAAAAAAGTTACTGTCTCAGCTAGAAGCACAGCAACTTTCTGTGAGGAAGTAAAATAAGTTGATCTAAGAATCTGGGACCTTTCAGTTGGAAATCCATGATGTGTTTTAGTGGAGTGTAAATATGCCTTTAAACAGAGGCCCATTTCTTTTTGCCACTATTCAACATGGGCAAAACAAGAGCACTGCAAAAACGGAACTAAAAATATGTAATATTTCCTTTAAAATAAGTGCATTTGTGCTTGATTTGATCAGGTAAATAAGATGATATGCCAATGGAATAAGATTTTTGCACTTAAAATAGGAACAATCTACCTCCATCGTCTTATTTTAAGTGCAGGATGTCTAATTATCTTATTTTAGGGGTCAAAATACTCATTCGATTGGCAAATATTACTATTTACCTGGTCAAATCTAGGACAAAAACATACATTTTAAGAACATTTGACTTATTTTTAGATCTGTTTTTGCAGTGAGAACATGCCGTTCAATGGCGACAGCTAGCTATTGATCTTTAGAATGATTTAAAAATGGCCACAAGTAAATAGCTACTCGACTACACCTGCTCTGATCTCCCCTCAGAGCAATAGTTGTTTGTTTTTTAAAGCAACTGGAGCTAATGACGAAGAGCTGCTTCAGCGACTTTCTTTTTGTTTTGTCCAGATCAATCTAAAATCTGTCAGATCATATGTTTAATGATGCCACTGAACTCTGATCCAGAAGCACACGGTATTCTGGGGGAATGTAGCGTATTATTCAGGCTAAACCTCTCCTTACGTTACACTTTTTTGAATGACTGGAGGACATGACCGTACCTGACGAGTGCCCCGGTTATAAGATGTTGGACATGGTAAAACTTGTCTAATGCTCTCTTGTGATAAAGTGAGCAGCCTGGGTTATGGGCAGAGTTACTGTTCTCTTTTTCTCTCTCCAAGAAATGCTTATTCTCCCTCTTCTTGTTCTCTTTCTCTCTCTCTTTTTTTTTTTTTAAAAAAAATAGCTCCAGTCAAAGAAAGTGACAAAAACAAGAAAGGGGTCGTGGCGTTTTAAACATTTTCTCTTTGTTTGCTCAGAGTGTGGGTCTGCCTCTTTCTGGCGTTCAGCCCAGTTTGTAAAGCGATTGTGAATCGACGAAGAGGGCTGGCACAAAGTTCGAAGTCTCCGTCATGTGCAGGTACGGGCGTGCAAGCGCACTTAGGCGTGACCTCGAAAATCTTGGAAAGGCAAACGTTTACCTCACGCTGTGCAGCAACGCAGGAGAAAGGACAGATAACCCCCCCTAAAAATCCAATGAGGGGAGGTTCTCCACATAATTTCTCCTTCTGGATTGAGACGGATGTCATTCCTGACGCCTAGAAGTGTGTGCTATGCAGAATATTATCCCTTTTTTCTGCTCTGGACTTTTTAGGGTAGCATGACTGTAATTAGTCAGGCTATCTGCTGGCGTAGCTAGCTGCTAGCCGTGCATCTCCAGTCTTTATTGGAGCTCGTTTAGTTTCACACCGTGACTCTCCGTGTGTAAAATGGCCAGAAATATTATATCCGTCTTTTAAGAGAAGTGTAGTCAGCTTTTAATTTTGTAGCCATCTGACAAGCGGTTCACAGCAACAGGTGAGGGAGGGGGGGGTACTCTAGCCTTCACAAAGCCAGAGAAAGCTCAGGTAACTCGTTAAAAAGGAATATAAAGATTTTAGTAGCTTTTAAAAGCTTGCTACTTGTAACCGTCCCATAGCTTCATCTGAATCCCCTAAAGCAGGGGTGTCAAACATACAGCCCGCGGGCCGGATCCGGCCCGCCAAGCAATTTAGTCCGGCCCTGTGGCTAAATGCATTATCATTATATTAAAAAAAAAAAAGTGTCCAGTCTGGCAATGTGGCAATAAGATGCCACAAAGAGCTCATCAGATTTGACTTTTACAAGTGGACAAGATAAAAGGAAAAGAATGATAAAACATTTATTGAAAAAAACATGTACTTCGTTTAATTGAAAATATGCAGTTCCTATATTGTCCACGAGGGGCGCTGTGTTTTAATTAGCAGATTAAGCTTCAGGTGTGGAAAAATTCAAATCATTTCCCTAATTTTTATCTGTTTGATGTATTTTGTCATGCAGGACAGTGTTTTTAATTTCCAAAAAATGTGAATAAATGTTTTTGATCACTGTGATCAGTTCTTATGCATAATGCACAAGTAAATGTTTAACTGAGTAAAAGTATTGTTAAAATTGCACATACTTTTCTTAAAAATGCTGAGGTTATTCATAATATATTGTGTAAATAGAGTTTATATAATCATACATAGCATTAAGTACAGGTCAATCAGTTTAATACATAGACTTGCTTGTTGGTTGGACTTTGCACTTCATCTTCAACAAGGATTAATGTCTAATTAAATTAAAAGCTGTTCTCTTGAATAATATTCTGATCAATAGAAACATTAAAAGTTCATATTTAAAATAGTCCTTGTTTACAAACTTCTTTATTTAGAGGCCATTTTTGTTGCTTGTGGTTAATGCAGAGAAAAGTCAAAATTGCAATTTTGATTGAAATATATTGTAGGCAGAACGCAATTATTACTGCTCTGAGTTTAGATGCTGTGGGTCTTTTAGCAACTAATCCACATGGCGAGGAAACAAGTTGATTTGTTGTTTGTATATATTTTTTGAAACACATGATAAATTAAACTGGGGAAAAAATCGCATTAAATCACAATATTCTGGGGTTCCTAGGATAAATCTAGCCCTGAGAGGGAGCATACAGACTACTTTTCCTACCTCCTTCCTTACTGACTGCACTATTCGGACAGCACTTATCATGGCGACCCTTATGGAGCTCTTGGAGCTCTTGCTCCATAAGGGTATTTGGACTGATCCCATGTCTACTTTCCACTGTCTCTGCGACGCTGTCATCTCACCCAGCAGCTTATGAAAACAGCCACAGCGACAGTTTAGGCGTTCTCTTTCAAACGGGACCGTGGTCCCAAAGGCTGTCTCTGTCGACGGAGGAGGGGGTCTTTGTTCCTCAGGTTGGGTTACTGCGGTTATTCTTGGTATGAGGATTGCTCCGTGGTCTGGTAACATACACTCCTTTTCCAGCAGCAAGTGGACACACACCCACGCTAAACATCTCAGCTACTCGAGCCTCTGCTAAACATGCTACATGTTTTTTACTCCCTTTCTGCTGAGTGTTTTCTTAAACAACTTACAGATTTCTCTGAATATCATTTCCTCCCATATTATTAAGGCTGTTTGGGGTTTAATCTTCTTACTCTCTTCAGAGGGGAGTTGTTTTTATGCTCTGTAGTAGGTTGACACAATGACACAAGCACTTGTGTAACTCATGGCAGCCTCATAAAGCAACCACAGCCTCTCCAGCACAACTTGCTGTACGATTCACATGTTTGCATGGCCAGTGTTTACCTCCATGATATCCATCCTGCGTAATGCATACGGTATTGTGCCGATGCCGGGTTCTGCTTACCCCCGGTGTGCACAGCAAACGGCCTCATTGATCTGCGGTAATGCTGCTGCTGCAGTTATTGAGATTAACATTCTCTGTCTGATCTGCCAGCCTGTTCAGCCCTCTGCTCTAACACTGTTATTACGGGTTAATCCAAAAAACTGATTGTTAAACTCAAACCAAATAACAATATGAAGGCAAAATACCCTACACCATTCTCAATACCGCTGTAAAATAGTTTTTGAAGGCGCAGTGTTATTTCTGGTTAAGAGTAGCTAAAAGATTAATTTTGACTTCATCTATTAGGAGAAAACCAACAAGTTGGGGAACATTCGTTAAGAGAAATGTGACTCTTCTCTGTTTGGCAAAACGGTACAAGATGACACTAATCGTAAAAGTGTTGATATCCTTTTATAGTATGTACCTTTTTTTTTATTCAGTTGAGCAGTTATTTTATTACTGCTTGTCTTTAGTGGGCAACTTTGTGGGTCCATTTGCCTTTCAATTTGCTTATGACACCAAAATGTTACAACTGGGGGACAAATCATTCTAAACTTGGTTGTTTCTAAACGAACATAGATCTGGTGCACAGAAAACATATATCAGTGTAAACACGGATTTGGTTGGTGAAGTTTCTTAAAATTTCCTGCTCTAATTGTCAGGTGGATAAATTACAGCAAAACTTGTACAGTGCTTTATCATGTCCGACGACCCAAAAGCGCTTTACATTACAGTCAGTCACATTTAGGGTTGGGAATTGAAAAGATTTTCACGATTCCGATTCCTTTATCAATTCTGTGAAACGATTCAATTCTCTTTTCGATTCCAATTTGGGGAAAAAAGGAGAACAAACAGTTTGATGATGAGCATCAACTTTGTTTACTTAACTATCACACAACCTTACAAACTAACTAGGTCAAGATGTCCATAGCAAATGTGCAACTGGAGTAACATTTATATTTGTTTAAATAAAAAAAGGAATGTAAGAATAAACTTTAAATACAGTAGATGAGTTGCTTAGAATACAAGAAAATGTAAGTTTGTTGTGACAGTTGCTTATTAATCTCTCTTTAGATAACCTCAGTCATCTAAATCTAACAGAGAAGGCATCCGTTTAATGAAAAAGCATTACACATATCAACAGGGTAGCTATAAAACAGAACGCCGTCATTTCTGTGCCAGTAAAGCTAACATATAGCATTAGCTTATATAGTCCGAGAGCTTTACCACTTTAGTTCCTGATACAGGAGCTTTACTGGCCTTTTTTACTTATATCGTGTTAGCTTGTAGCATTAGCGTTGACGCTGTGTGGTAGCGTTTCGTAGAGCATCAGTGTGGCCATCCCGCGGCTTTTCCAGCATACTGCAAAAATGGCCGAACGGGGCGGAGAGGAACGTTCTGCAACCTGGACGAGGGCGGGGTGTGCATTTAAAGAGACAGCACCAAAACAAGTTGCTCTCAGATGCAGGGATAAAAGAGGGGCTGTGGGGTCAACAATGAGAAATTCAGACCAAACCATTGCAGTTCCAATTTATATAGACCACAACTGAATGATTTAAAGCAGTGGCGTGTAAGTTTTGATCCAAGTAGTAGCTTGATTAGAGATATATTGAATGATTTTTGCTGGTCAATATACAGCGTTTGGTGCATATGGATGCTCCTTGTGCGTTTCTCAAAAACGCTGCTATATAACTTGAGCAGGTCGGATCCGTCGCTAAATAGATTGTGACCTAGAGCGCCACTTTATGGCAGTCTAAAACTTACATGCTTGTACTTTTCTCATCTTTGAGCCAAAATTTGTCTCGGCCATGGTTATTATTACAAAATACAATAAATGTAGTTCACAAACCTGCATCTCAGCTATTCTCTGCTGAAGTTCCTGCAGTCTTTCATAATCAGATGCTCCATCTTCTCCTCCCACGGTTCCTGGAGCTCCCCCTCCCTCTCCCTCTCCCCCTGGCTTTGCCTTATCCTCTCTCTCTCTCTGTTTCATTTGGGAGACTCTTAGGATAATTTAGAGGGCAGAATGTGGCGTTGTGTTTACAAGTAACTCCATGACTTCTCAATCTGCTGGTCTGAAGTGGTCTGCTATCAAATTCTAAAACAGTGGTGCTGAACCTGGAAGTTACAAGTCTAGCGCCCCTAGTGGCTAAAGTTACACGGTGCTGCTTAAAATGTGAAAAGGAGAGAACTAAACAGCCTGATTCATTCCCTTTTAATATAACAGCAGTTTTGTGGCGTGTAAGAAAACTCAACTCTGTGCTGGTAGTCCCACTAATCTGACACATTTTTAACAAAACCATTGAAAAGACCAAAAGTATCGAGCTAAATGTTACCTGACTTCACATTCGCTGCAGGCAGCGAGAGTAGAGGCGACAGGTGGAGGAAGCGAGACCGCTGTGTCTCTGGACACACCTTTGACTCACATAGCACATCTGGTGCAAACAGGAAAAAATGTGATTGCACATCTGAAGACTTGCTAAATGTTTTAGGCACATTGGGGTTATCAAGAAGAAGAAAAAAACTGTTGCATTCGACACGTTTTTGTTGCACTCTACATCTCTGTCTGCACTTATAGAAAAGACCATTGTTAAAGTTGATGCTTCTTTCTCAACTGGCCAACCTCTGTGTTACAGACGCAATTATGTGTGCATCAGTCAACCTGATCCGTGGTGACTTGTCACTGCCCTGGGAAAACTTACAAGCGCTGGATATATTCAGTCTTCCACTCTGTTTAACTTGTACAAGTGAGAGGCTGTCGGTAAATCATAAAGCCGATTATAATTGTTGGTTTGGATTTACACACCAGGCCGACAGGTTAGAGCTGATCAGGTGGATTTGTAATTTAATCTGTGTTCAGTCCTTGGGTCATCATGATGATAGAAAAAAGAATCAGTCAGGAAAATGTCTTACTGCAGCGTTTATCATGGTGATATCCAACAATAATACCCAAATTTCAAGCTCTCCAGGTGTTGTGAAGCCATAGAGCACGTTGACTAGAGAAGCAGCCAATAGGCGTACGGTAACGCCGGAGGAGCAGCAGGGATCCACGTTTCAGGTGGGAGAATCTGCCAACACGATTATTAAGGTACGCTTAACAAATCTGGCCTTTTTTAATGAAGATTGACAAAAAGAAAGCAACTCGTCAGAGAATCACTCTGCAGTTCAACAGAAGCGGAGTAGCAGACAGTGTTCTGGTGAGACGAGACCAAAGTAGCTGTTTTTGACCTCTTCAAAATACACATTCAGTTTCATAATATGTACTAAAATATCACACAAGTGTATTTTTACACGAATGGAAGCAACAAAAGAAACAGTGTTCTGCTTTTTATACATAAATTTTGCCCTTCTATCTTTGAGAGAAGTGTAATCAATGCTGAGTGTATTGTCTTCCTCTGTCTGTGGACAGATGAGTAATTGTGATAAAGAGCTTTAACCTGCAACTTCTCTTTATAAGTTCTTCTCTCAAAAAAGGTGTTTTTCAGCGACCGTACTGAATTATTTAATTTTTCTTGCGCCATTTCTAATGTCCGTCCGATCGTCTCCAACGCCCGCAACCCGTCATTCAGGCAAACTTTATAACAGACTGGGCGCCCCAGGATGGTCCTATCTCTGGCTACTGCGCATGGACAACGTTTGACGAGCGTCTATGGGCAAAGACGGAACAACGTCACCAATCAGACATAATCGATGAATGAAACCATTTTTCTCAATATTAACTTTAAAATATTTATCTTACACAACTAACTAAACTAATTAAAAAAAAAAGTAAAAAACAAAGCAACTGGACTTGTTTTTCGTAGTTGAAAACGTTTCGCCTCCTCTCTAGAAAGCTTTCTCAATTCAAAAAGTCTGGAGTAATGTGGAGTACCAAGCTTTATACTACTGCCAAACAAAGGCCTTGTAATGGCTTAGATAACATACAAATTCAATCGAAACAGGTCCACCCCTTAGTAATGGGCGGTCGTTAAAGACATTAAGACAGCATATTGGACTGAAATTGGTCCCCTCCTCTGTAACGAAGAGTTGTTAGGGTCGTTATTGGCCTGTCTTACAGGAACGATGTTATGATCACCCATATGAGGGTGAGAGTTAAGGTGATGATTGTTCCTTAACTACGGAAAACAAGTCCAGTTGCTTTGTTTTTTACTTTTTTTGGAATGACCACGACCTGGATGACTGAGAATCTTCACCAGCATAACTAAAATAATGTATTTCAAAATATTTTTCTTTTATTGTCTTATTGAAGGTAACGTGGTCAGTGGTGACTGGTGGAGGCGGCGCCCTCTGTTGGCCAGCTGCCCTTTTCTGTGTGGTGGTGGTGGTGGGGTGGGGGGCGACAACGTTGCACTTCTTGAGCACAGCATCCTTACATAGAAACATGATGGTGGCGGTGTTATGTTGTTGGGGGTGGGTGGGGGGGGGGGGCATGTTTGGAAGATGGATGGAGCAAAATGCAAGGCGAAGCTGTAGGAAAACCTGTTGGAGGAGGTGCTACGCAGTACCGACTGCAGTGGGGGCTAAATATAGAAACGCCACATCCTTTTCCTCCCACTTCACACGCTTGCACTGGTTTGTGTTCGTCTGTCACATCATTTTCTAACAAAATGAGGTTTTGTACTGACGGTACGTACCGTTGGATAACGGGAAAGGTTTAGCAGACGCCGACTGTGTGGACAAGCTTACTCCGTCAGGCATGAAAAAAAAACAAACAAAAAATACCTAAATAGCTTTTGATTTTTAGGTTATAAAGGTTTAATCTGTTTAATCAGTGCCAGCGTGTGAAAGTTGGCTCCCTCTTATCCCGTATTCCTTGAAAGACTACAGTATTTACATAGACGGCCTCTGATAGTATCTGCCGTTGCACAGGCCCAGGATCCTCGCTGCTCTTTATCTCTGTTTAGCTGGTGAGCCTTCAGCTCTTCCCACAACACCGCCGTCGATTGTCAGACTGCTGCGCAGAAACATTTGCAAATGCTTTCTTGCTGTATCTTTCTTTAATTAACCCACGCTGAGTGTTTTCGCTGCTTAAATAAGCGGAGGAATACAGTCTGGAGCGTCGCAGGGGTTCCGCCTGTGGTTTGTGTGCGTAGCCCTCGGCTGCCATGAGAAACGCTCTCGATTCTTGCCTCTGTGTGTGAGTCAGTGTGTGTGTGTGCCAGTTTCTGATCTCCACACGAGCATTCCTCTCAACTCTCTCACATCCGTCCTGTGAGGTTGGCTTATCTGAAGCCATGAGTGTGCTTATAACGAGCAGAGAGAGCATGCAGGCGCCGGCGTCTCTGCAGACCGGCCATCTGAAGGTTTCTTTGCAGGACGCTTTTGCTTTCAGCTTCCCTGTTTGCTGCGACGTCTTCACGCTAAATGTGGAGGGAGGGATAAAAACAAGGCCTTAAATCTGTATTTACAACACAACATACTCAAAAGTGGGGTTTGGGGAAGCCCACCACCCTTCAGGGCCTCACTTTACAAACTTTTTGTTGATTCTTCTTCACTCAAACGCAAAAATTTGGTTAATTTGACTCCACTGCTGGGTTTGAATCCACATCACATAAAATCCTGAAGAAAAAAAGCGAGTGTTTACGGTGACTGGCATGTAAATCCGGGCATGGCGTCCTCGTGCGGCCGCCCACATGTCGGTGGACACAAAGAGCAGGCGTGTTGCTGCAGATGGCAGATCAGCATGGTGGGAGCTCAGCGTTTGCATGAGGCTGTCGCTGCGCTGCCCCCGCACCAACCCTCCATCCACTCGTAGTGTTAAACCTCACACATGCTTTACATCTGACGTGTGGCTCGCTTCCACTTCAGGTGGCACAGTGCAAGCATGTTGCATGCAGGCCGCTTTATTGCGCCGTAGTGGGCGGTGTCCTGCACGCTTACGTAGGGCTGGGCAATAAATCGATTTAATCGATTAATTCGAATTTACAATTCTTTAAGATTTCATTTTTGGAGAATCTGGATTTTATGTTGCCAATACACTCATTGGGTTTCCATGAAGAGAACAGCATGTGATGCTGAATATATGTTTAGGCAAATGTATTGTCAAAATATTGTTAAGTGGAAACTTTTTTTTTACCATAATACGAGGTACTTCATTTACTTATTTACTTTTTTTTTTAACTTAGTTTAAAGTTCACAAGTGCAGTGAAGCCTGTTCTTAGCTCAATGTGTAATACCACTAGCAGCAAATGTTTTGTTATATTTTCATTGTTTATAATGGCACGGCTGCCATCTTGTTTCAAAGCTTGTTTTTAGTTGCACTTTGAATTCAGGTCAACTCCCTGACGAAATGCTTGACATAAAAGCAAGGTTTTAAAATAATTTCTTTAATTTCTTTTTATGAAACAAAAAGGAGGAATAAATTGATTAATCGGACTTGGTATGATAAAATCGGAGATTTATTTTTTAATCCGTATCGCCCAGCCCTACGCTTACGGACACCCACGGTGCTTTAAGAAAAATAAGAATTCATCGTTTACTACCGCAGCATAATGTCACATAAAAGAATGTAGAAATATCCTCTTAAGTGGGATCATTTTTAAATAGGTGGGGGGAAAAAATCACGCACAGAGGGGAAGAAAGACGGTTCTGGGTTCAAATCCCGCCTCTGGATGTTACTGTGTGGAGTTTCCATGTTCTCCCTGTGCATGCATGGATTCTTTCCAGGTACTCCAGCTTCCTCATTCAGTCTAAAAACACGACTGAGAGGTAAATTATTCTCTCCAAATTGTCCTTATGGGTGTATGTGTGCGACCTTGCATGTTAGGGCGAGTATAGATGGAAAGAAAATCTCCTAAATAATTTAGAAAATAATGTATTATTATTATTATTATTATTATTATTATTATTATTGGTATTGTTATTATTATTATTATTATTATTACATTTTATAACAAAATCAGTTTTTACAACTATGGGGAGCAATAACTGTCAATAAAAACGTATCCGTAGGAGTCTGAATTTGTAACTGTAAGTCAGTAAACCTGAATAAATTTAAGATTTGAATTTGTTCCTTGTCAAGTCATACGTGTGACATCAGATGTTTCATCTGTGAGATCACAAGTGTAGAAGTTACGAATACAAGATACAAAGTTAAAACTTTGTAACTAAAGTTAAAAGTACGAATCACAAATTTACAGGACAGAAAGAGCCCAATGAAAGATTTAATTATCTTCATGCTCTTCTACATCTTTTCCTGGTGTGCCAATAAGTGCCGAAGTTGTTAAGATTAGCAACAGAATTTTAATAGTAATAGTTTTATTAGTTTTCTGTTAATTTTCCAGCTTGTGAAGATCTTCGACAATTATTTTTGAATAGAGGACATTTTTAAACCGGCATCAGGTTTCCCAGACTTTTCTTTATAATCTTATTTACTTTATTCTGTCACAAGTGTTGCTTTTCTGTTTTATTTCGCTGTGAACTGAATATAGTTGCATAATTTTACCACAGGTTGAATTTGCAGCCTTTTGTGACAGAGGATAAGCAATTTCATAAAAAAAAGAAAACTAAATTTGAGCCTGTTGCCAGCAATCGATGTTTGCTGGTCTAAATAATAGTTTCTGTATAGAATAGGATTATTAAAGATAATGTGTAAGCCTTCTATGTTCATCCTGCTATATATATTTTTCTTGACTGACGTCTAATTATGCCAATAGCTGCGTTCTTTTTCATCTCACACCATCAGTTAGTGATTGCTACTGATACTTATTTTTGCCGTGGAACACTTTGCATCTAAATCCTAGAATAAGTAAATAGAATGGGTAAAATGGGAAGCAGAGTATTATTACAGAATGCTGCCATTATCATGAGAATTATTTTGGGGGGATTGAATTAAATTATTGGATGGATTTTATAGAGAAATGCTGTTAAAAGGGCTCTTGCTTTGTCATTTATCCTGCACTCAACTTCTCGGTTTTGTTTGGACAAACGGGGCATTTATTGTCAATCTTTTTACGTTTTTTTTTTTTTTTTGAGTCCAGTACAGAGGAAATATCCCTCAACGATTCTTTTTGTCGTGATGGTTTGTTTGTGGAACTGATCCTGTGGGCTTCAAAAAGTCACTGCTGACAGTTCCTGGCTTCTATTTTTGTTCTGTGACATTTAAATTAAAATCCAAATGAACATGAATTGGAATAAAGATTTTTTTATACGCTCTTGTTCTATAGGAACATGTCATTAATCTGGCATAAAAGTCTTGGAAAAAAAACAGTTATCTCAACTAAAGCTGGATAATATATCGTCATTGCAACCAAAGTGTGTGCACAATTTATTATGGAAAGGTGTTATGAACTTGTATTTTTTAATGCTAATGTAATATTGAGCTGGTTGGACAGCGTCTCAGGACTGCAGATGCTCAAACTGGATGCAGATGACATTGATCAAAATGCTAAAGGGCAACAAAAAGAGAGGAAAGAAGAAAATGGGCAAATGGCGCAACTGATATCGCCTGTGCAATATTTACAATATTAGGATTTCATGATACTGAGATGCCTAAACAAAATCCAAAACAACCAATTGCTTCTAAAAGCACCCCCTAAATTTTAAACAGAGTCCATCTGTGTGTATTTTACCCTCAGCATAAATACAGCTGTTCTGTGAAGCCCTCGGAGGTTTCTTAGATAACATCAGTGAACAAACAGCATCATGAAGTCCAAGCAACACAGCAGACAAGTTAGAAAGTTGTGAAAAACATTTAAGGTGAGGTTACGTAAAGCTTTGACTATCTCACAAAACTGTTCAGTCAATGGTCTGAAAATAGAAAAGGTACGTCACAGTTTTTTTTAAGGTTTTTATTTAAACATTTAGATAGCGGTGGACAATAATTCAGTATCAATATATATCGCGATATAACTTTATTCAATAAAGGTGACATTTCGATATTTCAATATACATTACAGTATGATTTTACTGACTGATTTCTGGGTTTTATGTAGTTTTCTCTTAATTTTTAAAGCAAATATTTCTAAAATGTTTTATTGAAGTTTTATAAACATGGCAAAATAACTGTCATACGTTTGTATAGGCATCTGTTGTGGGCATTCTTGGCAGTGTTTCAGACTGCCATTTTGTTTATATCAATATTGCAATTATATTGTATAGACCGAAATTAAGAAATATATCACGATATAAGTTTTGGCCATATTGTCCAGCACTACCTTTAGATAGATTATGCATCTTTTTCCTTTCACTTAATTGTTCTGCTTTGTGTTGGGAGTTCATGCAATGGCGAAATGATGTGTACTGTAGAAAAGACTTTTCACTGTTCAAAAATCTATCCAAATACAGAATGTTTAAACGGAAAATAAAAGGATTTATAAAATATTTCAAAACTGTGCTCACTGTACTTGCATCCTGGGGATTTTAAGATGTCTTTCACGCTTTCATTATGTTACAGAACAGCCAATAACACTCGTAGTTCAACTCCGACGTGCCCTCCCGCTAATGCTGGGTGACAGCGCTCTGCTTTTTCTCTGGGCTAGTTTTAATTATAGCTGTGAGGTATGAGCAAAGCTGAATCACACGCACATTCACTTCATGAATGAGATCATCGTCGTTGAGCCTCCCTGCAGCAGTGATGAATGACAGCAGTCCTAAGATTGTATGAGCCAGCAACCTTGGTGCAGTACAGTCATAGTTTTTTAAAGAGTTCTCAGTAAGTTTTAACAAGATAGACAACCTCAGATGTGTAATTCTATCTAGCTGTATAAAAAATTCAATGCACCAAACCAGAGCTCAAATGTGACACATGTATATTTTTAAGTTACTCATCAGACCCTTTTCCATGGCAGGGACTGGTAGCTAATTACCCAAGATTTTGAAAACCCTTAGTGCCTTAAATACAAGTTTATCTGAGCAATAATGTAACTTTTCACGGGTCCACATTTTCTGGGATAAACGGTTCTGATCTAAGGTAATCTTCCAGATTACCTGGGTATTGTTGAGGGGATGGGTGATGGCTTGAGCAACAATGACTTGTGGACCCTTGAGGTATTCTGACTTCCACTTACCAGCTACATTTATAACCTGCATGTTTTTTTTTTTTTTTTTTTTTGTATTCTATTTTATATGAAAATCATATTTAAGTTTACTTTTTTATTGAGTGAACCAAAGGATAAGGACATGCTTTTTCTATCTTGGTTTGTAAATAAATGGCGGATAAGCGGCTCCTATTTTGGACTTTGCTTTGTTTTCCCATTTCGCCACCTGCTGGACTGGAGGTGCAGTACAGTTTGCTTTACAACTTCCTCATATGTTGTTGGGTGAATTTTAATACATTTTCTGCAGCCTTTTAGAACAGTGGAAACAGAATGCATACAATTTACTCAAGTAAAAAAATCCCAGGTATTTAAATTCTGGGACTCTCGATAGCAAAGGGACTAGTGATGTAATTGCTCTTCATATTAATTTTTTTTTGTAAACACCTTAGAAGTGGTAATAAAAATCAAATTTCCCGTCCAGAAAAAAAATTAGCTTAACTTGAAAAAGGTAAATGAGTCTTAGCTTCCCATTGGATAATAAATGCATGCTGTTTTAGTTAGCAACAAGATTTATTCTACCCTAAATGATGCAATGAGCAGCTTTAATGTCTTAGACATGTCGGAGCTAAAAGTGTTTGACACAAGTACTGAGTAACTGTTTGATCATAACATCTGATTTAATTTGTAACTGTAAGATCATCAGGCAGAAAAATAGTTATGTGCTAATTGTGGTATTTTTGAAGAATAAGTAGTCTCATATACCCAATTAGGGAGAAAGTTATAAATAGTTTCCAATGTATTTTTGTCTACAACCTATGGCTTTCGAAATTATACTCTAAATAAGGTGTGTGTATCTGTTTGAAAAGTGGAAAATTCTTCAATTTAAAAATAAATATTTTATCTTCAACTTAAGTTACCTCCTAATGGCAGCGCAGGCTCTGCAGATAGAAAATAACATCATCAACATAACGTCTTACCTTGACATAAACTCTGGCTGTGTGTCTGGTGCTTTTTTTGGGGAAACGCTTTTGTTCTTCATTCAGTGAAGTAACAGGAGCTGCGTAGCCAGAAATTGTACCCTGAAAGAATAGTGTTACTTAAGAATGATAATATTGCTGTAAAAGATACATTGCAGTAAAACTATTCCTAGAAGTATCTTTTTTCCAATATAGTTTTCACATCGATATAACTAGTTATTAGCTACTGCTTTAGGTAATTGTTATTATATCTGTTAACATATTGGATTGTGTTGCGAATTTTTATAAATACTGCGATACAGTGAAGTTGTGGTATATTTACTCGAGGCTATCACACTGTAAAAGTCTCATGCTTGCCAATACCAATGACTCAGATCATTGAATTGAACAAGTTTAACTTTCTAATGGGAAATTAACTGATTTGCTATTGATTTGTTTTATTATCGATAATTTTTGGTTATAATATTTGTCCTTGTATTGATTTATTTACATGTGTGGTAAAGGGGGTAGAGACAATACATGTGAACGAGGAAAGATAAAAACAGAGAAATCATACTAACCATGCATACATATTAACTCAGTATTTTCGATTTAGTTCGCTTAATATCGCACCAATTGACAACATGTCATCTCAAGGCACTTTACAAAGTCTGTCATACAGACAGATTGGTTAAAAGTGTAAGGAAACCCAGCAGATTGCATCGAGTCATTGACTTGTAGCATTCATGTCCCCTAAAAAGAGCGTGTAATCACAGTGTGGTGTTGACTTTGCAACAATCCCTCATACCGAGTATGCATGTAGCGATAGTGGAGAGAGTTGTAGAGGATGAAAGAGAGCAGATCCAGTTGCAATAAAAGCTCAGCCAACAGCTTAGTCTAGTAGAGAGAAGGGGCTAAACATTGAAAGACAGGGTCAGCTCTGTCCTCTAGAAGAACATGATGCCAAATGTAGCAACTATGAAGAGGAAAAAACAGAGAGAACATGAGGTTAAAAGTTGAAATAACCAAAAATTATGGCAAATTGGAGAGTAGTAGGAGAATGTAGCAGAGTGACGAAAAGTAGCTTTGTTCTGCAGCAACATAAAAACCTCAATAGACTCCAGTTGTTCATTGTCTAGTTCGTTAGAGAAGTTAGTTTTCCTCTTTTGGTTTTAGGGTTTTACATTTCAAGGGCAAAGGCATTTAAAAGTTAATATTGGAGGCAAAAAAGTTGTTCTGTAGTAACTCTAGCCAAGGCGTAGACTGCTGAGGATATAACCAAAAAATGTCAACCAGAGTAGTTTCCACTTAACACAAAAAATGTTTTGATGTGTTGAAAACAAACAATGATTTAATGTATGCTGAAAAAAAAATCTATTTTTCCCAACAAACAGCTGTTTTGTGTGTGCACTGGAAATTTAATATTAAAATAAAAAAGCGCAACTGCCCTGGGTCACTTTTTTTTGAGTGATTACTGTCAGCGTGCTGGCTGAAATACCAGCACACTGCTCCACATACTGTAGGCTTAACCTCTGTAACCTCGTGTGCTTAGTCAGGCAGTGGGCGTATGTCGCTGTGCATAGCTGACTCCTAAGTTGCCCCACCTCTCATGGCAGCTATGCCTTGTCAGCTCTGTCGGGTGGAGAGCAAACCATGGCCTGCTTAGTCGGGGAGTAGCCCCATTAAGGTTCAGCAAGTTGTTTTTCTTTCACCGTCTTCTACATCGTCTTATTGTATGTCGCTGGTTTCATTCCACGCTGGGTTGTTTTGAGTTTTGAAGTCTAATCACATTAGTGCATGACCGGTTGCTGGTCATTTGTATGCAGGCAGAGGACGGGGCTGGCATAAAGCCTTGTGGTGGTCTCGGTCTGCTGAGCCTACACTCAATCAAAGCTGCACAACTTGTGAAGCACTCTTGGGTCTTAAAACTGAAAGCTCTGTGGGAATATTTTCACATGTTCCGAATTGGTTATTAGACCTTTTTTTTCCACCTCTTCAGTTGATGGACGTAGACATCAGCTGTGTGAATGCGTTGCTCTTTCACAGCAGGAAGCAGTGAGCCTTGTAGAAAACCTGAAATGAATCAGAGGAAGTATTGCACAATAGGAAGTGCCATGTGCTTTCTGCAAGTCTGTTTGCTCTAAACGGTCTTAGAAACTCTTTAATTAGCTCTGCGTCCATGATACAGACCGTAAATCTAACCATACTCACGCAAGCTCAATGCAGGACTTCCTGGTTATATGTTTTCGTTTCATGATTTTTGTGTTTAGGTCAAAGGTGAAAATAAAAAGGAGTTTTTGGAGACCTGGATGTATTTGGAGATGATGAAAGCTGCTTTAGATCTTGTTTTGCTATTGCTGTTTCTTTTTTAAGACTTTCATCATGTTTTTTTTTTAAAGATAATTAAATTTTTATTTGCCACCTTGGTTGAATTTAACATCATGCTCCCTTTGACCTGTCCTTCAGAAGCTGACATCTGCTGGAAGGACTGTTTACCCCGGGGCCACCTCCCAGGCCGGGCTTCCCTGCTCCTGACTGCCAGTCGCACAGCTCCACTGCTGGTAAGTCCACCTCCAACCCCCCCCCCCCCCCCCCCCCCCCCCCTTCTTTCTGCCACACCAAATCTGGATCGCCTTGACAAGGTGTTCACACCTCTTGAACTTTTTCCTCATTTTTTCCCTGTTACAACCTCCAACTTCAACATATTTTACATTTTATAGTTCATAATTGTAAAGAGAGAAGGAAAATTATGCACAGTGCTTATCTGAAGAGTGTGGAGTACATTTTCATTCTGCACATCTTAAGGCCCATTCATACCCTACGTTTGGCCTACACGTCCGTATTTCTGTCTGTGCGTTCTATCCGTTGACTCCTTCATACCTCCGTCTGTTGAGGTACGCAATAACCAATATTTCCTCTAGGTGGCAGTGCTGGGCGCCAATGATTCGTCACTGATCAAACATGGCGACGGTCCAAGACGTGATTTTGTTGTATTTGCTCCATAACTTTTTGTTCGTCCCTGTGCCCCGGACACGACACATCATATATTTGTGGGTAGTTGCCGACAAGCTCCGCAAGTCGTTCCTCGAATCCCGCCATTGTTTAAAGCCCAGAATTATAACCTCCTTTGTGATTTTGTTGACATTTTGTACTACAAATTCAATAGCGCCCCCACCTTTTCCGGTAGTATTGCTCCGTATTGATCCGTTTCGTCCGTAATCGTAAGCTCCCAATTTTCGTGTCAAAATACGGACGAAATCGACGGTTAGAACGTATGAAACACTCCACATGTATCCGTATTCGTCTTTTACGTAATGTATGAATGGGCCTTTACTCTGACGCCTCTAAATAACATCTAGAAGAACCGATTGCCTTCAGAGGTCACCTAATTAGTAAATAGATTCCACCTGATTGTAATGGCATTTTGACCAACACTAAATGTGGTGTGTGAAAAAACTAAAACGGCCCTGAACGCACCAACCCTATAGTAGTGAAACATAGGGCTGAACGGTGTTGGAAAATAATCTAATTGCAATTTTTTTTCTTAACATTGCGATTTAATGCGATTTTTTTTTTTTCAGTGTAATTTATCATGTCTTTTTAAACATATACAAACAACAAATCAATTTGTTTCCTCGCTGTGCAGCTTAGTTGCTAAAAGACCCACAGCATCTTAATATATTTCAACCAAAATTGCAATTTTGACTTTTCTCTGCATTAACTACAAGAAACAAAAATGGCCTCTAAATAAAGTTGTTTGTAAACAAGGACTATTTAAAACAAGAACTTTTAATATTTATATTGATCAGAATATTGTTCAAGAGAACAGCTTTTAGTTGATTTGGACATCAATCCTTGTTGAACATAAAGTCCAACCAACAAGCAAGTCTATGTATTAAACTGATTGACCTGTACTTAATGCTATGTATGATTATATAAACTCTAAAACAAGTAATAAAATTAGATTATCTCACTGCTGCAACTGTCTTCCCTTCCATGTGGAGGTAAACCCACTTTTAACATTTTACCAACACCTAATGGACGTGTCTAATTGCCTAATTGTTACATAGCCAAAAATTGCAGACTCTGCGATTTGGAAATTGCTGGTTTTTTTAAATCGCGATTATATAAAAAAATGCGATTAATTGTTCAGCCCTAGTGAAACATGAAGCTTTTCTTCTGCAGAGAGATGAAAGATGGTTTTCTGATGTGAGCTAAATACAGAAATACAAAGGGGTGATACTGAGGGACAGGAAAGGATTTTAGACAATATGATGCAACAATGAAATTAGATTAGATTACTGCATGTGTCAGAATGGACCAGTTAAAGTCCATGTCTTAATCCAAACTGGAATCTGTGGTCAGAAATGTAACTTTGCTGTTCATAGAGGCTCTCCATTGAATCTGGATGAGGTTGAGGTAGATAACTGAGATGTGTAATGCTGGTAGAGATTAACCCCACTGGTAGGGACGGGTACTGAGTTCGGCACCGACTGAATCCCGTCGGTACTACCGGATACCGATTCACGTAAAATCAAACTGTACCATGTTTTGGTACCTAAACGCATCATTGTGACACTGAAGGAGTGCAAGCATAGGCGATTTTTATTTATTTATTTTTTTCCATGCCAAATATGCGTGATGACGTCATTAGAGGCTTGACCCGTTGAACGGGGTCAAAGTGGTTGAAAGTATGGCTCCACTGTTCAAAATGCGACACAGATTCCTATTTGTTAGGCGAAGAACAAGACCAGCGGTGGGAATACCTCTGATCTGAGGAAGCACCTGGCCTATGCTGCCAATTTAGCGACTTTCTCACTATATTTAGCGACTTTTCAGACCAATCCTTTTTTTGCAAAAAAGCAACTAGTGAAAAATCTAGTGGCTTCTATTATAGATAACTTCCCATGAACGCAACAATCGTTCAGGAGTTTGTCTTGGGGTAGCGACGAGTGCTGCTGTGAGTCTGTTCACACTTCTCCAAGCGATGTCTCACAGACAAACAGCTGCTGCTGATGCTGCCTGGTCCTGTAACTCGCCTGTAGTCAGAGCACAGAGGAGAGCCGCTCTGTTCCCTCATTATAAATGTATCTATACTTGATTTACAAAGCAGGATAAAATATAATGTTTTTAACTTAGTTTTTTCTTTCTCTCAAACTGTTGCACTAAAACACTTCCCTGAATTTTACTAACACGCGGCTTTAATCCCGTATTCACCTCGTTCACTTTGTGCCTCTGATAACTATTGTTTTGGTAAAAGTTAGTTTTAAGTGGTGTGGATTCAGACAATGTATTTAAATTCATAGATTATTTGATAAAGTTAATTTGTAGATCTAAATAAGTTTATATATTCAGAAAGAAATACATTAAATTGAAATTTTATTAATAAACTTATATTTATTACTACATAAACACACAAAAGTATCGAAAATGGGTGCCGTTAAGTACCGGTATCGATTCCCTGGTACCGGGTATCGGTTCCCTACCCACAGGACTGGTATTTGTAAATGAAAGTTCGTCCTGCAAAGTATTGAGGTTGGGAGGGCATGCCTTTGTTTCAAATAATGCTGAAAAGGAAACTGCATTTTTTTTTTATTGCAAAAAAAAAAAAAAATCAGAAAAAGAAACATTGAAGTTTCTGGTTTGTGGTTTAAGAGGTATAAATACTTTTGCAAGCCACCATAATTGATGTAATCATGCAAGAATGCATTTTTATACTACGATATAACCTGTGACATCTGTGGCTTAAACCAAAGCAGCTTTTTGATAAAACAAGATTCTGTATGAATTTCAAAGTTACAGTGTTTCCCATTAATAAGGCATTTGTTTCACTCTACTGTTGATTTGGTCTGCTACACAGTTTAATATCAAGTGTTAAAAATGTGACAGAAGTAAATTAAAAGGGTCAATCGATAGAAATATTAAGAAATACTCCAAGCGAAATCACATTTTCAGCGTTCAGCACAAACTTTACCTGCGTCGGTCAATGCTGTGAAATTTTCCACCTGAAAGAGCTTATCTACTATTTCCATGTCTAAAATGTATTAATACATGCAAAGTTTACCCAAGAAGCTATTTTTATGCTGCTCTATTCTATGCCTAGGTTATTTTGTATATATCCATTTGCATTTGTTTAAGTAGCTATTTATAGCCGAACCTGTAGCTCTGTTTTTATCCTGATTTGAATAGACCTCAACGTGTAAATGGCCAATGGTTATGTGCTATTCCTGCTTTTTTCCCTTCCCATTGTTTTAAACCGTTTAGGTCATGGAGCATGTGGTGACTGTGAATGAATAGGTTTTTTTTTTTTTATTTAAACTTGACCTGGTTATTATTTTTGTTTGTTTTTATTTTCCAAGGGCAGCGTTTTCCACCCCCATGCGAGCGCAGAGTCAATGCGAGGGGACGTTAAATTAGGTTTTGTTTATGGTTGCCTCACAACAGTGTTGGAAAATGTCTTATGTTTTTATTTTACTGCAGAGTTGGACACAGCACCTCCGTTCAGTTTCAAGTAGTTTTATACAAAAAGTCATATTTGAATAGAACATTATTGGTGGATTATCCTTTAAAATAACCGTATTTAGTTAGAATTTGCAGTTCAACCGGCTGCAGAACAAAATCCAGCTCAGTATTGTGCAGATTTGCATAGACAAAAATTATGTTGCACGCTCTCTCTGTTGGGGTATCCAAGGCACGACCATCTCTAGGCCTTGGATACCCCATCAACAGCACTACATAATGCCACATGTTCGGATGTGTGCATCCCTAAACTACCATGAAGGTTGTGGGTTGAAAACCTCAGTGAAGAGAGGATAAGGGTGACCATTCACACTTATACCTAAGGACCATTTTGAGAGACCAGTTACCTCAACAGTCATTAAGGTCAGTGAAGCTGCTTTATTAATGCAACATCCATCTACTGAGCTTAGTTGGATTTTAGATTATGTATTTAAATATCCTCCATCTTGTGAAATATGTGGTGTTTTAATTAAAATAATACTTTGGCTTCAAGGACGGTACTTTGTGCCGACCATGCAGTCAGGCTCTCTGACTTTCGTAGTGAATTGATGTGGAAAAAATCAACAAACATAACCCACAACATAATAAACTCCCTTGGA